>NW_024081012.1:0-389761 GCF_003009895.1 Hyaena hyaena
TGGCTTCAGATCTTTTCTGTGTGATGTATGGGCGTGAGTGCAAGTACAGAGCTCCTTACTTCTCCGCCATCTTCTGACTAGTGTCCGCTTCCATAGTATGTTAATCACATTATATTTTAAGTGGAAATTGATCAGTAATCAGAACGGCTGTAGGATTCTAAATATTCCCTCTTTTGGTGAATAATAACTAAGATAAAGTTTTGAAGAGTTATGGGCCTCATTGAACGAATGATGTCATTAAACTCACTGTAAAGAGTGAATTTTTGTTTAGGAGAGAGCTTTCTGAATCTGCTAAGCTGCTGCTTCTCTCCTGGCCACAGTGTAGAAAATTGTTATGGATTGAATTGTGTCCCCCAAAAAATATTGGGAGTTCTAACCCAGTAACTCAGAGTGCAACTTTATTTGGAAATGAGTTCTTTAGTCAAGTAAATGAGATATGGAAATGAGTTCTTTAGTCAAGGAAATGAGGTCCTTAGGGTGGGACCTAAAAAAGAGGGAAATTTGGACACAGAGACAGACATGCACACAGGGAAAATTGATGTGAACATGAAGACAGCAAGAATTTCTGTCCCCTTCCAGGGTTCTTTTATCTGGACTAAGAATTAAATTTACATGAGACAGATTAACAATAGAAAATAAAACTTAATAGCATACATACAGAGAATCTACTCAGACATGAAAATCCCAAAGATAGTCAGGCAGAAAGAGATATACATGTCATCCTGAACTAGTTATAAAATGAAGGGGACAGAGGTCTGGGACTTAAGAAGAAAGAAATACAGTTCACAGGGCAATAAGAAGACAGATGTTTGATAATTAGATATTTGTCCTGCCATACAAATGGGTCACTCAGATAAAATTCATCTCTGAGAATAACTCTTATTCTGAGAGAGACCCCAATTCAAATGTTTCTGTGTACTTAAGGGAGGGGAAATTTCTCTTGCGGCTATAAGGTTTTGCTTCCCTTCAGCTCAAAATAATCTTAATAAGATAGTGGCCTCCTGTGGAGGGGCCTGCTCTCAGCCCCTGTATCACGAAACCACCATAAACTACAGGTCATGGAACTGATTTTCCCTTAGTCATCAAAGGAACCAACCCTCCTTACACTTAGATCTTGGATTTCTAGCCTTTAGAACTGTGAGTCAATAAAATACGATTTTAGATACCTAATTTGTGGTGCTTTGTTTCTGCAACCCTGGCAAACTGATAAATGCAGTTGCAGGTGAGTGCTATGTTGACAATTGTAGCCATTAGCATAGTTTCCTGGAAGGATCCATGGATTGAGAAAAGATGATGTTCACCCTACTGCTAGCCTTGATTAGAGATTGCTCTACCAGTTCTTTACCTCATGGTAACAGAGGGAGTCAACCTATGTTTGATTTTAGTCCTACTTTTTGCTAGCTCTTTAACATTGAGTAAATCCTTTAAAGTTATGGGTATTCTTTTTCCCATTTATAAATTATATATTGGAAGAATAAAAAGATACTTAAAAAATACACATGTCTGGGCCTTAGCTATCAAGAATATGTCAATAGTTGGGACATAGACACCTATATTTTTAAAAAATCTAGAGTAAAATCTAATGTCAAATCTTCAATGATAACCATAGGATTCAATATTAAAAATTTCTCTAAACTCTACATCTACTCTATAATTATACTACTATGTCATGAGTGATATAGGCAATGATATAGCTATAAAAAATATCCACTGTACTTATTTACAATAAATATTTAAGTAAATAAGGATTGTAAGCAGCTCTACACAGAAAAGCACACTAGTACAATGACCTAGGAAACTATAGCCTGAGTTTGTAGCAGTAGCTTAAATTCATAATTCTTAACATTCTGTAATGTTTTTATTTCATAATCCACCAGCAAAAGGACCTTTGTTTCTCTGTGACAGTGATCATTTAATGTAGCATTGACATTATCTTCTAATTGCCCTAATTTATTTTGTATAATCATATATTAAAAGCAAGTTTATAAAAATCTTAGCTTGACAAATATCTTATGAATTCTTTCTTTAAATGCTGAGGGCTACAAAATTAAAGTTAGTACATTTGAGCTCCTAGAAACTATTTACCACTTTAACATTTAACAAGCCATACATTAACATTTAAAAAGTCATAAAAAATTTACATCTATAAGCGATTTTACTTAATAGGTTAACAATATGCATTCTATGCAATAGAAGGGGAACAGCACTAATAAAATATATACTGAACTCAGTAAAAGTAATTTATACAGCTTAGGCTTAGTTGATGATTAGAGGGCAAGGTGTAGGTTACATGTGATGGTTTTATCTGTCCCTTACAAATGATTCTTGCCACATTGCTCCCAATAATTAGGAGTGACACTCTGCTTTGGGGCAAAGGGACGAACAGAGTGGCCTTTCAAAATTCCCTTTGAGAGGGCCATGATAAATTTCAAAGCAACATCTAGTAAATGGTAGAATAAGCCACAGATCTCAGAGTTGAAACCATTTCAAGTTGAAATAATTGGGATATATATATATCCCACACACACACTTGCATATCTTTTCTTGAAATATAAGGTAAACAAGTCAATAATTATGCAATGACAACAGTACATAGAGGAAAACAAAATTCTTGAATAAATAAGATGGTGAAAATAAAACAAATCAATCCTGTACAATTTACATCCTTCTTTCCTCTTTGAAATTGAAATGTACCCTGGTAAGTCATGGGAAAGTAGAACAATATTTAACTGCAAATTTCAGCACATAGCATCCTAGTATACAAATTCTGTTTTCAGTGTGTGAGAATTTTGAGTCATTTCTGTAGGAACTGATTAACAAATGAAAAAAATAGAATTTGAAACAGAAAATGGAGATAAAGCAGATGGCAATAAAGCCATGAAGATTTTTATAATAAAGTTTAGGAAAGAAGAAATAAAGTTAAGAGAAAAATATTCTTGAGTTTTAGATGTGCTCTCTGGTGCTGAAAGGCACAGAACAGAAAGACAAAAATCAGCAACTGAGGTATTTACAATCAGAATGGCATTCAACCCTGAGTAAATAACTAAACCCAGGACAAAAATTTTGTATAATATTTATTATAATCTACAATAAAACATATTTTTAAGTCTCCTTATTCTGGTTCTGGATTGAGTTTCAGAAATAAACTAAGGGCTGCTGGGTGGTTTAGTTTGTTGAGCTTCTGACTTCGACTCAGGTAATGATCTCACCGTGAGTTTGAGCCCCATGAGGGTTGCTACGATCAACAGAGCCCACTTAGGATCCTCTTTCTCCCTCTACCTCTGGCTCTGCCTCTCCCCTCCTTTCATGCTTTCTCGAAAATAACTAAAACATTAAAAAAAAACTATTAAGAATTGGTGAATAGAAATTACTAATATAATTATTATTAATTTAAGATGTTTTAAACTGTGCTAGTGTTGTCTTTGTTGATTTATTATCTTATTTTAGCATATTAAGGCATTAAGCTAATGTTAATATGTTTCTTTCAATTTGAGTCTCCAAAATCCCCCCTCCCAAATTTTATCACCTAAATGGAAATAGTTGTATTGTATTACCTGGTGGTGATAAATATAATCAATTCTCTTTGTTAAACATTCAGAAATAAAGTGTTAATCTCCTGCCTTCTGATGGAAATGCAAAATGGTACAACTCCTTTGAAAAGAATTTTGCAATATTTTAAATAAAATTAAGTATTTACTTATCATATAATCTAGACATCCTACTCCTAGTAGGTATTTACCCAAGAGAAATGAAACATTTGTCTAAAACAAAAATCTGTATGTGACTGTTTAGAGAAGCTTTATTTATAATACCTTCAAGCTGGAAACAAATCAAATACCCATCCCTTTTTTAAAGAATAAACAAATTGTGATACAGCTATGCAATAGAATATTACATAGAATATTTATTCAGATATAAAAGGGGGAATAAACTACTTAGACATGCAAAAACCTAAGTGAATTTCAGAAGCATGGTGAGTGGAAAAAAAAAAAAAAGAAGAAGAAGAAAAAAGCAAACAAACACAAAAGTCCCTGTAGTCTATGATCCCATTTATGTGACATTCAGGAAAAGATAGTGTAAGTGGAGTCATGTTCTCCATTCTACCTTATAATTATTTAAATGAAAAGTGTATAGTGCACGTCCATGGTATAAGCAGAAGCATTTTGACAGCATAGTATTTTATGGATGTGCCATAAATAACCTATTTATTTGAATAATCTATTAATATATTTAAGTTGCTTCCAATTTTTATAACCACAAATGCATATTCTCAATATACATGTTTATAACTATATGCAACATATACACCTTTCTTAAAATAATGTTTTACACTTTGACTTTAGAATTTAGGTCTAGATACATTAAAAGTTTTGATATAGTTGCCAAATTGATTTTCACAAAGATTGTATGAAATTACATTCCACAATGTCAGAAGTTGTTGGTTTCTATACTTTCCTCAAAGAATATTAATTATTATAAGTCAAAACATCTTTTAAAAGATGTATCATCTTTTAAAAGATGATAGTAAGATACCCAGCCACTAATTTTTCATTTATGAACAAAAATCTACTTGTGGAAAAGATCTTAACTATTTGAAGAGCATCGTGTTCAATGAAAAGTAACATTCACTTCAGATCTGGAATTAGATGTTCAATACTTTAAAAAAATATTTTTGTGTTTTTTAATAGATTTAAATGTTTATTTTTAAAAAAAAATATTGATTGTTTTGAACTATTTATTTCTCAGCTTCACTTTCTAAACCCTGCATTGACCTCCATGAACTTTATCACTCGGGCTCTTTTGCCCTGTGGCTTCCAGATGGTAGTAGAAAACAGGGGACACACTTGTCCTAAGAGCAGAAGAAGGAGATTAGAGTAATTGTTTTCTCAGTTCTCTTGCTGCCAAGCCACAGTTTGAGCCATAGTTTGCTTTTGTTGTAAGTACTCTTCCCACTACCGGCAGACCACCAAACTAGCAGCATGGTCCTTTTTTGCATGGTTTCTTTTCCAGGTCTCATTTTTCACTGGATTCTGGCTACACCATCCTTTCCTGGAATGGGAGTGTTAACAAATGTGAGTTATTGCTAACAACTTATTGCTAACAAATGTTATTATTAGTCCCTGGGGATCTCATCATTCTTCTTGGTTCTTTTAACCCTGACTGCATCTCCATTACCTTTATGTAATGATTTTGATCTGTTTGTTTTCTATTGGGACTCTAAGGGTTACAGGAATGAAACAAAGAGCAGTAAGATATATAAGGCTTGATTAATTCAGTGCTAGGCCATAAATAAATAGGAGAGTGCATAGTCAGATTAATTATATGAGATCAATAGTTTGTTTTCACAGCCATAACCTATAGAGTTATTTAAGCAATAGTACACACATAAGCAGAATGGGAAAAATTCATAGGAACTAAATCTGATAGATGAATACAGAACTGAATACAACAAAATTTAAGGAAGAATGAAGGAAAATTAAGTATTGTGATTATATTGAGATAAAAATTCTTAGTAAAGAGCATTCTCTGTGTGGGATTGCCAAATTTAGTAAATAAAAGTATAGGGTGCCCAGTCATATTTGAATTTCAGGTAATCAATAAATCCTTTTCAGTATATTTATCTGAAAAGCAAATTGAGCCAAGTGTTCTATATTTCACCTGCCAACCCCATTTCTCTGTCTTTCCACAGCATTTTCTGATGTTAACTTTGTTCTTGGCTTCTATGGGGTGGTCTACCTGCAGTATCGAGGCCCTTTCTCACTTTATGGGTATCAAAATGAATATATTTGCTTGAGACCTTATACTTTTAGGCCATTCTCTACTGGAAAGAAAGGGAAATGTAAAAGAGAAGCTTTGCTTCATTAAAGTCCTAGGAAATATTCTTCTGCATTTCATTGGGTCTGATCTGTTATACCTACCTTTGGAAGTAAAAATAGGGTCAATAACATTAAATAAAGACAAATAAGTAAGGATAGGAAAGTTCCTCAAAATTGAAAAGGTAGGAAGTGAGTGCTGACATAAGAAATGTTACTATTGAAAAAACTTAATTTATTGCTTTTTATTCTAAACTTAGAACATTATTTTTAAATGTAACAGGTCTAACAAATCAGCATTTGAATGTAACTAAGGTGTAACTTAAAATTCAAGTAACATATTGACCCAAGTAGGTTGTAAATATTGGACTCATGTTAAAACCTTACAAAGCAGGTGGGTAGCAAACAAGAAGCTTTTAAATTATCTTAATTGCTCTGTATGTTGGCAATGGATTAATAATGTGATAATTATCAGGTCAGGTCATTTTCCATTTTTGAAAGTAGGTACATTATAATTCTTAAAATAATTGGAAGAGATTTAGTTAGATCAATGTTAAAATGAATATCTGAATGTAAAAATGTGTAATATTTATGACTTGATTTCACTATGAGAGTTATGAGACCAATGTAGAATCATGCCATTTTTACCTAATTTTGCCTCCTGTGCATTTGCATTATATCTACATAAATGAAATTAAACTATTGTCAAAAAACTATAAGTCCAGCAAATCTGAATCATTTTATTTTTGCTGTAACTTCCAACAGCATAAGCAATATATCCTTACTAAATTTTCCTAGGAAATTTAAAGGAGAATTCTGAAATAATTATTGATTATGATGTAAGAGAAGACCTTTAAAATAGTAAATAAGAGGGGCACCTGAGTGGCTCACTTGGTTGAGCCTCTGACTCTTGATTGTGGCTCAGGTCATGATCTTGCAGTTTCTGGAATCAAGCCCCGCCTCAGGCTCCATGTTGACAGCACAGAGCCTGCTTGCAATTTTCTGTCTTCCTCTCTTTCTGCCCCTCCCCCACATGTGCATACTTTCTCATGTGCTCTCTCTCTCTCCCGAAATAAATAAACTTTAAAAATTTTTAAATAAAATAGCAGATATGAGTCAGGATTTTCTGTGACAGAATTCGGATACCATTGTATCTCATACCATAGTGAAGGGCCATATAAAATGTAATTCAAATAGCAAGGCAAAATATTGGGTTTAAAAAGTGGAACCAGAAGCAAAGTACTTGGAATAGTTTTTGGAGAAGCAGAATAGGGGTATATTTTCATGAATCAAAAACTAAATTGTTTAATTAAAAATAAAAGGTATCAAAATTTCTTTCATAAAGAGAAAAGGAACCACAAGATCATAATCAACTGTTTTATAATATAATGCTAATTTTCTGGTTAATTTTCAAGTCAAAGCAGTTAGTTTTTTAAAAAACCACTCTAAATAGTCTCAAAATGACTAAATTATTTGTGATTTCCTGTCATATGCTAATCTAATAAAAGCTGAATATAACACAGTATTCTGTATATAATGCTGATATTGCCTAACTTTAAAACTCCATTTGGCCTCTCTACTATTTCAAAGTTACACAGTGGCAAAATATACAAATGGCAGCATAAATTACCTTTATGTACTTCTTTCCACATATTATAGACCTTGCATTTATATTCTTTGCTATGATTCTACCTATTCTAACTTCTGCAATCCTGAATTTGGAAAATAATTTTAACAGTCTGTAGATGTTGTAGTAGGGCAAATATTTGTTGTCTCCCTGACATCCATTTCCTCTTCTCCTTTCCCAAAAAGTCACCCAGATCACCAGTCCTCCTAGGCACCCTAGTCCATACAGTGGTGTAACATTAGCTAAGCCCTGTCAGTCAAAATCAGTGGAACTTAATTCTGTGTAAGTGGATTTGTGATTGTGTATGTGTGAGGTATGAGGATTGTGGACGTCTTCCCTGTGGGATTGTCTTAGTCCATTTGGGCTCCTATCACAAAATACCATAGACTGGGTAGCTTATAAACAACAGGAGGCAGGAGCTCCAAGAACATGGTTGTGTGATGCAGCCTCTTCTGGGTTGCAGACCATTTTATCTTCATATAATAGAAGGACCTAGGGAGCTCTTTAGGATTTCTTTTGCAAGAATACTAATCCTATTCATGAGGCTCCACCCTCATGACCTAATCCCCACAAAGTCCCTATGTGCTATAATCACTTTAGGAGGCTGGGATTTCAACATCTAAATGGGGGAGGGGACACAAACATTCAGACCCCAACAGAAATCTCTACAAGTTTCTGACAACTACCCTGAAACTCAAAGAGGAATTTAGAGGGATGTTAGCAAAGTTAAAACATGAAGAAAGTGACACTATGTCTTGGATATATCAGTTGTTAGATAAAGATTAGCATGAAACTTTGTCTATTCTTGGGCTGTGGGAGTACATGAAACAATTAGATCTCCAACCCCCTTACCTCCTTTTCTTTTCGGCCAAATCAGTTTGTTAGATTTTCAACTACTTGCAACTAAATGGATTCAGATGCTTATATTTTTTTACAAATAAGTGTTTTATCATTGTATAGCTCATTTTTGTCTGTTCTATTAAGAACTTTTTTAACCACAAAATTTTCAGCATTCTGGAATTTGGTGTTTCTGGAATTTGGTGTTTCTGGAATTTGGTGTTTCATTGAACTGTTCACAAGTTCGGGAATGAATGTTTTCATGCAGGATATTTAACTGTCTTCTTACAATATGCCAGGTGAAAAGATAGAATCTTAGACGTGGTAGGAGTCCTGTGAATAATTTCATTCAAACCCCTATTGGGGTTCAGACTCCTGTTTGGGTAGGGAGGTGGTATTAGAAAAGTTAAGTGAATTGTGCAGGATCAAACAGCTATGGATCTAGGAACCTGTGCCCTGTTAACCTTGAGTTAGAGTACAGTCCCTTCCCAAAGCTGCAAACTCAGTTTACCTAATTGCAGTGAGACATTTTGCACCTAATTTAAGAAGCTGGTCTTTTTTCACTTGATAGAAGACTCAAAATCAGTCTAAGTTATAATAACCTTGAGAAACTAAAGAACCTTATCAATTCCTGACCCTTTTGGTCACATGTAAGGAAAGAAGTTTTGAATGAGCAGATTTCTGTCCTTTTCCTTTATAGCTAATAGAATAAGAATCTTTTTATTAATCAAAGAGCCTCTTGATCATGGATTCATTTCTTATATCCCCTGCTATTAGTCCTAAATTTAGGCCTTTTGAGATTTGATCACTAAAATATCCAAGAAGAATGAATGTGAATGATCATGATAAAATGGAATGATCAGGAGAAGATAGAAATTTGATCTTCCAGGGAATAAAAACAAAGATGACAGCCACTTTTTGTCTCCTGAAAATATTTTCTTAACCCAAACCCTAACTGTACCCAGCCTCCCCCAGTATAAGAATTTTGGTATTCAGTGAGAATAATGGAAACAAATTTAGAAGATTTTGTTTTGTTTTGTTTTTAGCCATGAAATTTACAAAATCATGTTTCAGGTGTTTTTATTTGAGCTTGCTTAACATGGAATAACATCTAGGATTGTGTTAAATTAATGACATGTCTGAAAACTAAAACTGGAGGGAAAGCAGGGCAGTTTAGTGAATTGTATTCCTTTAGAAAAAAAATTTATGAACATATACAGTATGATATGGTTGATATATTAAATTTTACATGCAACTTTATCAGAATGGAGAAAAATAAACACTTATGATCTATCAGAACAATTATCTTTTTCCCCTTTCATCTATATGTTTATAAAAGATTGTACATATTTGTGAGTGATTTTAATTCAGACACTTATTTACACATTTGCCTGCTGTTATTTCTGATTACAGTGGACTCCTTATACTTTTATTCTGTACACAACTTCTTTTTATGTCCCTCATTCACAAGTGTTCAACAAGGTTATGGCCATCTCATTGTTCTCATCGCCTTCCACTTTGCATTTCATTGGCTTTCTCTAGTAACAAATGTCTCATTGTTGGTTTCAGGCCAGCAAGCTTCATTCTTATTTGTTCTTAAATCCAGAGCCTAACATGGTGACTGTCATATGTTAGTTTCTTAATTAGTATGTGTTAAATGAGTGAATGAAAGAAACAAATGAGCAGATATTTTTTAGGTACTGTACCAGTTTTCCAGATGTGCGATAATAACGTATTGCACATAGTAGGTGGCTTATACAGTGGAAATTTATTTTCTTACAGACTTGGAGACAAGTTGTCTGAGATCAAGGTATTATCAGTTTTGGTTTCTTCTGAAGCATTTTCCCCTGGCTTGTAGATGGCTTTCTATTCCTTGTGTCTTCACGTAACTTTTACTATATCTATATTCTAATCTCTTTTCTTATAAGAACACCAGTCAGATTGAATTAGGGCTCACTCTTATAATCTCATTTTAACTTAATTACCTTTTCAAAGACCCTGTCTCAAAATATAGTCACATTCTGGGGTCTAGGGATTAGAACTTCAACATACAAGTTTTGAGGGGGACACAATTCAGCCTGTAACATACCTTATGTGTTAGATTGTGCTAGCTAATAATGCCACTCCATAACTCTTTACCAAGTACTTCTTTTCCTATATTAAATTAACCATCCAGAATCACCTTATCATAACTCTATGAAGAATCAACAATGGCCAAAGAAACCCACCATTACTATCAAAACCATCTGTTCATCAGTACAGCCATAGTAGATAGTCCAGAGATGGTGACAGATGCATGTGAAACTGTTACAGCAATGAGGAACATCTGTAAACACAACATAGAGCTAACATTTAAGAGCAATAGATTCCATTTTCATTTCTAATTTGACCTTTTTCTGATTTTGGAGAAAAAAAAATCCAACTAGACTCTGGAATAAAAGGTGTACCTCAATTTCCTGGCTTTATAAAAACAAATCATTTTTGGTGTTTATTTAAACTCAAAAGAACTAGATACATAGTCTATAAAGCTTATTTGTTTCTCTTGTTACAGTCTCCAATGTATAAAAACATTGTGTTCCAAAGGTTCCTTTGTTAATCATGTTTTGGGACTTAGATTGCATTTCACTGTGGACAAGGTGTTCACTATAGTAGCTGCCTTGCCCCACCCTGCAAAACCACATATTTAACTTATAATGAAGTAAAAGGAAATATGATACTATTAAAATTATTACCACCGTGAATCCTAATTTTTAAAAGGCAAAATTTAGTCAGATAACCATTTGAAAAACATTCCCCTTCTTTTGCTTTTCTTTTTTGGGGATACTAAGTGCAGGGATCTTTCCAGTTCCATTAACTCTAGTGAAGGATTTTCTGGCTGGGGCAGATGCTCTGATAGGGAGGAAGCACAAACCTATAAAGACCTAAGACTGCTTCCTTCTGGAAGGATTCAAAGTCATGTGTTGACCCCAGACTGTTTATTATTCCTACCAGATATATTCCTAGAATCAATAGTGTGCCAAAGGAAAGGGGTGGTGCATTTTTTAGTATTATCATGAATATCCTACATTACAGTAATTATTATTTTTAAATTATTTACAGACAGTGCAGCCCCTTAAAGCCTGCACCAGTATACTTCTCTTATCTCCCAATTCAAATTCAATATAATGGGAACTAGAGCTGGTTTGCTAACTAATATCTCAGTTCCTAAATAGGTCACCAATTCTTTTTTTTTTTTTTTTTAATGTTTTATTTATTTCTGAGAGAGAGAGGCAGCCTGAGCAGGGGAGGGTCAGAGAGAGGGAGGTACAGAATCTGAAACAGGCTCCAGGCTCTGAGCTAGCTGTCAGCACAGAGCCCGACATGGGGCTCAAACCCACAAACCGTGAGATCATGACCTGAGCCGAAATCAGATGCTTAACTGACTGAACCACCCGGTGCCCCAATAGGTCACCAACTCTAAGAGCTCCTGTGTCTGTTCATTTCTTCTGAAAAGAAACATCCCTAGGGCCTTTTGTTTTCTCCCCATCCTTTGGGAAAAAAATATGTAAAGATACATTATATATTGTTGAGGTATATGAACAACCAAATTAAAATTCAGGAGCCTGGAGGCTGTGTCAGATTCTATGTCTCCCTTTTTCTCTCTCCTTCCTTCCTCCCCACCCACACTCTGGCTCTCTTTCTCAGAAGTAAATAAACATTAAAAACAAATTTAAGGTTACTCAGTTTTTAAGTAAGCTCAGGTTTTTCAAACTTTTATTGAAACAAAACATTTAAAGTATAGTCTAATTCATATTGACAACCTTAAAACTAAAACAGCAAGTTTTTTTTTTTTATTAGCAAAATGAGTTTATTTGGGAATAGCAGAGGAAATTCCACAATATTCTCAGTAGGACCAATTTGCTTGAACACAATTATGACTAATATAAATAACTCTACCAATGTCCTTTCCTTGTAAGATTTTGTAAACTTACTCTTTGTAAATTTTCGATTTTCTTAGACTTGTTTCCGATTTTATAGTCAATGAAAAGTAATATTCAAAATGAATAAGGCCTTTTAGAATATATCAGTATACTATCGATATCACAGGGCAAAAAGAGAACTAGTATTTTTAAGGCCTTTTATGGGCAAACATGGGGATTCTTTTAAGAAATAATTATTCAACACTGTGTAGGTTTTGAAGGAGCTCACTGAAGGAAAACAAATGAAAATTCTACTCATGGAATTTCTCAAGCTTGTATTGTAGGAGAGAGATCTATTTTACATGTATAACCTAAAGACCCCAAGTCTTTCAGCCTTCTAGAATCACACACTGTAACCAGAACACAGGGGTGCAAGAGCACCTGACTCTGTGGGTCTCAAACAGACCAGGTTTGACCACTCACTGCTGACTAAATCCAAAGGCAGAGAGACAAGTGGTGGTGCAAGAAGAAAGGAATTTCAGTGACACCAACACCAGGGAGACAGCAAGTCTTTCAAAAGATTTTCTCTCCAAAGTGCTAAAAATGCTTCTAGGTTTACATAAGGAAAATGTAGGACTGAATGTCAGTGGATATGTGTAGGCGGGCAGAAAAAGTCAAGTCCAGTATTGTCTTGGAATCAATCATGTGAGGTCTTGCTGGCATCAGGGCAGTTGTTATTGCTTGAGGGGTATTTTCTGTCCCTGTCACAGGATGCTTTGCCCACCTGGTCTTTTGCCTGAGTGAAAGTTAAAGCAGAAAGAACTTAATTAGTTAGAAGGAATAGACTAAGGTCAAAACCGAGGCTTTTTTAAGGCATGACTGGGTCCTCTTCCAACTTTTCATACCTTTAGCAATTTACCAAGTCATCTATGATATGAGAAGATAAGCAGTTTTACCAGTATTTCTAAAGATTCCGTAATGAAAGAATGGGAGGATAGGTAAGAACATCAATCTCATATCCTTTAGTTTTCCTAAGTACCTCTTTTGAAATTCCAGTTCCTGTTGAACAGTTGATCCAATTTACCATTTTGTCACTAATTATCCTGTCATCCCACTCAGTTGTTATCTTTTAGTCCTTGTAGCATGCCATATAAGGCATTCGAGTAAACAAAGGATTTTACTGAAGGACTGAAAGTAACCAAGCATGAGTATAATGATTATAACAACACAGGGCAGAAAATAGCTTATATCCATTGGGTTTAATGTCCTTTAATCACGTGCTATTGGAACTTAAAACTGGAAATAATTCACTTTGGCTTACACTATTGTTGGAATTTAATCTTTAACTTAATCTTCTGTCCTTTTTTTAAATCCAGACCCTTCTCCCATTGTTTCATTTTTGTTACTTCCAGAATCCTTCACTCCAGTTTCTCTGTTTTTCAAATTCCAAATACTACATTACACCAAGCTAAAATATTACCTGTGTTCATAACCTAGATCATCACCATAAATACCTATGATGGTACATCCCCTCTTGAAAAATAATAAAACAAATAAAAACAAAAACAAAAAACGAAGAAAACATTTCCAATTGTGTTCTCCCACTTCCTTAGAATATACAATCAGCAACATTCTTTCTTTTAATTTTTTTTCTGTTAGAAATGCCCTAATTCTTTAATTCCTCATAACCACATTATGAAAGAAGTATCATCATTCCATTTTAAAAGTTGAGGATGTTACACATCAGAGTATAAATAAATGACCCAAGGTCATACATTTATTGCATTGCAGAATATGAAATTTATATCATCTTTATTTGATTGCAGAGCCTCTGCCCTTGACTATATAGTATTCAGATTCAATTATATTTAGTGTGTAAAATTTGGATATGCATCTAATAGTTATAGTTACAGCACACTTAACATTAATATAGCCAGTATTTTCAGTGAGGATAATTGACTTTGGTGATAAATGTGCATGAGTTGGTATTATTTTTGAATGTTAATCCTCTTTTTAAAAATGAAGCCTACTTTGATTTTATGTAAAATATTAGTAGCAAATATCTCCTAAAACTTTATCTGACAATATGATCCTAACAATGCCCAAGAAAACCTAGGATGTTTAAAGGTATGAAAATTGGAATCTTAAGTGGCAGCTTAAGAAAGTTCAAAAGTAATCAACACAAAAAAAGCAAAAAACAGAAAGATCCCTCTGCCCAAACCTGACTCAGCTTCCCCTTATTATTGGCTTGGACACCCTACAGATTAAACTGCCATTTGTGCAATTTACTGAGCCTGAGGTGAACTCAAACTCCTCTACTTCACACAATTTTGCTTTCAAGTTATCTTGTCAGGGAAGTTGACAGTCTCAGTGATGTTACTTTATAGACTTCTTGGCAAAAATAGGATGTTGAAAATCTACCCATCAAAAACTAAACCCACAAAAGTTTGCTGTCCTTGGGTCAAATAATATAAAATGCATTTGATCTTATATTGTTTGAGGTACATCTATGCATATAAACTCTTCAGGGACAGTAAATTAGAGGCAGTAAGAAAAGGGGGAAAAAAAGAGCCAGTTTTTCAAAAAAAAACCAAGGCTAAAAAAAAAAAAAAAAAAAAAAAAAAAAAGGCTAACGTATAATATTCCTCTCAAACCTATTGGTTACATCTTTAATAACACTTCACTTATTTAACAACCTTGTTAAATTGATCTGTTTGACTTAAATATTATTAAGAAAATGAGGAAAAATAAATACTACTCACTAAGCTATATACACATTACTGCCAAATTTCTGAGTATTGGACTGATTTTCAGAAAATAGTAATTGCAAATTTGTGTGTTTGTGTGTGTGTGTGTGTATGTCTGAGCGTGTATGTGGGTGGGAGTGAACTATGACATTCATCCCAGTTGAAAAGAACAGTTATTATTAACCATTATATATTGATTGTTCTTACCTTTTTTCATCTAGGGCTCATGCTGTCCAACTTCCATTTGGTGGAATTTTATTCTTTACATATTTTGAATTATTAATTACAATTCACATCTAGTGCTGGGTTATTCATGCACATTGTTGAAAGCTGATTACAGCATTGTAATGGGAGATACAATTAGTACTGTAACATCAATACCCCCAGCTTCTATTCTATTTTTCACAAGTGAATTAAAATAGTGTTTAATTATGGTATTTCACAGTATTCATTTTCTGGTTTAATAAGGATTCCTGATAGATAACTACACTGATTATGTGTGCATGATAAATGTTTAATAGCAGAAAATGAACTTAGTTATAAGCACATTTTTTTCTTCTCAATAGGAAACAGTGCATATTTTTCTTGTTACTTTCCCCCTTTGTATTATTTATGCATAGAAACTCAAAATGTGTGAAATGCCTTGGCAATGCCCTCTTTTTCATATAAAAAGAAGGAATGCATGTGAATATATCCATTTAGATATTATGATATACATGGTTATTCATGGTGTGCAAATGGAGAGATTCGTATAGCTCCTTTTCAAAACTTTAAGTACAACAATTGATGTGTCAGGAGAAGGTCATGATTATGCAGAGTTAAAGGTGGTGAACTGTAGCCCAGATTTTCTCTGGAAACATGAAGGAGCCCTGGCGATTATCAAGTTAGTAGCAAGCCTCTTCCCAGTAGAGTCTCGTGACAAAAGTAGTTGAAAGGTGTGTGAACAGCAATTAATCACCCTGCTACTTACTTGACCTGAACAGAGTTTAATTAAATATAGTTCACACACCTACTTTTATCACATCTTTAAAAGCTCCAAATGATTTGAGTGGGCAACTTGCCAAGGAGGAAAATTATGCTGGGGGGAAAAAAGCAAATGGACCTTTATTATTAGAAATGAGACAAAGAAATAGTAGAAAGAACAGTGAGCCAAATAACTATGTTAATATTTTAACACTGGTCAAGCTTAAAACCCTATTTAAATGGCATCTTTTTATATAAATACAGTGGTGGAATTTCCCCCAAAAGCTTAATATTGTCTTTATAATGAATTTGTAAGGACATTTTCCAACTTTTGATGCTATGAAAAAACAGCATCTAAGGTCACCTTAGGAAGGTGAGGGGAGATACATGTATGACAACTTGGATTTTATATATACTGTTTGAGAAGAAGATACCATTGTTCTTAACCAGTATCTCTCCTGCAAATGTATTATTCAAATTGTTAATCCTGTTTCTAGTTAGCCCTATATTGATATAATAATATTGGTTTTATGTTAATAAAGTTTCTCCCATTAAAATAACTGAATATTTTAATATGTGAATTTTAAGAAATTGAAAGATTTTTGAAATGGGCAGGTTTCCCATATTTTCCCATGCATAAAAAAGTCTATTTTTTTAGATTCAAGGGGGCTATAAAACAGGATTTAGATAGATAATACACATTTGTTGTTATCATGTTGTCCCTTTTTACCATAAATCACCTGTCCTACCACCTTTTTTTAATGTTTATTTTTTGAGAGAGAGAGAATGAGCAGAGGAAGTTCAGAGAGTGCGAGAGAGAGAGAGAGAGAGAGAATCCCAAGTGGGTTCCATACTCATACAGCGCAGGGCCTGATGTGGGGCTCCAACTCATGAACTGTGAGATCATGACCATTCAAAATCAAGGGCCATACCCTTAACTTAACCAACTGAGGGCCCCCCTCCAGGCACTCCTGTTAACCTTTTTCTTATGGCAGAAAGTCTAAGCTGTAAGGTGGGTATTCTAAATACATTTGGTCTAAATGTATTCAGTATGTCTTGAGAATTATTATTTAATTTATTTAATTCAATATGTATTCATTGACCAGAAATGCCTTCTTTGATGCTGTGTTGACTTCTAGAGGGAATAAAAAATAAGTACATGTTTTGTTCAAAATTTAACAGAGTAACACTTAATGTTAGGCAAGCCTGTAAAGCAAGTCCATAGTACATAAAGCATGTGAATGAAAAGGGGAATTCAGAGAAGGAGAAGCCTAATATGGTGTAGATTTTTCAAAGAAAAAGAGAAAATAGGATTATCAGACTTCATTGATGGTAATCATAGGTAATACAGTTTACCATTTTTGAATAGAATCAGTCTAATCATTTACAGCCTATTGAGAATGGCTTGAAATTCTGCAACACTTGATCATGATGGAATGTAAACAATGCAAGAATCCATTTCTACCTACCCTTCCTTTCATTATTCATCTACATAGACCTTGCTGTATCTGAAAGCAGATATTTTGATCTTTGACTCTTTTTTTAGTTTCTCATTGCATTGAGCCTGGCCATCTGTCTCCACTGTCTCCCCTGCAATAGCCAAACACATCCATCTGTATCATACCTGTGCCTTCTCAGTGGGATGTGTGAAGTCCACCACACTTTCTCTTGCTTGGTGTGCACATCTGTTCACTGTACCACTTTCAAAGGTTTTACATGTGTATTTGAGTTTCTTTAGACATTTCACCTCCTGTGATATAGTTCCATATAATTTCTCCAAATTTTCAATAAATTCATGTCATAAATATAACTTTCTATGTCCATTGAGACTTAAATAAGATATTCTGCTATCTGATCCCCTGGCTACCTTGTTGGATCCCTTATTCTCTCTCCCAATCTCCCCCATGGGATTTGCCACCCATCTTTGAACAATTGAGAGCATTTTATACACAATAGATTTGAATTTTATTCTGGAATAACTCCCCAATATGTATTTGCATGTGAGGTGGGGAAGACAGAATGATTTGTTGGAGAGAGAACTATGGAAAAACAGAGAGGAAACCTTTAACATGATATTCAGTATGTCCTGTTGATACCCCTTGTCACTCAGTCTATTCCAATCACTCTATCATTTTGAATTGTGGGGTAATCAGGTGATTTTGCTTTACTTTCAAATCTTTACTGTAGAACTCTTCAACCAAATGCGTGTTTGCACACATTCACATAAACACTTTCCTAAAGAAAAACACTAATTCTCAAGAACACAGCAGTCTATACTCTGAAGGAGAAACAAATGTTTTCGGTCTCTTAATTTGCTAGGCATTTATCCTTCACAGAAAAGTTATTATTTTTATGCAGAATATTTACACATTAGTTCTCTTTGATCTTCCCTTTTCTAATTAAGCTATTTATATTTGAGCTAGGGATGGATGCGTTCTTTTCTTCCATTTACAAGAATATCCAATTTTATATTTCAGTACTTTTTCCATTTAAGGTCCTAAATTTAGGACTTTTTTTCTGAGAATTTATCCTATGTTCTTTCGAAGGAAGCTTTTTCTGATTATTCTGGAAAAGACAGCCATGGTTTAATTGCCTATCAGGTGTTCATTTGTTCCTCACTTTCTCTCTTGCTAAAAGAAACCCTGTTTCCTTTATAGTTGCCATGTGGAAATCTGCAGGCGATGCATCTTGATGGAGTTCCCATATGCCCCAACTATTAGTTTAGTTAGAGGCAGTTCTTACCACTGAGATCAAAACAAAAGTTTATTGTAATTATTTTGGGGAGCACTTAATTTCCCAATAAATGGAACATATATGGTTGATGCCCTTCATGTTTTGGTGTGTCCAGTCAACAAAATGATTTCCAGAAAAACCTGTTGATTACTTCTTTGAGAGTTTCTTAGCAGTGTTTCAGAAAGGGGAGGTTAGAGGAAGATATTTTTAGGGTTTTAGGATCTGAAATGGCAAGGCATATGACATGATAGTTCTGGATTGATGAACACCATGATGTGAAGAGTCTTAAAGTAAGCATTGATAAGCATGAGTCAGTCTCCAAACATTCTCTTATCAAGTAACAAGTATTTCCTGAAACAAATAGTTAACTTATTTTTGCCTTGTCACAGTATTATTTAGCACAAAAATGAGAATATGTGCTTCATCTTAGAATTGGCTAGCACAAATAAAGGAAAGCATATTTATTCTCAGAATTATTTAGTATAAGGATAGGAATGCATGTCAACTAAGTTCCCACTACCTTTATGATGTAACATCTGCAGCTGCATCAGAATGGTGTGATATACGAGGGAAGGATCACAGGAATCTTAGAGACAACTCTTCAAAAATATTCTGCCACTGAAACAATGACACTTCTATCTCTGGAGTTTTTATGTGAGAAAGAGAAAGCTTAACTTCTTTAAAGTACTAATTAGGGTTTTCTATTGCTCATAATTGAGTATATTCCTCATACTACATGTAAGAGCAAGCATATGACTTTTTTATTATTGAGAATTCTTATTATTGTTATTTTAAGTGACCTTTTAAAAATAATTTATTTTTTCAACCACATCTTGAATATTTCCATGATGAATACATGGAAAGGCTTAAAAATCTCAAATATAATCTCTTCTTTCTTAGACTCTTCATGAGGTAATCACATCAATATGAGTTTAATGTTTCTGTGTTGAAAAAAAAAGTGGAGGCCTTGAATCAGTAAGTTTTAGAAGTATTGAAATAAATTCAGACATATATATATATTGTTAATTTTTTAATGTTTATTTTTAAGATAGGGGAGGGACAGAGAGAGAGGGAAGGAGACAGAATCTGAAGTGGGCTCCAGGCTCTCAGCTGTCTGCACAGAGCCTGATACGGAGCTCAAACCTGTAAACTGCAAGATCATGCCAGGTTTTACACTTAACTGACTGAGCCACCCAGGTGTCCTGATGGGGTTTGTTTTGAGGATAGGGTTCATTTATATACTACCTATATTTCTGTTTTCACATCCTCACATTTGGTCAATCAAATTGAATGTTTATTTTATGTTAAATAAGCACTTGGTCTTTAAGTAAATTTGCTAAGAACTATAGGGAATATAGTATTATTATGTTTAAGAATAAAATTCTCCAAGGAAGAAACTATGTATTTTTTTGTAGCTGTGTCCCCATAAACAAGCAGGGAGATCAGTACATTGTAGAATTTTAACAAATACGTATTTGTTGGTGGAGTGAATAAACATCAATAGGTAAATGAAGAAAAGGAAAACTAAACTCATATTTATCCCCTACCTGCACTTGTCTCCAGCCTGAAGGAGCTGTCATAATGGGTCATTAGTGGCCCTTCATTCCTACAGAGCTAACCCACCATGATGGTACAGGTTTTGGTTAGAGGCTGTTTCCCCATGTAAGTAAATGTTTCCCCTTCTTCCTTAAGACTTCTGGCCCTTTGAGCTACATGTGTTATTATAGACTCAAGCCCAGGGCCAGCTGCATGGGTCTGTATCCAGTGCAGTCTGCACTGGGTTCTGTACTCAGAAGGGGACCTTGTGCCTCGCTTAATATTTCATGGTCATTGTCTTGATATTCTTAAAAAAAAAATCATCTTTGAATTTGAGTTTTGTAAATGAAGTCTGATTGGACAGTGTAGCACAGGCCAGGGAACATGGAGCATCAGTTTGTACGTAATTTTGCACCGCCACTGTCTCCATTCTTTTCTGGTACAAGTTCTTGGCCACTTGCTCCCCATCTCCTTAGAGAGGAGAGCAAGCCTTCCCTGAAGAAGAAATTCTGACTGTGCACAGCAGTCTCATCCTATACTCCAAGTTCCTAGCCTGTCCTTCCTGTTGGCCTGCCTTGCAGATTTCAGACTTGACTTGCCAATTCCCACCATCTTTTAATGTATCTCTCTTAATATATAGCTCCTACTAATTCTCTTTCTCTGCTTGAACTCTAAGTGACACAGCACATTAAACTCTACAATGTAAGTGCTATGGCCAGAATCAGGTCAGTGAAAAGGAAAATTCAGCTAAAGAATTCATTTTAGAGCAATTCTAACCTTAGACATTTATCATTTGTTTTAAAAATTAAAATGCCTTTTAACTTTGAAAAAAAAAAAAACTATTCATCCACTTTATTTTCTCTACCAACAGAATCTGTGTCTTAATTTCTTAAGTTAACTTAAAGCCCTAGGGTGTGGCACCTGGTCGGCTTAGTTAGTTAAGTGTATGACTTCGGCTCACCATGATCTCCCAGTTCCTAAGTTTGAGGCCAGTGTCAGGCTGTGGTGGACAGCTCAGAGCCTGGGAACCTGCTTCAGATTCTATGTCTCCCTCTTTCTTTGTCCCTCCCCTCCTCATGCTGTCTTCTCGCTCGCTCTCTCTCTCTCGCTCTCTCATTTAATGTTTAAATAAATATTAAAAAAGAGAAAAAGTTAAAAATATTAATGCAGCACGGTGAGAAAATTGTGAAAATTCTCACGAGAGGCCTACTAATTTGCCTGCCAGTCACAGTATTTTGTATTGTCTCCACCTCCAGGAAAAGTGTGCTTTAGAAATAATATTTCTTAGAATAGATTACTGTGTGTGTAATTTCTAATTTTGTAAGTTGGAAGTCTTGTATGTTAGTTAGAAGTCAAGATATAAAAATTCATCTATCTAAATCACCTAAGACTAAGAAAAACAGTGGGTTAGTAAAAATGATAAATATGTTAGAAAGATATCCAGGCCCCCAAAAAATCTCTGATAATAAGTAGGATTAACCAAATGTACAGAGAAGAAAAGACAGTTGGCTTGACATATCACAGGAGAGTAATCCATCCTTAGGGAGATGCTGAAATTTGAAACTGAGTGTTGTAGCTTCTGGTATTTATATCACGGTCACACACACTTGAGTAAAGAAAAGCTACTTGACTAAATAAAACCTTCAGATAACCCTTTCCAAGATCACACAATCAAGAACAGTCATCAATTTCTGTAGTCAACTATATTCATCTAAATAAAGTTACTGAAGTTTAGAAACTCTTTCACCTTAAGAGCAGTCATTCATTTCCAAGTATCAAGAGGCAGCCTGGCTTTTCTTTCTCCACCCATTTCCATCTCCCTTCTCTTCCCAAAGTCAAAAAGGTTAGAAGGAACAATTGGAGACAATGAAAAAGAACTGTCAACATTTGTTTTCAAATGATTCATGATAAACATATCTTTTAATGAGAAGAATTAATACATTTTAATTGTGACTATAATTTGTAACTTAGTCTACAAATTCAAATGCTTTTAATGAAACTTGCTGGTAAACTAAATTAATGAAGCAGGGGCACCTGGGTGGCTCAGTCGGTTAAGTTTCTGACTTTGGCTCAGGTCATGATCTCATGGTTCATGGGTTCGAGCTCTGGGTCGGGCTCTGTGCTGACAGCCAGCTCAGAACCTGGAGCCTGCTTCAGATTCTGTGTCTCCCTCTGTCTCTGACCCTCCCCTGCTCATGCTCTCTCTCTCTCTTTCTCTCTTAGAAATAAATAAAAACATTTAAAATTTTTTTAAAAATAAATTAATGAAGCAGATGAGACAGGGGACTAATGGCAAGTAGACCTTGCAATTTATGCATGTGTATGCATTTAATTCCATTATTCTGCTTAGAATTTATTTACTTACTGAGTCTGAAGAGTCATGTTATTCAAAATTTCTGAAAAATTCTAATTCAGTATAATTTCAAATATGGCCTGTCTCTAATCTTATTCTCTACTTCTGGAATGCTGATGTGATACTTCTTCATTATATCTTTTTTTTTTTTTAATTTTTTTACCTTAGCTTTTATATTTTCATCTCTTTCTTTCTGAGTGAGGCTTTTTGGTTTATGTCTTCACTACTTTCTTTCATTTCCTTAATTCTCCGTTTAGCTTTGTCTTACCAGCAGTTTAATTACCCGTTGGATTTTCATATTTTAACAATTATGTTTTCTTATCAGAAATTCTAATATGGTTCTCTTTATACTTTTCTGATTCTTTGTAGTAGTATAAGCCTTCTTACTTTTTTGGTCTGCCATTCCTCTTGAACCTCATCTTCTGTTACCAGCGCTGTGGTTTCTCTTACTCAGTCTTACTCAGCTTTTCAGGACTTCCTCTTTGCTTTTACAGTTATCATTTCAGGCCCTTTGCATTTTTGACTCCCTCTGTCTTCCTCCAGATATTGATCTGACTTGTTCCCTTATATCCTTTTCTCAGTGAAGGCTTTCCTGATCTTTAATGTAAATTTGAAATCACACCCTTACTTGGTCTCTTAAGCTATCTTCCTTATTTTCTTTTAATTCATAGCACACTTCACCGTGAAACATATTACTTATTTTGCTTTTTCACTCTCTCACAATTAGAACATAAACTCCATAAAGATAGTGATAAGGGCTAATTGTGGTGATGGTGGTTACATTTTGTATTCCCAGTAACTAGAAAAACACCTAACATAATTGGTCTTCAGTAAATGTTAGTTAAGTGAAATAAATATGTTTTGTTGAGTGAATACCCCTTATATTTCTTGTTTAATCTTTTAAATATAATTTATAATCTAGTCTGATAATTATATGAAATTTTTGAAATATATGAAACACACAGCATTGCTGTGTGTGTTTTAAGCATAATTATATTTGGTAGATTGTAACTATGTTTTGTGGGATATTTGTGGTCTTGTTGTGACTGATTTTTCAATTAAAGTTAAATTTGAAAAGCTGTATTTACTGGGTCTCTGGCATTTTTCTCTATAGGAATCTGTCAAGGCCTGAGTTCAGGACCTCTTTAGAGAGGTTTTGCTATTGATCCAAAAGGGTCATCCACATTGTTAATGCTAATTTTTTACCTTTTTAAGTAATTACTGCAGTTTAATTCCAGGTGTAGACTCAGGGAAGTTATTAAAGTGTGGTTTGAAATTCTCAGGTCAGTTTTTCTTTTTCCTTGAAATTTTTGGTAGAAGCAGACAAGTATCCTGTCTCCGTCTCTGTAATCTTTGCCACTGGAAAGACTTATCCTGCTCCACTCTTTGACTGAGGGCCAAGGGTCACCTTTTGGTAGGGGTCATTTTTTTGCTTTTTGTGTCTTGCATATCCAAGGTTTTGTCTTTTATCTATATGTAGATGACATTTTGTAGATGCATTAATCAACATTTAATTGATTTTTGTGGAGACATTTTAATTGTCTAGTCAACCATATTGTCAGGAATTAGCTGTCTGAAAATTCCACCTATATTAGTTTCCTGGGGCTGCCAATAAAAAAAAAAAAAAAAAAAAGTATCACAGACTGTGTGACTTAAGACATCAGAAATATATCCTCTCATGGCTCTACACAATAAAAGTCCAAAATCAATGTGCTGGTAGGTCCATTCTCCCTACAAACCTTGCCTTTTTCAGCTTCTGGTAGCTTCATGAATTCCTTGGCTTCAGGCTGTTTAATTCCAATCTCTGTCTCCATCTTCATATGGTCTTCTTCTCCCTGTGTTTCACCATCTCTTCATATGGCATATTTTTATAAGGACACTAGTCATACTCAGGGGTCAAACCTACTCAAGTATAACATCTTAACTAATTACATCTGCCACAACCTTATTTCCAAATAAGGACACATTCTGGGGTACTGAGGGCTAAGAGTTCAGCAAACTTGGATGGGGACACAAGGAAACCCATAACACTATCTACAGAATTAAGCTATTTAGTTCCCACCTATCATTTTCACATTATTATATGTGCCCAGTATTATCATATTTCCTGTTTCTCAAGAAAACCCAGATATTAAGCTTTATATTTCAATATTCTGACTTTAAATGTTGACCACCAAAACTTAAAAAAAGAAAAACTCATTGCCACAGTAATAGTTTCTTGGCCAATCAAAACACAACTGCTGGTGAGGTTTGGTTTGGTGGCTACTGATTTTCAACCTCTGCAGTAATGTGAAACATAATTGATCATTTATGTAGAGGTAACTGTGAATTAAACTAGAAAATTTTTAATACATGAAAGGGCTTCAAGTACCCAGAAGGTGTCTAGAATAGACAACATATGTGTCACAAGGTCTGAAATTAAAATATATGTTCCTTTATGCGTAAAATAGTTCCTCAAGTCATAATTTTGAACTTATTCATAATTATTTTATACATGCATCTAGGAAATTAGCCAGATTTTCCTGCTCAGAGTAGACTTAAATTAGATTCACTTTCTGAGAAATTTGAGAGTTGTTGCTAGAGGAAAGTGTGAGGATTAAAATGAGATGTGACAACCCTGATAGGAAGAGACAGAGTAAAAAGATTTTCCAAAGCATATATAAGAATTATAAAAATCATAGCAGTCTAGCATCATTTGGTACAGTTTGGAAACCTGGAAGGCATCACTATTATAATGTGCTGCAATAGCTCATGTTCTAAACATCCACCTTAAACATTAAAAGAAATTTTAGTTGTAATTTATTGAAATAAGCAGCACAGACAAAAAAAATAATATGTTACTATTTTTAAAAAGATTTCCAGCACTCAGAGGAAATATTTACTCATTATGCACCAGGGCAGCTGAACCAGTTGCTGAAACTACTGAGATTCTAGCATACTAATTTTTATGTAGCTGCAACCCAGTCCTCCTTCCCACAGGTGAAGCCAGACTGCACCACAGTTCGGCAACTAACCATAGAAATGATGGCTGGCAGAACTGGAGCCTGAAGTACTTACTGATCCAGGGCTTTGGGAACTATCTGTTCTAGTTCCCATACCATTGCTACATACATTGAATATTATTCCTGCTGCCAAAAATATTTACCAAGGAAAATTTCTTCACCTTAATCTATGATATGTATGACATTTGTCAAGACAATGCCAGAGATTAAATCAATACATGAACAAATAGCAAATTCTCTGAGGAGAGGACATGGTCACTAAGGAAATGGCTGGCTGCCTCACTTGACACTCCTTAGTGTTCACAATAAGTAGTTGCTCTTGATTTATTTCAAATTTATGGAATCAAACTTCTGATTATAAATTGATAACTTTAGTGTTTTACCTGCAAAGAGAATGAACTACCCAAAAGAAAGAATGTCTTAGTAGCTTTGGAAATTATGTTTCAGTTTTAAATTAATAAATTAACTTTCCAATTTTATATATCCTCTGAACTTAGCTCTTTGATTAGGTCTTGAGTATTTCTTTTTTTTTCTTTTTTTTTTTTAATTTTTTTAATGTTTTATTTATTTCTAGGAGAGAGAGAGAGAGAGAGAGAGAGACAGCATGAGCAGGGGAGGGTCAGAGAGAGAGGGAGTCACAGACTGAAACAGGCTCCAGGCTCTGAGCTGGCAGTCAGCACAGAGCCCGACGCGGGGCTCGAACCCACGAACCGCGAGATCATGAACTAAGCGAAAGTCGGATGCTCAACCGACTAAGCCACCCAGGCGCCCCAGGTCTTGAGTATTTCTTAGTAACATGAGAATGACAAGGATTTGACAAATCAGTTTTCCAAAGTTAGGATAAATTCACCAAGTTAGAAAGATCCCATGAGGACCTTGAAAGTTAGCTATCTTGCCATCATATGAAACATCCCTCTGATTATTATGTATGTATTATAGTAGTATTATGTGTGTTTTATAAAATAACAAATTATAATGATATACCTACATGTTCATATATCTATCCATGAGAAAAGTTTTTAATTTATAGTTCTTCAGCTAACAGAAAAGTATGTAAAGTTTCAATGTGTAGAAGTGAGCATTAGATTGAAATAATACTTGTGTTTTATTTTTCTCTTTTTCATTAATTCAATTGAACATCAGACAAGACACTTTATCCCTTTGGAGCTCTGTCTTTTCATCTGTAAAATAAATCTTTCTATTTGTAACTATGGTCCATTTTGTCTCTAACATTTTTGAATCCTATAAGACTACCTAGTCATTGTTTTTCATCTAAAAGATGAAGAAACTAAAACAGAAAGATAAAATGACTTGCTTAGGGTCACGCAGCTAGTTAGTGCCCAAACTAGAAATAAAATGATGTTTCATGCTTCCATTACTTAACAAAATTCAGTCAAGTAAATCTGAAGATCTAATTGGCTTTATTAAATGATTCACGAATTGGGCAGTATCCCATCTAGCTAGTAGAGAGGCAGTACAAAAAGTATGCAAAATGGAAGAATTTTATAGAAGGAAATTGTGGGCAAGAAAGAAATTAGCAAAACAAAAAGATTGTTCCAGGCAAGACCCCTTTCTGGAGGGTAAAAACAAGTGGCCTTATACAGATGACCTCATCTTTCTTTGGGGGATGGAGAGGGCCCAGGTGACAGACTCATTAGCACTCATTAAATAATTCCTGACTGACCAATTGAGATTATATTTCTGAAACAGTCTGAAACTTCATGAAACTGCAGTTAGATTATATATTAAGGACCAGTTTGGAAACTGTGTGTAAGTGACCCTATTTTGGACCTGTTTGGTGTTGTTTAGTTTTGTTTTTTAACAACTCTTAGTGCACTCCACTCTTCTACTGTAACTGATGTGACCACAGACTATATGAATATTTGTAATGGTTGGAAGAATACTTTTCAACTATCAATAAAGAAACAAAAAACGGTATCTAGTGATTCCAGGAAGAGTGTAAAGTTCTTACTTGAATGTGTCCTCACCTTAAGAAATGTATTTCTAGAGTTAAGTCAACTAATTATGCATTATTGCACATTGTATAAGAGCATTATACAAGTCAATTAGAACTGACAGTAAAACAACTTCTGAGCAACATCATCTAAATTGCTTTTATTTTTCTTTTAAAAGCACTGAAGCAAAATCACATTCCAATTCAAATGTTCTGTAAGTCTCTACAGCCTATATCATCCTTTCCCCACAGTATTATTAGTCTCTTCCTAGGTTTTAGCAAAGGAACATTTCTGTTTGTTTCTTTTATTCCAGAGAGGTTACTGAAATTTCAAATGCCATGATTTTTCAGGTAAGAGAGTTAAGAAGATGCATTTTAAGAATGTCTTAAACACAGAACCAGGGCTTTAATTTTTATTTAGAAGGTTATACCTTATTTAAAAGAATTAATAATGTTAATAACAACTTAGTTTACATAAGTATCCTGTTCTCAACAGAAAAATTAAAGATGTAAGAAAAAAAAAAACTTTAGCCTTTGCACTCATCTTTTTGAATTTTAATTATTTTCATTCCATAGCCAGCTGACCACTCACTAATTGTTTCAATAAAAATTTGTATCAGATTACTTTGCCTTTATCTCTGATTCACTCAATAAATATTTGTCTCCAACTCTGTGAAGCTTTCTCACTTCTGTAGAATAACAAAGGAAAAAATGTGGATTCATTGTTGTTGATTCCTTAATTCCAAACCTAAAGAATAAACATTGTAAACTTGTTCCTTCTTTAATATGACTAAATGATGGCTATGTTTTACTGTCTAAAAATTGAAGCACATTTTATTTATTTCAAGAATGGCCCTCACCAAAAGTTGGAGTTAGTCAGCATCGGGTCCATTACATATTATTTTTCAATTTGTTTCCTTTAAAAAATTCCTCTAATTAATTTTTTATTTCTCTCATGTAACAGAATATATGAAGTATATCTTATATTAGCTAATACAGTCTTTTAATTTCAGATCCATCAAATTGGAATCAAACTCCATAACAATCCTGTAGAATGATCGAAATGTTTGGGTTATTTTGGGGGTTTTGATGGAGGGAGGGGTAATGGAAAAAAAATGTGGTGTATTCAAGAGTATTTTACATTTCATAAGGACCCATTGTTTTATCATAGTGTCATGTTTCCTTGGATATTTGTTCTGTGATTTTTTTTTCTTTTTATGCAGATGTGTAACTAGGGATACAAGAAACCATGGCAACATTGTCCTACTGAAAGAAAATAAGTTGAAAGTAGTAATCCCTTGTTCTCTAAGATAAAGCAGTCTGTGATGTGATGTAAGTTGGGCCTTTCCCTCTTCTGTGTATCAGTATCCCCTTGATAGTGGCTTTTGCTGTATATCTACCTCAGAAACATTCACAAAATTGAGAAAGTTTTAGAAGTTGTTTGCAGAGGCCCATCAGATCTCAAATCATGTATATAAATTAGAATTCATATGATTTATGTAGTGAAGAAGATACTGAAAACATCAAAGATGATTATTTGTAAAATCTCACATAGAGTAAATACAGGATCAGGTTGTAAAAACAATTTTGCAAGAAAAATGTTACCAATTTCACAAAAGGGCAAAATATCACCATTCTTTTTGTGGGCTGTCATAGTGTCCTCATTTATGAAAATTGTTTTTCTCTTAGAGGGCAGTTACTATAGAGTGTTGGAATAAGAAAAAAATACATGGTAAAAAAAATAGAGGCAAAGCATACCTACTTTTATATTTGTCTTCTTCTGATTCTTCATGATGAGCTATATCGAAAAGGTGGTCCTAGGCAACATTTCAAACTGGAGCGTGTCTTCATTTCCTCTCTTACATTCTCCTTCTCTGCCTTTTTTGTTTTTATACTCTACTGCATCTGTGGCCAAAACAGCAATAATTCTACATTTCAAGTCAGGAAGGCAGATGTCAACAATTGATTATAAAATTTATTAGTTGTATTAGCTTGTATGGTAATCCAATGAAATTATATTAAAATATATGCCTGTCACATTAAAGAAGTTTGAGAACTAATGTACTAGTACTTGAGGTGCTTTTCCATCCTGCCTTTACTCATAACAGTCACTGCCTGTACTGTGCTACTTACCTGATCCTACATGCCCCAGAAGCACTCCCAGTTTTCAAACTTTGTCTCTATTCTAATACCTTGCCTATGAGACTATGAGAAAAGTCTCAAACTCTGACCCAGTAAGTCATTAATCAGTGCAAAATCTGGTCATCTGTTGCTCTCTTGATTTAATCTCTTGTAGATAACTTGTTACAGATGTCCCAGGGTTCTGGTCTATTTTCCTATGATGTCTACTTGCCCTAAAATCATTTGTTTCAGATGATAAGTTAATGATCACCCTTCTCTTAGCTATAGACAATGCTTCTCAGTAATTTCCAAACTGTCATCATGTCAATGTCACAAAGTTTTTTTTTTTCTTTTTTAAATTACTAATGTGCAGACTCTACCCAATTCTACTGAATAAACAATAACATGAGGTTACTCTACAGTCTGTATTTCTAACAGCCCTCTAACAAATGTCCGAAGGATCTAGAGAATTTATATTTTGGGGAATTAAACTGCCTTGAAGTCTCACATCATGGTTTGGCACTGAATTGTGTGATCTTGGGCACATGAACAAACCTCTCTGAAATTCAATTATTATTGTTATTTTGTATCCTAAAGGGGAAGTAATAATAATACTTACCTAATAGCATTAAGAGAACTAAGGGAAACAAACAAAATAAACAAGATGATTCTTTGCAAAGTGCTTTATACATAATAGGTAATAAAATGAATAATCCACACTAAGTATTTGTGTGCTTTGATTCTATTCCAAGCTTTTTTTATGTATTATTATTTAATATTCATGAAATTTCTATGAGGTTAAGGAAGTATCTTTAGTTTCCCATAATGGTGGTACTCTCTTTCCTTGCCTACTTCCAGTGGCTTGATAGTGAGCTGGGTCGGTTGGATTGAGCCATGTCATGGAAGGAGAACAGGATCTCAAACTGATACAATAGCAATGATTTTTCAACTCCATAAGAGATCTCTGAAGCATCTCAAGAACCCTAGGACAGGGATACCCTTTTTTGCAGATACTAAGTGTACTTCACCCACTTTTAGTCTAACCAGTCTAGAAATATTTGATGTGCCTGATAGTATTCCTTCCACTAGAGGGCTCTCACAGCCAGCTCAGCTCTATGGCCCTACAGACCTTAGAGGAATACGATGGTGGGTTAGAGAGATCCCTGTTTTTCTCCTCTGCTCCTGAGATACTCTCAAGAAATTTCATCATACAGTAAGATGGCCTACTGTGCACCAGCACAACAGAAGCATGTGCTAGAATTATGATGATTTCACAAGAGAGAAACTGAGGCACAGAAAGGTCAAATAACTTTCCATATTATGAGACAGCTAGTAAATGATGCCACAAACACATGGCTATAGGCTGTGTGGCTCCAGTTAACATGATTAACAATGATTCTTCTTGCCATTAGTCAGGCATTATGGCTTAAGGTTAAAATTTTTGGACATATAGAGCCTTAAAGCTCTCTTCAAATCATGCTATAATTTTCAAAAAAGACTTATGAATTTTTACATAAATTAGCACATTTTTGGAGTGTGTTAATTTTGTAAATTTAATACTAGTCTACATTTTAAAGTCATTTAAAGATGATGTCTTTTCCTAAGATTGGTTGTTTCCATAGGAGGAAAAATATTTTCCTCATCTATAAAATAACACAGGTGACTTAAAGCAGTTTTCCCCCAAAGAAAGTGTCAATCTATGAATTGAACAAAAGTGGAAGCTGGGATGAAAGGGGAAAGAAATTAAGTAAGGCAAGGTTACCAGCATTGTTTGTACTTCTAGGTCTGAATCTGTCAGTGCAACTCCGGGATACTCACTCACACCTACCTTCAATGGAGAGGTAACATTGTAGGCCAGGGGATCATCTTGATCTTTTTCTAGACCAGAAGGTTTAGAGAATATAATAAATTGGCCTTTTAGGCAGTGTCTGATTAGAAGTGAATGCATAACTAAAGCAGGTAGAGAGCAAAACATTCACCAGGAAACAAATCATAAACAATTATAAATTCTCATTGAATAATTTTTATTTTGCATATGTATTTTAAAACCATTTCATTTTGTATAATTTATACTTATTTTCAAAATTAAGTAACATTTAAAACGTATTTTATACTTTCAATTTAAGATAACATATTTTTCATCTATAGGAGTGACATAGATTTTTCTTTGTAAATTATGATATTAAAGACATATAAAGGAGGTAGTGAATGGAAGTGTTTAAACTCATTAGTGCAGTATGACCATGTATCGGAAAGACAGGACCTGACAATCTCAAAAGTCCTATTTGTTTAATATCCCAAAGATTTTAGAATGGGGCCATTATATGAAATATTATCACCACACCTAGCTCCCTGATAGTTATTGATAAGATCTTTTCTTACTATTCTCTCCCTATTTTTTAAATATTAGTTAACATACAGTGCAATATTAGTTTCAGGAATAGGATTCAGTGATTCATCACTTACATGTAACACACAGTGCTCATCACAAGTGCCTTCCATAGGACCCATCATTCATCTACCCATCTACTACGCACCTCTCTCCCTCCTTACTTTGTTCTCTGTTATTAAGAGTCTCTTGTCTTTTGTTTCCCTCTCTTATCTTTTCCTCCCCTTCCCATATATTCATCTATTTTGTTTTTTTAAAGTCCACATATGAGTGAAATCATATGGTAGTTGTCTTTCTCTGATTGACTTACTTAGCTTCGCATAATGCATTGTACCTCCATTCACATCACGGCAATTGGCGAGATTTTATTTTTTGGTGACTGAGTAATAATATTTCATCGTGTGTGTGTTTGTACCACATCTTCCCCCTCCCTTTTTTTTCTTTCATAGTTTATTGTCAAGTGGGTTTCCATATAACACCCAGTGCTCATCCCAACAAGTGCCCTCCTCCATGCCCATCACCCCCTTTCCCTTCTCCCCCACCCCCATCAGCCCTCAGTTTGTTCTCAGCATTCAAGAGTCTCTCATGGTTTGTCTCCCTCCCTCTCCCCAACTATTTTTCCCCTTCTTCTTCCCCATGGTCTTCTGTTAAGTTTCTCCTTTTCCACTTATAAGTGAAAAAGATATGGTATCTGTCTTTTTTCTGCTTGACTTATTTCGCTCAGCATAACACCCTCGAGTTCCACATATGTTTCTACAAATGACCAGATTTCATTCTTTCTCATTGCCATATAGTATTCCATTGTGTAGAAATACCACATCTTCTTGATCCATTCATCAGCTGATGGACATTTAGGCTCTTTCCAAGATTTGGCTATTGTTGAAAGTACTGTTATGAACATTGGGTGTACCACATATTTTTTATCCATTCATCAATGGATGGACATTTGAACTCTTTCCAGAACTTGGCTTTTGTTCATAATGCTGCTATAAACATTGGGGTGCAAGTACCCCTTTGGGTCTGTATTTTTGTATCTTTTAGGTAAATATCTAATAGGCCAATTGCTGGATCATAAGGTGGTTCTATTTTCAATTTCTTGAGGAATCTCCAGACTGTTCTCCAGAGTGGCTGCTCCAGTTTTCATTCCCACAAACAGTATGGGAACATTTTCCTATCTCAGCATCCTCATTAACCCCAGTTGTAATTTGTGTTGTTAATTTTCTGGCTATTTTCTCTTGTGATGAGAATAACAATGATTATGTCAGTGGTTCTTAAAGAGTGACTCGGAACCAATAGCATCACATCACTTTGGTAGACACTTGTTAGAAGTACAAATTGGCATGTCCTACCTGAACCCTTTCAATGATTTTAATGTCTGCCAAAGTTTGAGAACCATTGAATTAGGGAAACACTTATGTAACACACATGACCATAACTTTTACTGGAAAATTAGTCCTGTACTATTAACTCTAGTGACACTAATCTTGAATATGATCTTATCCTAATGAATGACAGTAAATGCTTAGAGAAAGAGAATGAGAAAATTGCACCTAGGAAGGAGTTTATTTATCTAGAGAGGAAATCTTGGCAGCAAAGACTTAAGTGTACCAAGAACATCCAAACATTTTGTTACCTTTTTTGTTGGAAGGAGATAGCTACATGCAAAGCAAACTTGAAGAACGTGGAAGCTACTTCTTTCATTGCAAAGAAAACCTCAAGTCTTCTCTAAATTTTACAGACCACGCAGTAGTACCTGTAGTGACACTTGGGCATCTGGCCCTATTCTCTAGCAGTCTCCTTACATGTCCTTGCTGATGTGGCAGCTGGTTGACCCAGGGCCACTACTAATTGGACCAATAGTAAACAAACATCTAAGCCAGCATGACTCAATTAGTCTTTCTTCAGAGACATGGAATTGGCACTGGGTCACTCAGTATGTATTTATAGAATTAAGATGTCCAGGTGGCCATTTGAACTCAAAAGTAGAAAAGAAAGGGCTTTTAGAGAAAGAGAAGAATCCTTTTTTTTTTTTTTTTTCCCTAGGGGAGAGAGAGACAGCATGAGCAGGGGAGGGTCAGAGAGAGAGGGAGTCACAGACTGAAACAGGCTCCAGGCTCTGAGCTGGCAGTCTGCTCAGAGCCCGACGCGGGGCTTGAACCCACGAACCATGAGATCATGACCTAAGCAAAAGTCAGACACTTAACTGACTAAGCCACCCAGGCGCCCCAAGAGAAGAATACTTTTAAGTAGATACACAGATACCTGAGTACCTGGCTGTGGAGTGGAGTGGAATGTGGGGTTAGGAAAGCATCTAGTAGCTTAAAATTCCTGTTGCATTTTTCTTTTTTAGGTTTCCTATGACAACCCAATATCCATTCAATAAATTGTTTTGTTTTGTTTGGATAGGTAGGTCAAAAATGTATTCTGTTACGTGAAACATAATTCTTAAGATTTCTATTTATCAGTGAATATCTACATTCATTAACTATGAATATAATTTTATTATTAGCTATGCTGAAAGCAAAGGCTAGGATTTGGTGTTTGAATACCCAGGCTCCTCACAAGAATACCCCCCAGGTATTGACAGGATGACCACTAGTAAAAATAGATATTTTCTTGGTCCCTAGAAGAAGAGAACTTTTACAGCATGAAGAATAGGAAACATTGTACTGTGTGACAGTTGAATTGATTTTCCTTTATTAACTGAAGGGAAAGGAACATAAGAATTTAAATTTATAGACCAACCAACAGAAACTGAGATGTAGATTAATCAAACTAAAAAAAAAAAAAAATCAGCCGTTTAGAGAATGCATGCAATATGGGAAGTCTGATAAAAGTTGGTTGGGCAGACACTGGAGCAAGTAATAAAACTAGAGAACTAGAGTCCTGCTGAGGCTTCCCACACACAAGTACCAAAGAGAAGGCTAAGGATCCATACAGCTGTAGTATAAAGCAAACACTGTGCCAAACACCATTAAAACACAAACCATGCTCTAGGACAAGCCTGACTCCAGTAAAAAGGCAGCAGAACATGATACCAGGGTCCAGCTGAGGCCCTTTTTACCTTAAATCAGGGGTTAAACATCTGGTGCTGAGGTTCTCATGATAATGAAGCAGTGAAAAATTGAGAAAGTCATTTGAGAATAGGAAGGAGAAGCTGATTTTTTTTGGCTCCCATTACATGATTATGCACATGTTCCCTTCTTATATGCCCTAGGAAAACATGGAGAAATAACAGTTTGAACACTGAGGATCCATCTAAATATTATGAAGGAAGAATCCATCTATTCAGTAGGTGAGTTCTTCCCAAAAATTTTTAATAGTTTCAGTAAATTAATTTGGGTTGGTTTGAAGATTTTTTTAATCACTTAAAATTAGTAGTTAAACTCTGTAGAGTTTATTTACCTCTTCGCCCACCCCATCCTCTTCCATATATGTATTCAGGAGAATGAATTAGAGTAGGCTTCTCAAGTTTACATGAAAATAATGATTAACTGACTTAATGTTTTCATTAAGTGAACCCTTATTTTTTAACATTTATTTATTATTGAGAGATGGAGACAGAGCATGAGTTGGGGAGGGGCAGAGAGAGGTGGAGACACAAAATCTGAAGCAGGCTTCAGGCTCTGAGCTGGCAGCACATAGCCCCACGTGGGACTTGAACTCACAAACTGCAAGATCATGACCTGAGCCAAAGTCAGACACTTAACTGACAGAGCCATCCAGGTGCCCCAAGTGCTCCCTTATTTTATCTCAACCATAGAACCCTTAGGATTGCAGTTATAAATTAGGCAAATTACAAGTAATTAATATCTCTGCTTTCAGTTGACTATAGAAAAGAGGAAAACATGAATTTAAGCCTGGGAGATCCCTTTCTGCATCACTTCTACTCCAAAGCTAAGAGATTGCTTGGATCTAGAAATACAGAAGGGAAGCTGAAGTTCTTTAGTCATTTTCAGGGCAAATGATGTGTGTTCCTGGAAGGCTGAAAGTAAACTGAGTTACTGTAAGAAGGCTTCAAAGAATGTCTAGATATGCCTAAAAAGTTCCTTTGGTACTCAAGTGTTCCATCTCTCAACCAATATCTAAAAACCCCTTCCAATACTATTCCAAGTTTATCATGACTCAGGGATTATGCTCTGGGGTCTGAGATGTAGTTAAACTCTGCTTTCTGTATTTTAGTCAGTGATTTGTAGGAACAACCAGTAGGAGGAGCAGAGACTTAAATATGTGCATGTGATATGTCAGTCAGCACTCTCAGATTCCAAATGCCCTGTAAAATAGGCTCATCCCCCAACCAGGGATAATTCTCTATCTGTTCTTAGGGAGCATTGTTAGCTTGTCTCCATGTCTTGTCTTCTTTCTCACAGTTCTTGATGATCATTTTAAACTCAGTTCACTTGGGTGAGGGGGGGGGGGGGGGGAGTAGACATGAGCATTTTAGCTGTCCAGCCACTAAATCCTCCTCCTGAACATCAGCTTCCTCGTTGGTGGAAAAGATGAAACCCTCAGAAGATAGTATGAAGTACAGTGTAGGCCCAATAATCTTATTGATAAACCAACCAGAAATTTTGGTTTTGCTGACAATATGGCAATTTCTATTCAGAGATTTTACCATCATAACAATAACCACTTTACTATTTCTCTCTCTAAATAGGCAATTTCATGCATAGTATGATAGCGTACTCTGATATCTTCTATCTTTTATAGTTTTTGCTTGAACTAAAAGCTATAACATTTTATTACCTTGATATATTAACTCTTAACTGGGGAAATTACAACCAAGCAGTCATATATAATCTCCTATGGATTTTTCATTCTTATCTTGTTGGAATCAGTAGAATGAGGAGTTTAGGGAGATCTATTTTAACAATTACGCTAAGATGAATAATGCACATTGAAAGGCAAAGAAATGGAAGTCAGACTGGTAAAAAGAGAAAACAATTATTTTGTGTCAGTTTAGAGTAAAGTAGAAACACTCTTCTTATGCAATTATGATAGTGAGGATGTAAGGTTCAATGCAGGTGACAAACTCAGTTTAAGGAGTGGTCATGTTAGAATTTAGCTGATATTAGGCATGTCTATATACTGTTATACAAAAGTTTTCATTTATTTGTCTGTTTACTTATATATCTAATTTCATTGTAAGTATTTAACATATATGTATGTATATATATATATATGTATAATTTTCTTAATAGTTTATTGGTTTCCATGTAACACCCAGTGCGCATCCCCACAAATGCCCTCCTCCATGCCCATCACCCCCCTTCCTTTCCCCCTGACACCCATCAGCCCTCAGTTTGTTCTCAGCATTCAAGAGTCTCTCATGGTTTGCCTCCCTCCTTCTCCCTTCTCTGCCTGACTTACTTTGCTCAGCATAACACCCTCAAGTTCCATCCACGTTGCTGCACATGGCCAGATTTCATTCTTTCTCATTGCCATGTAGTATTCCAGTGTATAGATAAACCACATCTTCTTGATCCTTTCGTGCGTTGATGGACACTTAGGCTCGTTCCATGTTTTGGCTGTTGTTGAGAGTGCTGCTATGAACATTGGGGTACATGTGCCCCTAGACATCAGGACTCCTATATCCCTTGGGTAAATTCCTAGCAGTGCTATTGCTGGGTCATAGGGGAGTTCTATTGTTAACTTTTTGAGAAACCTCCACACTGTTTTCAAGAGGGACTGCACCAGTTTACATTCTCACCAGTAGTGTAGGAGGGTGCCTGTTTCTCCACATCCTTGTCAGCATCTAGAGTCCTCTGATTTGCTCATTTTAGCCACTCTGACTGGCATGAGGTAGTATCTCAGTGTGGTTTTGATTTGTATTTCCCTGATGAGAAGGGATCCTGAGCTCATTTCATGTGTCTGTTGGCCATCTGGATATACTCTTTGGAGAAGTGTGTGTTCATATCTTCTGCCCATTTCTTCATGGAATTGTTTGTTTTTTGTGTGTGGAGTTGGGGAGTCCCTTATAGATTTTGGATACTAGCCCTTTATCTGATATGTCATTTGCATCTATCTTTTCCCATTCCGTCGGTTGCCTATTAGTTTTATGGATTGTTTCCTTTCCTATACAGAAGCTTTTGATCTTGATGAGGTCCCAGTAGTTCATTTTTGCTCTTGATTCCCTTGCCTTTGGGGATGTGTCAGGTAAGAAATTGCTGCGGTTGAGGTCAAGGAGGTTGTTTCCGGCTTTTTCCTCTAGGGTGTTGATAGTTTCCTGTCTCACATTTAGGTCCTTTATCCATTTTGAGTTTATTTTTGTGCATGGTGTGAGAAAATGATCTAGTTTCATTCTTCTGCATGTTGCTGTCCAGTTCTCCCAGCACCATCTGTTAACGAGGCTGTCTTTTTTTCCATTGGATACTCTTTCCTGCTTTGTCAAAGATTAGTTGCCTGTACATTTTTGGGTCCAGTCCTGAGTTCTCAATTCTATTCCATTGGTCTATGTGTCTTTTTGTGCCAATACCATACTGTCTTGATGATGACAGCTTTGTAGTAAAGGCTAAAGTCTGGGATGGTGATGCCTCCTGTTTTGGTGTTCTACTTCAATATTACTTTGGCTATTCGGGGTCTTTTGTGGTTCCATACAAACTTTAGGATAGTTTGTTCTAGTTTTGAGAAGCATGCTGGTGCAATTTTGATCGAGATTGCATTGAATGTATAGATTGCTTTGGATGGTAATGACATTTTAACTGTATTTATTCTTCCAATCCATGAGCATGGAATGTTTTTCCATTTCTTTGTGTCTTCTTCAATTTCCTTCATAAGTTTTCTATAGTTTTCATCATACAGATCTCTTATATCCTTGGTTAGGTTTATTCCTAGGTATTTTATGGTTTTTTGTGCAATTTGAAAGGGATCAGTTTCTTGATGTCTCTTTCTGTTGCTTCATTGTTGGTGTATAAAAATGCAACAGATTTCTATATGTTGATTTTATACCCTGCAACTTTGCTGAATTCTTGGATCAGTTCTAGTAGACTTCTGGTAGAGTCTGTCGGGTTTTCTATGTAGAGTATCATGTCATCTGCGAAGAGTGAAAGTTTGACTTCCTCTTTGCCAATTCTGATGCCTTTGATTTCCTTTTGTTGTCTGATGGCTGATGCTAGGACTTCCAGCACTATGTTAAACAACAGTGGTGAGAGTGAACATCCCTGTCGTGTTCCTGATCTCAGGGGGAAAGCTCTCAGTTTTTCCCCGTTGAGGATGATGTTAGCTGAGAGCTTCTCATAGATGGCTTTTATGAGTAAGTATTTTAACATATATTTTTTAAAAAAACGTTTAGACTTACAAGACTTACAAATGGAGAGAATTTTCATATATCCTTCACTCAGCTTCTCCCTTTTAATATCTAGAAAAACCCCAAAGAGTACATATTGAAACTAAGAAATTAATTTTGGCTCAGTAGTATAAACTATTATTATAAACTGTTTTATAAACTAAAATCCAAAACATATTCACATTTCACCAGTGCAATGTCTTTCCCATACCCCTTACCTCCAATTCTAGGATTAAATTCAGAATCACACATTCCTTAAGTTCTCATATCTTTGTAATCTGTACCAATTAATAGTCTCTTCTCATATTTTATGATCTTGATAGTTATCAAACAGTATTGGTTAATGATTTTGTAGAATGTGCCTCAATTTGGATTTTTCTGGTGTTTTTTCATGCTTAAATTTAGGTTCTGCATGAAATTTAGGTTATGTGTAAGGGTACTAATGAGATGATGTGTCGCACTCAGGACAGTGTATTAAGTGTTACATTATGTTTATATGTAATGCTGATTATGTTAATCTTAATCATTTCTCTACCTCCTATGATGTTACTATTTAATCTTTGTAATTACTAAAATTTGGGGGGGATACTTTGAGACTATTCAACTATCCTCTTCTGCTTAAGGTTTCATTCATTAATTTAGTATTCATTGGAGGAACTTACGTGCTGTGATATTCACTATGGTATTCTAATGGTGATTTTCTGCTTTGCTTATTTCTGCTACATGTATTAATTGAATTCTTCAGTAAAGAACAGCTGTTCCTTCTCCTTTGTACCTTCCTTCTTTCATTCCTTTCTTCTTTTCTCTTTATTTCTTCATTCATTAATCTTATTAATTTATAACAAATATTAAATTTATTATTTGGTTTATAAGCAATACTATTATTTGCTTTGTTGATCTAGTTGTTCTCACTTTGGCCATCAGGTGTTCGAAATTTCACATTGGTCCCTTGCCCTTTTGTCTTTTGATATGTCTTCATCATTTTGTTAATTGTTTTTTTATCTGTTTCATTTGCTTTGTGGGACAGACCCTCTGGGCTTTTCTTGTAGTAGTTCCTTCCTCAGACCTGGAATCAACCCTCAGACCTGGAATCAATCTTCAAAGAATCTTGGTTCCTTTTAAAATGTTTCTTTAGGGGCGCCTTGGTGGCTCAGTTGGTTAAACTTCCAACTTCGGCTCGGGTCATGATCTCACGGTTCGTGGGTGTGAGCCCTGTTTTGGGCTCTGTGCTGACAGCTAGCTCAGAGCATGGAAACTGTTTCAGAGTCTCTGTCTCCCTGTCTCTCTGACCTTCCTCTGTTCACACTGTCTCTCTCTCTCAAAAATAAATAAAATTTTAAAAAATAAAATAAAATATTTCTTTTAAAATGATATTTAGTAACAAAATATCTGGGTACTAGGTGCGTTTATTGCTACTGAGTCAAAATCACTTCACAATAGAATTTTAATGAAAATTTTGTTGGGTGAAAATCATCCCTAAAATGTAGAATTTTTGGCAAGAATTCTGGAGTGTCAAGAGCACCTCCTAATCTGTTATTAATAGATGCTACACTTTTGGTAAAGTCTTCCATTTCTAATTGCATACTCTTCCTCAGAGATTCACTAATAAAGAATTTTGCCAAGATTTTAGTAGACTTAAAAAACTTGTTTGCTTTGTTATCTTTTGTTGACATCCAAAGTTATCTTACTTCAAAATACTTTTTTTTTTTTTTTGCTGTTTTTTTTTTTGTCTTTTTCCACTATGTATCTACTAACATCTACTAGAGGAGTCAAGATCAGTCAAATAAAATACCTGATTAGGAAATATCATTTTAAATAAAAATTTCCTCTCCTAAATGTTGTCACAAGATAACAAGTAACAAGATTTCAGTTACTTTGCCTTTGGCTCTCCGTGTTAATAACCTAGCAAATGATCAAGGCCACCTTCCCTTAATCCACTGAAAACTGACAGTGAAATTGTCCTTATTGTCATCTTGTTTACTTATGCATTCCCTCATAAACCGCAAAATAATACACATGTACTCACGTTCTTTCCTCCCTCCCTCCCTCTTTCCTTTCCTCCCTCTCTCCCTCCCTTCCTTCCCTCCTTCCTTTTTCCTTCTTTCCTATTTTTTTCTAGCTTAGATGAAATATATTGGCATTTTTTTTTCTGATAATCATATTATAACAATGTCTGAAAAACTGCAGTTTTCCAATATCAGCAAAAACACTATTTCTGAAGCTAAACTATTAAAAGAAAAATCAAGAATGACCTCTTTCATGCTCTTAATGTATTCTCCTGCTGGCTGTTGTATTCATGCAGCATTGGTCCCCTATTCTTCTCTTATCACTCTTGCGTATAGAATAGTTTTGCCTGATTCTGGTTCTTCATGGTTTAGTCATGCATTCCTAAGTACTGGCTCTTCATGCTTCTTTTTTATCAAATTAGATTCTTGACTTTGTGTCTAAGATGGTGTAGTTACCTATTCAGAAATCAGAAATCAGCTTTTTATGTTACCTAGTTTCCGCATTGAACAAGAGATTGTTGAAGAATAATGATCGAAATGTAACTTTCATAGCAAAAAATCCTACTCACCATGAAAGTGTGGATCATGTTAAAGCTCTGTCAGCAACATTATATAATCAAACCAGCAAAAAACAAATGAGGAAATCATCCTTTTAGAATGGACCTAGAGCTAACATTATGCAAACAGACAAAAACAAAACCCAAAGGAAAACAAAACACCAGAACAAAACTCTTCCATGATAGTAGACATAGAATTTATATACCTACTGTGCTAAATAGTACACTTTGTGATGTGGATACATACTAGAATATGATATAGCTCCAGCCCTCAAATATTACTTTTAAGTGATAAGAAATATAATGTAAGCCCAATTTTGATATACTATAAATATAATAATAATGTTATAAGAAATTTGGAGACCACAGAGAAGGAACATTTTATACATAACTAATTAGTGTATTAATCACCTTGAGCTGCCATAGCAAAGTACTACAGGCTGGGTGGCTTAAACAGCATAAATTTATGTCTCTCAAATATGGAGGCTTGGAATCCCAGAGTTTGGTTTCTGGTGACAGTTCTCTTCCTAAATTACAGGTAGCTGCCTTCTCACTCTGCTCTTTGTGTGCATGTGGAGACAGAGAAAGTGTTCTTATGTCTATTTTTATGAAACACTAATTCTATTGGATTCATTCCACACCCTTATAACTTCATTAAACCTTAATTATTTTCTTATGGGCCCCAACTCTAAGTAAAGTCACATTGGGGTTAAAGCTTCCACATACGAATTTTGAGGAGACACATCCAGGCTATAACATTCAGACCTCTTAAAAATTTCATTTTGTCTAAGAAAACAAATTAAAAATAATTATTGTCATTGAACATAAAAATGATAAAAAAGGAAAATTAAGTATTTTGTTTCTGAAAATATGATTATCAATTATTCATGCCAATAAAATATTTAATTCATTAAAAATTTGTAATTTGTAAAGCACATTCACTTTTTATTTTGTTTTGTCCCACCAGTATATTGGAGATGCCTGGGACAATATTACTTTATTTAATTTTTAGATGAAAAACTTGGTGATACTGTAATGTGTCCAAAATTATACCGTGCATTGGTAGTAAAACTTTTATTATTTAAAATATAACAAGTCTGCTGACTCTATCCTGTGATACATCTGAATAGTCAGTAAAGCTAAGGTGTAAAAGATGTTTAAGATAGAAAGTAATGCAAAGTATTTTATATTTTCCTCGTGATTTAATACTTCTCTCAAAAAATAATTGCCGTGTGCAGGGATTTTCGTTAACATCATAAGGTAGCTGACCATAATGCATTCTGGGGAATATACCAGTGGATTATGAAAAAAACATAATCCTATAACCTATTTTAAGCAGTAGGAGGAGCCACGATATTTTCCTGTGCCTAGTGTTTCTATGCAAAAATTCCTTATGGCATTTTTCTGGAAATGTGAATATTTTTCTAAATCCTAAATTCTACCCCTTCCGCTACAAAAATGTCAGATAGTTAGGAAGACTGTTAACAGTATTTTAATTATCCTATAAAATGTAAAACTTAGCAAGCAACAAAGAGTTGCTCAAGGAAATCCACTGATGTCACACAGAAAACAAGAATTGGATGCACTGTTACTTAGAGTTGAATGTTAAAGCTGTACGTTTCTGGGCGCTGGTCACAATCTAATCACTATCTTGCTTATAACCACCATTGCTGCTAAATGTAAAACTTTTATTTTGCCTATTGATATTAACTCATCTTTATGTGCACACCAAGCCACAAAATAAAAGCTGTCACCTCTGAACCTCCTTTTTCTCCCATTTCACAGTTTGCCTTAATTTACACAACATCCGTAAAGTTTAATCTTAATGTATAAATGGCAGATATCATCTATAGGTTTGATGGTCTCTATAGCTGCTGTTACACCCTTGAATATATGTATTGCCTTCACCCACAGCTACCGCCATGTGTTCTCTTTCAGAGCCCCCTATTAAATGAGGCTGGTAACAGTCACCCTTTGTATATGCAGTGATTATTAGAGCAGCACAATAGATTGTGATACTGACACTGAAATTTTTACTGGATGTGTAGGCCAGTCTTACAAGAGAGCCACAACAGAAAGAGGACAAAGATTAAACTTCAAACTAATTTTATTTTCTCTTTTACTATACATGAGAAAATACTTCAAAGCCTGAGTCTCATCAGAATTACTCTTAAGAATTCAGTCTATAGCTGCTCTGCCTTTTTCCTGCCATCAAGTGTGTTCATTTACTCCTGTCTGGATTACATGTAGATCTATAATTAAAATTATTGCAGAAGGAAATGATGTGCAACTTAAAGGCTAAGTAGAAAAAGGAAACATCTCTGATGGTAGGTGGACTACAGCAGAGAGCCAAAGGTGAATTCTTATGGATATCCCAGAAGAGTTAATATATATGCTTATGGGAGTTTGTCATAAAGTTCTATTATCTGGTCTTAAGGTAGTGGTGGCAAGAAGGCAGCTGACACCTGGAGAAAGAGTGATCTAGTGAATACGATTGAGAAGAAGTAGACTCTGCTCAGATCCCTACTGATGCAAGGCCTCAAAATGAACATCTCTTCATTCCTGAAGAAATCTCTTTGCTGAAGATATCATGTTCTGGTAGGATAAGCATATAACCGTTTATAAAGGTTAAGATTAGCCTGGCTGACTAGGGCTATGTAAGGCAAAGGAGAAACACTCTAGGTGCTGATTTTTCCTATATAAAAACTACCCTGCTGGAATTATTCCAGGTACAGTTCATTCTTTTATTTATGTTTCCAGGCTTGTTTTATTTCTTCTTTTTTCTCTCTTATTCATGATTGGTGCATCTGTGGTTCGTTGACTTTTACCAACAAACATATTGTTCAAATCCCATGATACCCACCTTCTCCCTACTCTAGTTAACAACCATGCAAAAATAAAAATTAGGTTTATCAGTATGCATGGAGATATATACACATATCTAACTCTACTTCTGTATCTATATTTATCTTTGTATAGATGGATATATATCATCATAGTCCACAATATTATGTATGGTATGATAAAAGTTCTTCACAATAACATTTTTTCTAGTAAGTTCTCATTATGCACATTTATTGTTTGGTTTTGGTTTTTATTTTTGTTTTCAGTGAAAATATCTTCAGTCTATTCCTGTGTGATCTGTTATTCAATGAAGTTCTCGCCAGATTTATAGAAAGGTCATTTAAGAGATCAAGTTTTTATAAAATATTTTTTAGCCAAAGACCTGTGCATTTTGATAGACTGAGACTTAGCATAAAACTGTTCTTTCTGGGGTACCTGGGTGCCTGAGTTGGTTAAGTGTCCAACTTTGTCTCAGGTAATGATCTCATGGTTTGTGAGTTTGAGCCCCCTGTCTACCTCTCTGCTATCAGTTCAGAACCTGCTTCAGATTCTCTATACACCTCTCTTTCTCTCTCTCTCTCTGCCTCTCCCATTCTTCCCTCCACCCCAAATAAATAAACATTTACAAAAAACTTTTTTTTTTCTTACTACGAAAGGAGTTAAACAATGTTTGGTCTTATTTTAATTTTTTTTTGATGTTTTTGTTTATTTTTGAGAAAGAGAAAGAGAGAGACAGTGTGAGCAGGGGAGGGTCAGAGAGAGAGGGAGACACAGAATCCGAAGACAGGCTCCAAGCTCTGAGCTGTCAGCACAGAGCCCGACGCAGGGCTCGAACCCACGAACCATGAGGTCATGACCTGAGCCAAAGCCAGATGCTCAACCGACTGAGCCACCCAGGTGCCCCTGTTTGGTCTTATTTTAAAGCCTCTACTATACTATAGAATGATTGCTTTGGCATGATAATTTACTAAATGTTTCAACTGTATTTGAAATGATTTGGGACTTTAAGCCACAAAAAACAGTTGTTTTGTCTCTAGGCATAATTTTCTTGAAATGTGGATGCTTATGATTATTCTTACTTACTGATTATATCATTTTACTAATTAATACAATGTTTCATTTTATTCTCTGTCCTCTTCATTATGATCATTGCCATTAAATGAAAATTATTGAAGGTTTCCCTTTGGAAGTTTAAAAGTATTTAGCCAGAACTATTTGAATACTGCCCTTATTCTCAATAGACTTACAGTACTGAAAACAGATGACATAAATGTCTGCAGCAAACAAGATAATCACACAGAGAAGACAATAACAGTATTACAAATTAAAAGGTAAATATTAGGGTTCTTATGCAGGTGTCATACAGATTGGAAATAGGATATAAGTTAGGTGATAAGTGACAAAAATAAGAATTTCTCTAATCCCACCAAGATGTGACAAATTTAATCTTTTCTAATTGACATCAGTTGCCCTGACCTAAATGGTCATGCTGTGATCCACACAGGTCAGATAAGTGAGAAAGCCAGAGTGATCCCATCAACTGTGTCAAGACCCCTCCTTACAATAGAGAAATATAATCAGACAGGGAATGTTACAAAGATATTTTGAGAGAACTTTGAAAACAGGATATTTTGGGCATATAGGTCATAACTTGCATAGATAACAAAAGAAGGTACGGTGAATCGTTTTCTTTCCTTTTTTTTTTTTTTTTTTTAATCGTATTCTGTTCAGAATGGTTCCCAGTTGACCTCAGATCTTCAAACAGAGGAACACAAATTTATGTTTGTGTCCTATGAAAACCTGGTCACATTGATTGGGCCAAGAGTGGAGATTTAACTAAAATGAAGAACTTGGTGTTCCTTTTGCAGAAAACCGAACTTAATGCTAGAAAATATCTATCTTACCATGTTGCCTTAGTGATGGAAACTTGAGACTATTGTATTACCATCTTCTGCCTGACAGGTTGAATGAATATTAGAGAAATTTCATGGAGTGAGCTAGAATTTTAAGAGTGGTAGAGGTGAGAGATTAGTACTAATGCAAGTACCTGACATCTTTACATTTCCAGATTTCTACTGCTGTCTGACCACTTTGCTTCCTTTTTCTTTCTAAAGAAGAGTAACTTAGTATATTTATTGCAACAAAGAGTCCTAACATAAATGAAGTAGATGCATAAGATAGTTAAAGTGAGAAGGGCAGGAATTTGTAAAGGGGCATAGAGGCAGGCATAAGATAACCCAAGTTCCAAGTACCATATTTATTTCTCACTTATTTTCTAAATGACTCTTACCGAAAATGCAACTGCAGTGTGGTTCTGTCTTTATAACTACATTGAGTATATGCAAATATTAGATTGAGGAACTCAAGAGTTTTCTCTTTGCAGACAGATATAGCAAAGAAATATTTTACTTGGCATTTCACACTCTGTAGTGTGTACAATTAGACTTTGCAAACAGCAGCAAACAAAAGATTTGGCAAGGGATGCACATGCTCATATGCTTGAGTATTACATCAGAATCAACTCAGGCACCCAACCTCTTCATCATCTACTGCTCTGTTAGTACTTCAAATGCATGGAGTTTTTGAGACTAAAATGTTTTGATTGCTGTTCTGTGGATCAGATTACCTCTTGCTGCACTTTTAGTACTCTGTCCTGCTTGTACTGACAAACAGTGTACAGAACATCAAATATATGGTTTACAGGCACTTGGTGATAAACAAACCATCTAGTTAGAATGAGAAATAAAAATTTCACAGAAGTCAGAGGAAAAAACTAAGTTATGGAATTGAAGAGACTTAGATTCCACACTTACCAGCAATGTGACCCTGTGGAAGTTACTCAACCTTCTGATCCTCAGCTTTCTCATCTGTAGCTAGAGATAATAATGTTCATATGGTAAGGCTATCAGGATGATAATGAAGTAACATATGTAAAGTCTAGGACAAGGACTCTGTCACATCAGAGACACAAACACAATGAATGCTATTATTGCTTGTTAGAGGGAAATCCCTTAACACCCTGATTCTGAACTTGGTCACGTTATTGATGACCCAGATCCATTTGTACTCCGTATGTACGCAGAAGCTTTCACACTTTATTTCTAGCAGCAGAGCCGCACTCAGGTAATAACTCAGCTAAAGAGACTTTTTTTTTTTTCCCTTGAATGAATTATGCTTCTGGTGTGCTAAATTTTCTCAAGGCAGTCAACCATAAAAATTATATTATGTATTTCTCTTGTGTAACTTGTGTGAAAGTAGAGTTTGTCAAAACTGGCTGCTCAGCATTTAATGAGACCCTCCACTGCATTTGATCCAGAGTCAAGCTGTATATAAAGAGGGTAAGCAGCAAGGTTGGAGAGGGAAGCTAAAACTAACAAAATAAGGCAATAAATAATAAGGGGATTTTTTAATCTAATGAAATTGGTGGAGAAAATCAACTAATTGTTACTTTTTAAAAAATACATAAAAGGTGGATTTGCTTTGTGTATGCCAAGACCTAAAATTAGGGAACTTCATTTCATTTGAAGTCCTCATTGGTGAAATATGAAGTGGATGTCTCCCTGACCTCTACCTAATTGAACAGGAATGCCAGGGGGAGCAAAGTCATCAGTCTCTGGATGGTCTAGGAGAAGGTCTTGAGGATTTTCAACAAATGATTGTGTTATATAGAGACTATGTACGATTATATAAAATTGAAAAAAATATATAGTAGCATCCCTGCCTTCTGTGAATCTAGATTTAGATTATATGGGTTTTACGTTGAAGATAAAACAATACTATTTAATACTATCAAAAAAGTTTTGCTTTCTTTGACTTTACTACATTAACTGGTATTGTGTCTTTATGTTTATTCAAAGGTAATTCAAAATTCTGAGCTCATCTTATACTCCAGCTACCTTGATTTGAGGGTGAAATTCTTATCTGGGGTTCCTCTAATTCTTGCCCTGGCATAGAGTTGCAATGCATACCAGAATGGGTCCCTGCGTTTTGCAATTATTGTAACTTATAAATATGGTTAGCACAGTACATGTTGCATTGCAGCAGGGTGACCATCTGCTTGTCTACCCCGCCTATTAAACAATGAGAAATGATGCTTCTTATTGCTTGTTCTATCCTGAGTGTCCATGACCACCTTCAGTACCACTTTTTAGTACATTAACTAACCATCCCTTACGTGGATCGTTCAAACAATGTCCGAAAGGTTGCCTCAGCTGTTATCTTGCCCTCCTTCACAGGAAAGTGATCTTTATGATTACCCAAAAAACATAGTGTCTTTTTTTTGGACACATTTCTATAATGTTTACCTGTTATGTAGGAAAAACAGAAACAAATCTGTACTGAAAATTCTTATATAAACTTTGTTAAAAGAATGGCCATATTCTAAAGTTTGCATTTCTTTCAACTATATTTTAGTAATGTGAGGCCTGTATCCCTACTATCTCTTACAGTTTTCGGCACCTACTAGTTGGATGAATGATGAAATAGCAGGAAAGGAAATCAGTGACAATATAGAAGCTGTGGAATAGCTCAGGACAATAGCCCTGAAGGCCATGTTCTTCAACATAGCCAGAGAATTACCATTGTTCACATTACATGTCAAAATCAAATTTCTAAGTCCTGTCCCATAATCAAACACAGAACCCAGGACTCTATGATGTAACATAATATTGCCAAGTTGACATACTTTCTAATAATGTTTGTGTTTGCTATAGTCTGACACAACAATCTTAGACCATAAAATGAGTAATGGGTATGAGGTGCAGATTGCAGGAATGAAATTAGATGATATTGAATTTCAGTAGCACCTGAAGGCCCTACATCATAGGGGCATACATGAACTGTTCTGAAGGCACAGGTAACAAACACAAAAATGCTCTATGAAACATTTCTAACTGTTATCTATGGTCTGTGTACTGAGTGGCATTATAAATTTTATTTCTTACTGTGGGTTGTGGTAAAAAATATTTGAAAGTCCTTGTGTTAATGAAGTAGACAAAGTAAAACAGTATAATTTTGAAATCTATATATGGATATTTATGCATGCTTTTAAAAAGAGTGAGCACAGGAAAATTCAAATGGGTTATTACATAGTTGAATCTCTTTTGCACCAAGTCAAGACCTGGACAAGGTATGCATATTCTTGCAATGCTGAATCAACGTGGAAGCTGTGAATCAAGGTCATGTTCCATATAAATTAGAACCCTCCATCCATGCTATTTCCCATCTGCTAAATCTTCAGGCTTCAATAAACAAATATACTAATGGAAGGCAGAGTAATAGGGTAATCAGTTCATCCTAATTTTTTCTGGAACTTTTTCTATTTTAGCACTGAAACTCTTGTGTCCTGACAGCCCCCTCATGGCAGACTCGGATGATGGTCACTGAGCATGCAGTAAGTTTTCTAAGTTATTTATCTTTTACTCAAGCACATCTTCACTGGAAATTCCAACATAAATCAGTTGTAGTCAAGCTGCTTTGCTCAAAATGAGGAGAGATGCTAAGGTTTTGCCGAGTCATTTTGACCCCACTAGCTCTTATTCTGGACTCCAGGAGACACTGCAATTATCACACAGTCATCCTGCCTTACTTAACTTATTGGTTAAGTTTCATTGAGTATGATCATTTTTCTGATCCTCAGTTTCTTTACCTATAATATGGAAATAATATTCTTCCTACAAGTTAATCATGGTATTTAAATTTCTCCTACTCGAGGCCAATTTGATTTCCAGACTTCTACAATAGTATGCCTCATAATGAAATTGCTTTAGTACTTTCCTGTGGAAAGGGATTATTACAAAGGGCAATCACACCTACTGAGTCACCGGCCTTGCATGGATAGATTTATACAATAGTATTTAAAGACTGAAATTTAAGTAGCAAATATAATAGAAATAATAAATGTCAAAGAGTTGTGGTGAATGCCTGAATATTAATGTGTAGTGTTGAGCAGACACCAATAGAAAAATCAGAGCTCTTTGTAAGTATTACAGAGCTATGGAAATTAAAAGTGACTAGATAAGCAAACTTTTGGCCAAAGCATATATTACTAAAAAGTTTCATTTCACCCATAAATTTGAAGATCTGGTTTTGGTGTTGGGATGTGTATTTGGTGTTGGGATGTGTATTTGATTATGTATCACTTGTCAGAGTTGGGCTATCCATGAGGGAAATTCTCATTACATTTCTATTTCTTCTTCAAAAATACAGATATTCTGAATTGGTATCACAAACTTTCACATTGATATATCATTGGAACTAAAAACTTACCAATATGTTTAATGGAATGATAAGAATTCCAAAGTGATTCTTAGTGATCATAAGTTTATTTTTTTATTTATCTGAAATAGTGAAAATTTCAGACTACACACTCTTATCTTTCCATAGATAAGTACGATTTTATTAGCCTTAATATTACATATGAATGTTCATTCCAAACTTAAGTTCTCTCAAAGTTCATCTTACACACATTAGGATTTCTTTTAGACTAACATAAATTAAAATAAACTCTCAGAAATCTATAATCCAGAACTGTGGTTCATCTTGACTTTTCAGGGTGGAATGTGAGAATGGTGAGGAAAATATTTGCCATGGAACTAGCAGCCATTTTAATTACCCTTCTCTCCGAAACATCTGGCTGAAGCCCAGATACTTTAGGCCTGTGTTTGAAATGGGAATTGATTCCTGGAAAGAAACCAACTCCATCCACAATAAAATCCAGTGCTTTGTGGATGAATTCAATTAGTGTCCCCAGTTGAATACAAGGAGAAAAGATAAACCTATGGTTATGGATATGGCTCCACAATCACATAGAATTTTGCCCATCACAATCAAATGGTTTAATAGCCGTCACAATTAAATAAATTGTCAGCTGCAGGAACATGTTGAGGCTTGTTTAAAACTGTTTCTAGGGATATAGCTTTGGGCCAAATTAATTTTACTTATGGTTCTTACAGTTGTGTGGCACTTCCTGCATTTCATGGATGCCTTACATACCATTCTTCAGTTTATTCTCAATGTTGTATCTGAAAATGATTTTCTACAGCTCTCCAGTATTCCACTAGGATTCTGGACAAAGAACAGTTAATCTGTGTCAATTTGCAGACAGTCACTGGGTTACTTTTCTCCCTGAGTGCTCTCTGCTAATAGTTGCTTGGACAGTGACTCCTGCAGTAATGAGATTTTCCTAGACAACCTGACTTGCTGGCAAGTCTCAAGGGCAGGGATGGAGAGATTATAATATTTTGGGTCTTCAGTGTAGGTCACCCTGATGGATTTTAAAAAGTGATCTCACAAAAGCAAAACATAATTTAAAATTATCTGCCCTTCACTTTGAATATGCCAGTGTCGTCTTCCTTAAAAAATTACATCTGAGCTTAGAAATGAGAGCAGCATGTCATTTCCTTGAAAAAGAATAAAGATCTGTACAGAGTGAGCAAATTATTATGGAGGTAGGGGTGTACTAAAAGGAATATAATAGTATTAGTGGAGAAAGCAACTGTGTAAGGCAGGGTGATGAATGAGTGGTTTATACATTGAATCATATTTGGCTTTTGACACTGACCAAACTTCATTCTTCAAAGAGTTCACATTTTTTTCATCAGTTTACCTTTTCCTTTTCTTCTTATAGGCCTCCCCCATCTCCCCTGTGCAACCTCCCCTACCGCACGCACGCACACACACACATACACACACACACACACACACACACAGTCTCGTACATAAGGGAGCTAGGATGACTTGAGATCAAATATAAGCAAACAGAACACAAGACTCAAAAATAACTTAGCAGTCTTCTTGATTTTATTATAAAAAGACTTATACATTTATACCTACTCTTTTAATTATTTCTGACAGTATTTAAGAGAACTCTGTATTCTCTTAAAAGTAACATAAAAGAAAATGCAAACTACGATTTATTCTAGGGTACCTAATTCTATCCACACATTGCTCTTTCTGTATTTATATCACTCTATATTACTGGCTTCTCATTCATAGGACCTTCAAAGTTTCACCTTCAGAACCACTAGCCCAAGACAAATTGGCACAGCAGGAAGTGATAGTTGGTCTGTGTTACTCAAGAGGGAAAATATACATTATTTCTTTCTAATCTACTGAACCACATTTGACTTGATTCCTGTGTCGATTTTCATTTTGACAAGATAGATGGCAAAGGAAGCACAATTGTATAGATTTACACATTTATTCCCATTTTCAAGGCACAAGTGGAGAAATCTTTCCTGGTTGATGACTTAACGTGTCCTGTCACTCTGTTCTTAAGTCTGAACGTATTTGGAAATCTGGATGCTGTAATTTGCCATTGCATTATCCCATTAACTCAGTGGGCTGAGCAGTACTTTGAGGTGTCAAGGGCAAAGAATTCTAATTCAACTGCCACTTGATTTGTTATATCCACCAGTGAGGCAAGGCACACTAACGCCAGGGGGTTAATTTTAAAAACTACCTTCAAGTTCAGGAGGAGATGCGCTCATATAGTAGGCAGGATGGATTTGTGAGCTTCCCTTGCCACTTTCTTTACCCATTGCAACCAAGACATGTGCTGACAAGCTTGCTGCTGTTAGAACTGAGAAGTCTGGCACTGGGGAAGATTTTGCCTTTATGGAGTCACATAACTTATGTCTTGATGTCTTATGAGATCTGATTATTTGGTTATCAGGGAAAATTCCATAGCCAACAGAAAGGAATAGAGTCTTTAAAATTCTTTTTCACAAATCTGTCCTTTATGCAAGCCAAGAAAAATGAAATTGCTCTCAAAATGCCTGTAGACTATGATCCAGTGCACTTTGAAATTTAAAAAAAAAAGCAAAAGTATCAGAATGTGGTTTTGTATTTGAGAGGAAACATCCCATTTTCTGTATTAAAAATCTAAATGCCTTAGGTAATGGGCATTGCATAATAGTGGATTTCGTTCTCCATAATGTCTAATTTCACCATTCGGCAATGGATTTTTACAGGAGTGTCATGTGCCGTGGTTTGAGGGTCACATAACTCACTTAGCTGTTTTATTTAATAGCCACAGACTACAACTATAAATCTTATTGGCAAACTTTCTACACACCATTGATGAAAAAAGAAAGTGTAAGGAAAGAGGATGATGATTGTGAAAATCTATTACAGCTCCAGAAATTACCTGCAAATTAATCAATTTCAATCTAACCTAATCTCAATTAGTTTAGATCTAACCTATTTTATTTATACTGTCACTATGTCTAAGATTCGTTAGCAAAATTCAGGGAAACATCAAACAATTTATGAGGCATATGCCTACCATACTAAAGTTGACAAAAGTGAAAGAAACAAAAATAAGTAGTCACACACATAGATATAAATAAGACTTTCCATTTAAAGAGGTAAAGATAATATCTTGAGGGTATAGAAGAGTAGAAAGTTACATAGGTGAGGCAATATAACTAGAACATCAATTATGAGAAAATATATAAGGTGTGACAATAGCAGAGACTTCCTTTATACCCAGCTTGTGCTAATGTCAACATGTTTTATAACAATGGTGCAGTGATTAAAACTAAGAAATTAACCTTGGTGCATTACCTTTGACTAAACCAGAGACTTCATTTGGATTTCATTACATTCTACTAATATCCTTTTTCTGTTCTAGAATTCAATACAGAATATAACACTCTATTTAGGATATAAATAATTTTAATTTGTAACTTCCATCCTCAGTTATAATCTTAATAGAGGTTGTGTGGCAGGACAAAATTAAATTCTAAAGTCAAAAATGCCTGTTTTTTTGTTTACAAATATCACTTTTTTTCTTTTTAAGTTTATTTATTTTGAGAGAGAGAAAGTGTGTAAGTACATGCACACATGAGCAGGGTAGGGGAAGAGAGAGAATCACAAGCAGGCTTGGTGCTGTTAGCACAGAGTCTGATGCAGGGCTCGATCCCACAAACTATGAGATCATGACCTGAACCAAAATTTATAGTTGGCTACGTAAGCCACTGAGCCAGTGGCTCAGGTGCCCCAAAAATGCCTGGTTTCAAATCTTCTTTTGCTAATTATCCTATACCTGTAACACTGGTTATCTACATCTAAGGGTATTTATTAATGAAATAAGAATAGTAATAGTTCCAACTTCTGGGTTGTTTTAAGTAAAGAAATGTATATAATGTGCTTAACTGGTATCTGTACCTAACATTGAATGACAGTTAGTAAATATTATGTGTGATCATATTGATTCACTTAAAAAATAGAAATATGCCTAAGTGAAATGAACCCCGTAATTTAAAAATATCTAATATGATGCAGGAATGGTCATGTAGTTTAAATGTCAAGTTAACATTACATGTACTAAAAGCTGGAGTTCAAAATAGAGACAAAGTTTTGTAGGGACCTTATTTTAAGTTGGATAGGAACACCTGAATAGGATTTTGATACACAAGAAAAAGGGTGAAATATTTTAGATGCCCATTTAAAAGAGCACAGAACAAATATGAAGCAGGAGAAGGAGATAGGCTTAACGGTAACGGTAGATTCATGAATATGGTTAGTTATGGAAAGCCTGAAGATGGAAACTGGGACCAGTCTTGATAGACTTCCAATGTCAGGGTAAGAGGATTAGACAATTCTGTAGGCAACAAATTGCCATTGGAGATTTGGTTTCACAAAGGCATATTTTCATAAAGTCGAATTTATTGGTCATAAGATGGGTCCTTTTGAAAGCACATTAACTCTCGTTAGTGGCCCATTAGAGAGATATGTGAAGTACCAAAAAAAAAAAAAAAATTAGGCTGTATAACAGGATTCCTAGGTATGTGGACACGTACTGAATTTATACTCAAGTACATTAGAATAGATATTCTTTGGAGCTTTTTAATGTAACTTTAGCTCTTGTGCAATAATCACATGAAACGTTTCTGGATCAATTTTCATTTGGAAACCACCCACTTGGTTAATTGCAGATAAGAAAGTTGTTGAAAGTCCTCAACAATTTATTGAGAATGTAAGATATTTTGGTCTATATCCTTGTGGGTTAATATGAGAAACATTTATCAAGATTTTTATTGGCATTTTCTCAGTCGTAACTTTCATATTTATTATTTTAGGTGAAACAGGTGGTATTGCACATACTCCGAGATTTATTTGTGACTATTCTCCATACCTCCACAGTATAACATAGTGATATAAAAATACTAAGGAGAATTCCTTTGGACTTCATATCAAAAGGTTCATGTCCTGGCTTTAGAATTGTTAAGTTATCATCCATGTGACTTGGACAAGTCTGATTCTTTGGGCTATATTTTCTTCAAAGAGAAATTATGATATATAACAACAACTTCTCAAACTTAGAGTAAGGACCAAATTAAATACTGAATGCAGGAGTACTTTGTCAACTGCAAAACTTATACAAAAATCAGTCATTATTTTATCATATTACAACTATTTTAATATGCTAGAACTTCCATGTTTGGGATTAAGAGAGGTGAATAATTCATATCTATGAATTTCATTGTATTAAACTCCTTTTAGCTTTATTCCCCACCAGCTTGTCATTTATGTCATAAAAGAGCCAATGAAATGCCATGAATTTTACCTTGGATACTTTTTTCTCTGGATCCATTTCTAAATAAAGGTGTCAAGCAGGTGTAAAATAACAAAAGGGGTAAAATAATGGGTAAAATGTGAAATTAAATAGCTTATCTGCCCCCAAAAAGTGAACCATTTATTCTTCTTCACATTGAACTGACTATAATATCTTTCTTTTTACCCTGGGGTTCAAAGCATACCCTTCTTTCATTTCTCATAAACATTCCCTAATGATGTTCCCAAATGAAAGAAAGGATTATAAATGAGATAGTGAGTCTGACTCATGAAGAGAAATGAAGAGCTCTTTGAAAAAAAATCTGTTTCTAACGAAATGGATTCCATAGTCAGGCAGTTGTCCCCAGTTCCCAGAAGTTCAAGTCCAGTGATTAGCACGGAAAGCCAGAGGTGATAAATAGATTTGTAGAACCTCTTGGTTTTGGTGAAATTTTTTCAAATGAGTTAATGATTAAAATGGCTCAATGAAAATCACACGCAAAAGGGTGAAATATAATGACTATCTGATCTGTTAAAAGGAAAAAGCTTTTAAACTAATCGATCTTTTCCACAACAATTTATGTCATAGCCTTTTAAGATGATCCCATCTTAAATGGGGAAGTGACAAAGAAATATATATCTAATGTACTTGCTCAATGGATAGATTTTCAGTACCCTAAGAAAATGCTTTTGAGAGCTTTCATTTTTAAAGGTGACTACCCATTAGATTCTTGTGGATGATTGTATGTTTAGTTTCATCCTTGTTATTGCTAAGGGTTAGAAAGGAAATTGAGACCAATATTTTTTTTCTTTAGGCTTGATGGGCAATCGTGCAGCAATCATTTAACCTCCATGTGCTTCATTGCTAGCATCTCTCAAAGGAGTACACTAATGTATGTCACACTAATGCTTGCCATCCATCTACTTCATGGACATATTACAAGGGTTAACTAATAAGGCTGATAAGCACTTTGCAAATTCAGAGTACAAAGTAGAAGTGCTAAGTAAGCTAAATAGAAAGAAAAGACCCACTTGATGGTCAACTGATTTGAATTTTCAGTGATTAATAGATTTCATGAATGCTTTGATCCATTCTTTGCAATAAAGTAAAGCCATTTTTTGTATTTTTAAACTCATTTTGAAGATATGAGGAATAAATATTGTATCCCTCATTTCTAATTTGAAAAATGTTTCATATTACTTAAGTGTTTTAGTTTTCAAGATAAATTACAGTTTGCATCACTTTTTACATAGGAATCACAAAGGTTTTTAAAAATTTTTAAGTTATGTTATTTAATATTGTCTTGTGGTTGAATATGGCATAACAACAGAAAAATAAAATACTCTAATTGGTAAGAAAAACCAGAAAGACAAAGAATAAGTTTCCCTTGGCTTCTGAGGAAATATATCTCAACCATGAGAAAGAAAGATCAATTCTGAGGGAAAGAACATTTTTTGTTTCCATCTTGGATTAATATTCAGCTCTAGTCATACCTACTTCAGCTGTCAGGAAGGAGACTAATTAGTGCCAGTGATGATAGGAGTTTTTGTGATGCCAACTTTTGTCTTTTAAGAACTGGATTAAACTCAAAATCATTTCCCACACTCTGCAAAATGAAATGCTTTAACTATGTCTCAGCAAAGTCACAGATGAAATCATTTCCATCAGACATTGACATTATACATTATAGTTCTAACTAGAGGTGGACAGCAAGTACAAAGTAAGGTAATTATATAAGATAATGTTTACTGATCAGACTTTGTGCTGTGTATTAGTCTACTCGAGCTACCATAACAAAATACCACAGACTGGGTGGTTTAAACCACCAAACATTTATTTTCTCACAGTTCTGGAGTCTAGAAATCCATGATCAAAGTACCAACAAATTCAGTTTCTGATGAGAGCTCTCTTCCTGAGTTCTAGACAGTTGCCTTCCTCCTGTGTCCTCACATGGCCTTTCCTCTATGATCATATAGAGACAGAGCTCTGAAGTCTCTTTCTCTTCTTATAAGGACTTTGGTTCTATCTAATTCAGCGGTTTCATTGAATCTTAAGTGTGTCTATAAAGTCCCTATTTTGAAATACAGTCACATTGGTTGTTGGAGCTTCAAAATTTGAATTTTTGGAAGACACAATCTAATCCATAACACAATGACATGTTAGATAACTGAGACCTAAATATTCTTTACATGACTGCTTTAGATACTTGCAGATCTATAACTATATACTTTATAAGTGTCTGGACTAAGCATAAAACAAAATTCTCCTCTTGTATTAATTTCTGAATACAATGTTTATTTTGTTTAAATGACAGTGATGTAGTTAGGATCAGTATGTTAAAATCAGACTGTCTCTAATATTTAAGCAGTTGTTTCAGGGGCAGTAAAAATGTCCCTACCTCTAAGGATCAGTCATGGAGCTAGTTGGAAAACACTGAGCACTACAACTTAAGAGATGTCACTTTTCTCACTCTGATAAGCGATACATAGTACCTGGTTTGTTTGAAATTCAACCAGAGAGAAAATAATTTAAGTCTGTAATCCTTAAACTAAAACAAGACCTTTTTTTAAATGTAAAAACTGCCTCCCTAGACCTTAGTATCGAGTTAAATTATGTAAGATTAAATAATACTATTCATTTTACTTCTTTCCAGACTCAGCTATCCTCATTTTAATCCAAAAGAAGCAACATACTTGCCCCCACCCAACCCAAACTTGAAGATACTAAGTATGTTGGTCTTGAACATTAATTGCAGGATTTACTTAATAGTTTATAGCCTTGTATTCTTTCCCAATTTTGTAAATGTTTATTTATTTTGAGAGAGAGAGCATGTGTGTGAGTAGGGGAGGGGCAGAGAGAGGGAGAGAGATAATCCCAAGCTGGCTCTGCTGTCAGCCCAGGGTCCGACACAGGACTCAGTCTCACAAACCACAAGATGATAACTTAAGCCAAAATCAATAGCTGTATGCTTAACCCCCTGAGCCACCCAAGTGCCCCCTCCTTCCCAATTTTTAATTGAATTTGATTTTTAAAATTATATTAGCATCCAATAGTACCCCTTTTGTTATTATAACAAGGAGAAAGGAATAGACTTTGCATGAAGGGAAGACCAAAAGCCATGACTGCCCAGCATATGAAAAACATTAGGCACTCATTTGGATGATGACAATAGTGGGATAACTGTCCAACACACAGTTCTCCGTATCATACACCCTAAAGGATCTACATTCACCACTCAACAATCACATTTCTCTCCCCAGTGGTGATTTGGTTGCAGCAGATAATCATCTGCCACTTTCAATTAGTGCCAAATTTTGAATGATTTCTATTTAGCTATTAATAAAATAGCTTAAAAATGACTTAAATTGTATATATATTCTGGTTACATAGTAAATGAAACACCTAAAAGCAGGAAGTTCATACTCAGTTTTATGTCCACACATCTAACAGGCTATAATCTTTCAGTATTAAAAAAATATATATGAATGTGTTAAATATCACCAGCTTTCTCTGACTTATTTGGACTCTTTTTTTTTTTTTTTTTTTTTTTTTAATGGGAGAGCAGTTATTCAACCCCTGATTGAATGTAAACTTCACTGTGTTCCTCATAGGGGAGGAGATTCAGAGTTTATTCTATGACTCTCTAGGTCTTGTATCTATAGGATGTAGTTTTCAATTGCTTATCATTTGGACTCCAAATAAATGCTGTATTGAGACTTTTTCACAAGGCTTCACCACGGTTATTATGAGGGAAGAGAACAAATACAGCTTTTGGTACAGTAGGGGGGAAAGTTGGAACACAGTGCAGCTGTAAAAGAGGGGTCCACTAAGGATCCTAAATATTAGTCTTTCCTAATCAGACAGTGTGGTAGGTTGGGTTGTAACCCTCCAAAAGATATGTTTATGACCCAGAATCTGTGAATTTGACGGTTTTTAGAAAAGGGATTTTTGAAGATGTAATCATTCTGGATTACAGTGATCCTTATATCTAATGACAAAGTAACTTTATAAGAAGAGAAGGAGATACAGAGGAAAAGGTCATGCAAAGATTGTAGTGATGGAGACACGAGCTAAGGACACATATAACCACCAGTAGCTGAAAGAGGCAGGAGAAAATTCTCCCTTAGAAAGTTCAGAGGGATTGTGACTCTGCTAACACTTTGACTGTGGAATTTTGGCCTCCAAAATTATGATACAATAAATTTATACAGCCAGTAAGCCAGATAAGTGATTTGGTAAAAAAAAAAAAAAAAAAAAAAAAAAAAAGATCATGACTAGGAACGATGGGTGAAAGAGTTAAGGGAAAAACTCCATTATTTCTGCACCCAGAAGTCAGGTTGGATCAGAATTCTCATTGGTCAGTTAACTGCACAGGTGTGAAGGCTATGGGAACTCTGACTTTTATCAAGTGGCCTCCATGAAAAATCCCAAGGGAACATGTATTCATTCCATAATTTGAACTTTGTTCTTGCTCTTATCGCCAGTGTAGGAAGGTTTCAGTGGAAGGATGAGCCCAAAGTGTCCGGTCTGTAATGACAACATAATAAACCAGCTTCACTAAGCCACTTCAATACTTATTAGAGAAAAACCTAGAACAGTGTAAGAGATTTTAAAAAAAGAGAATATGCATAAGAGGGCAATACAGTAATACCCTGGTTTGTGAATGCAATTCGTTCTGGAAACATGCTTGTAATCCATAGCACTTGTATATCAAAATGAATTTCTCCATAAAATAATGGAAACTCAGATGATTCGTTCTACAACTCAAAAATATTCATATAAAAATGATTATAATACTGTAACATAATACAAAATAATAAAGAGAATATAAAATATAAATAAAAATAAATTAACCTGCATTTACCTTTGAAAACCTTCATGGCTTATGTGCGGGAGACAAGAGAGATGAGGGTTATTGTGTAGGATGACTTTCACTAATACTACTGGAATCACTTTTTCTTTTCCTGAAATTTTAACAAGTACCTATCCAATAACACTTGGTTTGCCTCCTTTTCAGGATTTCATGGAAATGTGACATTGCATTGACCATCATCTGCAATCCCATAGTAAGAGAGAGAGAAAGAGAATCATTGGCTCAGTTTTAATCATGTGATGTTGGTCACCACATACTACTCGTATTGCAAGACCTTGCTCATTTATCAAGTTCCAATTTATTAGAAATATTTGCTCATCTTGCAGAACACTCACAGAACAAATTACTCACAATCTAAAGTTTTACTGTATATGATATGAATAGCTAATAAGAAACTCAACTTAGCAGGGGAAATATTGTAAAAACTTGAAACGTATTGCTCCTTTGAGATATCATGACAGGACAGATGGATTTGGACTTGACTGTATGGGCTCAGGAATGCCAAACAGAAGAATATCTTTAGATGAATAGGAAAATAATTTTGATGTCAGTGGCAGGGGCATATTCTGCTTATCCAGACTATCAGCTCACCTTTCTTGAATTCTGTGGTTCTGCTTTAAGACAACAGTAGTGAGGGTAATGATCTTAAGGGTAATTTGTTACAGAGGTCTGGTAATTAGAGAACCTTTAGACAAAATGCATGCCAACTTTACATTTATGAATCAAAAGAATATATATATTTTTTGTGCCAGGCCCTACTTGAGGTTCTGGAGACACCGTAAAGAATGACACACACACAGTAGTTTCCTTCATAAAGCAATCACTACAACTCTAGTTCTAAAAAGCAAAGTTTTGCCTAAAACACACAAAGCAAATCAATTTGTGGCCTAGGAGTCTTACACTTTTTGTGGTCCTATATAGTTGCTGATCTGGATCTCACTATTTATGTTTCTTGTATACCTTCAAAATGCATTAAAAAGCCACTGGGCTTGTTTTTTACAGCAATTATCTTAAGGACCATTAAAGGTCCATTTTGCAGCTCAACTGTACTCCAAGCACTGTCTTGAGAATGTAAGGAAAAGAGGCTCTTTTGTTCCCTAAATTAATTTGACCCAGCTATTAATATCTTTCGTTTGTCTATAACATTTTAATCTTTTTTAAGGAGCTTTCATGCTTGTCTCATTTCATTCTCACAAAGGGTGAAGTTCCAAGGCCAAATTGTTCTTTACTGTGCCAGCTGGCTCCTTGAATTTCTGGCTTTGACTTCCCAGTGTGCCACTAAATATTGAAAAGGGAAGTTAAACAGGAACTTCCTGACATCGTATTTCTGTCCCAGGCAATGGCAACTCACATTCTCCTACAATTTATTCTTCTCACATGTGAGCAGAGAAACAACTTTTGCTCATCAAGAGAGCCCTGACTTAGACTTAAGATGTCAGAGGATCAGTCTGATTAGGTAACACAAATAAATGAATAAAATGGCTTTGAAAATGATTCTGCAGCAAGGGGCACAGCTTGCAAATTTCTTTTTACCATTTCCTTTTTAAGGAAAATGGTGTCCTGGACCTTCATTTGCCATTAGGGTGAATAAAGGCAGGCACCATGTATCACATTTTCAGGAAGCAGGTTGCTGTAACATGTGGCAACATACTTGGATGTCCTGGATGTCAGGAGATCAACCAGGAGGTCAGAAACAGAAAATTGTTTCACAGAATAGTTTGAGTGAATGTCTTAAGGTTATAAAGGTAAAATGCTATCAATATATATTTTTGTATACTTCAGTCTTCAGGAGTGAAACTATAATGGAAATGAAAGTAGAGATAGTAGTTAAAGTATAACTTAGTCTTTGCACTGTCATATTTTAAGGATTTTCTGAAATTTTAAACCTTACAAATATATTTTATAATACTTCAGATGAAATAAAAGATTTTCAGTTTTCTTTTTTCTTAAGATTAGTGATATACATGAAGACATAAAACTTAGATTTCCCAGGAAGTTGTTTTGTCAAGGCAATTAAAGTATTATTAATTTATGTTGGTGGCAGAAAATTACAAGACTCAGAGTAGATGATACATATTCAAGATCAACATACATAATAGATAAAAAATTTTCATATTTTCATAACATAGTGGCATAAGAATAACCTTAAAAACAGGATATACAAGAGATTATTTTTTCAGAGTCTCTCAATACAAATGCTATGAAACTAATATAATACCAAATGTGTATGCTATATCTACATTGGATGCTTACTATGTAAATTCTCAAAGATGTAGAATTAAGAAATGGGTCAGTGTGTTGGGAGCCTGGGTAAATCAGTCAGTTAAGCATCTGACTTTGGCTCAGGCCATGATCTTTCAGTTTGTGATTTTAAGCCTGACCTTGGGCTCTGTGCTGATGGCTCAGGGCCTGGAGCCTGCTAAGGATTCTGTGTCTCCCTCTCTCTCTGCCCTATCCCATTTGTGTGTGCTCTCTCTCTCTCTCTTTCTCCCTCTCTCTCTCCTTCCCTCCCCCTCTCTGGAATAAATAAACATTTAAAAAATTATTAAAAATGAAAGAAATGGGGTAATGTAAGGAAACATCTATCTTCTTGGTGAGAAGTGTAAATAATGATACTGGAATGGAATTTACAATAAATATCAAAAGTTAAAAATATGTCCATTGTCTGACCCCTAGGAGTCATGCTTTTAAGAAACTAATAATAAAATAATCTAAAATATAATTAGGGACTGAAAGCCTTCTAAATATCTAACAGGGAATTATTCAGCACTTTATAGTACATTTATACTGTGTGTGTGTGTATAAATATCTGTGTGTGTGTATATATATAGTATATGACATAATTATATGATATATATAATTGAATATTATATAGTATAAAAATATATTTTGAAACTTCTAAGTATATGACCACATGCTTATAAGATAATATTTACAAATCTATTGAAAATAAAATTGCATGAACAGTATGACTTCAAATACAATACTTTAATAATTTATATTTGTGACAATGGAATTATGAATGACTTTTGAAAACCTTTATGTTCGACTATATTATTAAAGCTTTCCAATAACTTAATTTGTAAAATACTGTAAAATTGTCTGGAGAAATGGGTTTTCATGTAATGAAATCCTTGGAGAGTTACACTTAGGAGCAGAGAAGCAGTAAGAATGAAGATGACTCATTCCAACATACATTAAGTAGACTTCTGAAATATTGCTTTAAATCCTACGGGATGTTTTGGGAATTTTACTCACCCAAGGGATTCTCTCCCAAAAGAGAGCAATGGTTCTTAGTGACCTTTTCTTTTATATCATGTCTTTTTCAGAAATCACAAATGTATCAAAATTTGTGATTGTGCCTTGGGCCTGACTTACCACGCAGTGATTATCTCTGAAGAGTATTCTTGGTGGGAATATTCAGGGACTAAGTGCTCTCTACAATGCAAGAAAGAACCAAGTTGACTGTTCTATTTACAATAATTTCTCAAAAACTATCTTTTAGGCTTTTGAACATGAATCTCTCACCATATAGAAAAAATTTCAGATCTGATATTTCAAATGAATCACTTCACATTATGAAATGATACACAAACAAAAGATCCATTAGATTAAGCTAATTAATATTTGTCTTAATCAGCTAAAATAGGAATGTTGAGGAAAGGAAAAGAAGGATGTCTGTGAGTGGGAAAAAATGAGAAGCTAGTATTTACAGAGGATCCATACTGAGACCCTTAGCTGTGATGGTAGGGGGTACCACCAATTGATCTAGATATTTTTATATTTTTTCTTTCTAAAGTGCTGCCACATTTAAATCACCATGGTAGAGAACAGATTGTATTAGCACTCTTGCTAGTAATAGGTTCCACATCCAAACAAGGAAATTGAGGAGTTTACAAGGAAATCAATACGAGTTGGTACAAAACCCTAACATTAGAAACAGTGGGGATCTATTATGGCTTCTAAACTTGAATCCAAGGAGGAGTAATTACTGATACTCCTGATCAGTGATAGGTGATCACTGATAGGTGATCGAAGCTATACCCTGGGTAGGAGTGATACTGCCAACTGCTGTGATCTGTCCAAGAAGCAGCCAGCAGGATGATCTGATCTCGCATTCCTCCTTGCTTCTCATTGACTAAAAAATTCAAAAGCAAATCTGTTGGTTCAACCCACAAAGGTTAGTCTCAAAGTCACAGACCAAGATGGAAAAGGGGTGCAGAAAAGATCTGAAAAATGAAAATTATTCACTTCACATATATTTAGTGATGACATCATTTTAATTTAATCCTCACTCTCCTTAGCATAGGTTGCAACTATAAATATGAATAAAAATCAACTGTTTTAACTGTGAAGAAGGAATAATGGAAGTCTTATGAGAGAGGGTAAAAAGTAACTGATATTTCATCTCTTTGAAAAGAGAAGTTAGATCTCTAAAGAAAGGTTAGATGTCTATGGTTAGAAGCAAAAGAGACAGAAACTTATGGGAACTTTTTCATACAGACTTAGTGAAATTCTAGACAAAAGCAGAGTAACTTTAAGGCCTATGTAACAATATGTGGCTAAAAATTGGAGACCATGCCCTTAACATCTCTTCTTGGAGTGCAGATAGTAGTACATCAGAGACTTTCCTGGTCAACATGGATTGTGGGCTTCTCATGACAACAGCAGTGAGGCTTCATGAGGAGCTTAGACAAGAGGAAGACAGAACATGGTATAAGGAAAAGAGCAAATAATACTTGGTGACTAACAAGAGATACCACCATACAGGGGCAGCAGCCAAACTGACTCCAAATCAACTACATTAAAAGTATGGTGAGATTGGTGGTTGAGAAGAGACAGAAGAAAAGGAGGATGTGCCCTCAGCCTCATGAGGTTATTGCCTTTATCTTCGGTTTTCTGCTGTGTCTAAACCACTGGACAAAGGGCTGGTCCAGGTTGGGGTACCCACTTCTGCCAGAGAGGAGTTATGGAGAAGACATATTTGCAGTAGAAGAAAGGGGTTTTCAACTTTGAACAGTCTGTTAAAAATTGTTATTTAAAATGTTTGTCACCTCTAAATTTCCCTTTCAGTATAGCTTTGGTTATTTTTCCCATCTGTCTCTGACTAGATGCTAAACCTTTGAAGTCTCACATTTGGCAGTCTTTTGGGACTCCCAGTGACAGCATGGGAATATTTTGATGGGCTCTGATTTCCTAAAACCAGGTTGATATTACTGCATGTTCCTGTCATTCATTCATTTATAGTCAAATTGACCTCATAGTATGGTCCAGAATTGGTGAATCTTGGCATGGGTGAATCTGGAGACAGTGTACTAAGTGAAATAAGACAGAAAGAGAAAGATAAATTCTGGATGGTGTCACATAGAGGTGGACTCCAAAAATAAAAAATAAATAAATAAAAATAAAATAATTTTTAAAAATTTATAGAAACACAATAGAAAGGTGGTTATAAACGGGCCTGGAGGAAGGACACAGTGAAGTAATTTAGGTTAAAAGGCACAAACTTTCAGGTATTTATTTCAGAATAATATATTTTGAGAATTGAATGTATGGCATGGTGACTAGAGTTAATAATACAGTGTTGTAAACTTCAGAGTTCTTGAAAATAGATCTTATGCACTCACCACACACACAAAAAATGTTAGCTATGTGAAGTGCTTTTAGTAATCATTCTACAATGTATATGTGTAATAACTCACCATATTATATGCTTTACCTTTATACCATTCTAATTGTCAATTATTCCTCAGTAAAGCTAAACAAAATGATTGCTTAGTCTTGGAATATGTGGATATTACTTCTGTTATCATCCATCCTAAGGTTAAAGTTTGGGTAACATGAAGGTTCTATAAAAGAGCCTAGCAGGCAAAGCTATCCCTAACCACCCAATTCTATAAATGACCTTGTAAACTAATATGCTATTGCCTTATTTGGGATGTGGTAATTCACAATACAACTACTACACTTAATATTTTGTGGGAGAGGGAAAAGAGAAAGGGGATGGGCTTCTGCATTTTTCATATTTTTGTGCACTAGAGAAATATGATAGAAATGGAAAGTGCAGTGCCACTACTTGAAAAGAAATCAACTATTTTAAATTTATCATAACTTTGCTACTTAACCTCATTCAAAACTTGTTGGTCATATTTTTCATTGTATTGAGAAGCAGGGAGGAAAAGAAAAAAAGTGAATGATAAGGCAATGGTTGGTGACTTTCTGAAATTTACTTAATTCATTGGTGAATATATTTCTTTTATCTCAGACAAGCATATCAGAATCTATGTTTGGGTGTTTAAACTGTAGGAGGTAGATCTATTCAACACATTACTAGGAGTCATCCACTGAAAAGCCCCGATAATGGGTGTGTTACTGTCTCTGCAGTATAATTAATTCTTGGCAGTACTGTATAAATCCATCAGCTCTGTGTTATCTTGGTCCTTGCTTTTGAAAAGGAAACATTTGAGTTCTTAGTATCATATGGTTGTTAAATATAATTTTGAAGAAAATATATTAATCCCTATAGTTTCACTATAATAAGACTGTTTATTCTTTTATTCCTTCTCCATAGGTTCAACCGAGATCAGCAAGTTCTTGTGTTCACTCTAACATAATATATGCTGTGAAACTGCTTTATTGAAAATTAGATATGACAGAATAATAGGGATAGAAATGACTCAACTGGCCTTTGTGACATGGTTGGTTACTGGAAAAGGTAATTTATTTTAAATGGTATTTTTAAAGCATTGATTTATGATGGAATATTTACACAAAATTAGTAGTTTTAAAAAGCGATTTTTAAAACAATTGAAAAACAATGACAAAGATGAAGGATCTTTATTAATGGTGTGTTGATTAGTGAATATGGATTCCAAAGCACAAAAAGTTCAAGTTTTTTTTTACTACTCTTTTTTTGATGTTTATTTATTTTCGAGAGAGAAAGCACACACACGTGAGTGGGGAAGGGGCAAAGAGAGAGGGGAACAGAGGATCTGAAGCTGGCTCTACACTGATAGCAGAGAGCCCAATGTGGGGCTTGAATTCACAAAGTATGAAATCATGACTTGAGCCAAAGTCAGACGCTTAACTGAGCCACCCAGGTTCTCCAAAAATTTCAAATTTTGAATTTGAATATTTATTGAATATTTATTTGAATATTTATTGAAAATTTATTGAATTTATTGAATATCAAATATATATTGATAGCCAAATAATTTTATCTTTTACCTGAATGAGGAAAAATTAAATTATCTTATATGAGAAAAGTGAAGTCTAAATGTTATGAATTTACATAACATAATTTAGTGTTATGTATAGGAACAGTTTGGGAGCACAATTTAATTTACTATTTCTAGGAAGTATGTTTTCATTTGTAACATATTTTATAATTGGATGTTAGAAAATCTTGACTTCCTAGATTTAAGGAATCCAAATAACAAAAATAATTAGCTAATATATTATTATAAAAATAAGTTTATATTCATGATGATGGAAATTACCCTGAAGATGCACAGAATATATTATTACATATGGATTAGCTAATTGTGTCTCAAATCAAAGAATTATGTTAATACCATTGAGGCAGTTTTTGTACACAGTATATATATATGTATAGATACTACCAAAATAGTACTGATCATTTTTTGTTGTTATTGATCTTATTTTTATCTTCCAAGTCTTCAAACATTGTAAAACACCATTTGCAGACCACCAGAGTTTTGTTTGGTGTATATGTGTACCCTTTCTGACTTATACCTGGGATATATAGCAGCAATACAAAATCACCTTAAAGAACTGATAATGTCTCCATAACATTTAGAGAAAGAGATGAAAAATATCCTGAAATTTGAGTATATGTTGGGATGCTCAAAATGTTAAGACCCCTTAAGAACCCTTGCCATAGCATTTTTCATAGTTTAGGTGGACATGACCTAAAATAAAGTAAAATAAATTACCATAAAATTTTAAACATAAAACTGGTCTTATGGAAAATAACATAATTGTTTAAATTCCTCATTAGAGGTCTGATTTATTTTTACTGTTTAATACATAGGACAAATGCAAAGCCACGGTAAAACTAACTGAATGTTATGGAGAAGAAAATGATCTATCAACTATTCCACTGATTTTTGTTTAAAGTTTCCTTACAAATGAATAAACAAACAAAAAGCAGAACCAGGCCTATAAACACAGAGAACAAACGTAGTTACCAGAGAGGAGAGGGTTAGGAGATGGACAAAATGGGTGAAATGGAGCAAGAGATAAAGGTTTCTAATTATGAAATGAGTAAGTCATAAAAGATACAATGTAGGGAATATAGCCAGTGGTGTTGTAATAGGGTTGTATGGTGACAGATGGTTGCAACACTTGTGGAGAACATAACATAATGTATAAACTTGTTGAATCCCTGTTTTACACCTGAAACTAACATAAAATTGTATGTCAATTATACTTAAAATTTCCTTCAAAGACTCCTTTCCCTAGGTTATGTGTATGTTTTCAAACCAATATTGCAATAGAGAAATATATTTATACTTGAGAGATAAAAAGCTACTTCTTAACCAGAATCCATCTTATATGGTACCAATTGTTATAACAGCTTAATTTAAATGTTTTGGACAGAACATTTATGCTGTTTGGTAGGTGGCTAGAGTACATGGAAAATTCCTCCAGCGACACTTGGTAGAACCCTCATGTCATTAAAAAATAAAGAAAAAACTCTTAATTCTATGTAAGCAGTTGGTTGCAATTTGCCCACTAGGAAATCTGTTCTGTGCAGACTGTGTATTTATTTGAGCAGTATAACAGATGTAGAGTATATTTTGCCTTGCACTATTTTTCCTTATGTTTAATTGTAAATTACAGCCAGAAAGACGATGTAAAATACAATCAAGTAGGGGAGAAAAACACATTCAGAAAAGCAATTTTGATCATAAGCATGTGGTATCTATAGAAACTGTTATGTTGGAAAGGGGTTTGCCATTTCAGTGATCAAATTAAAGAAGGTATCATTAGATCTCTATTTAACATCACAATTTTGTTACATATTACACTTTAAGCAGCTGAGCTGTTACACTGCTAATTTAGCTTTTCAATATTGGAATCAGAATTTTTTTTTTTATTTCATAGGGAACAAAAGGAACACTGGATATTTGAGATTAACAATTTTCTATTTATAAATAAACCTACAGTGTTGTGGTCAGATATTTTGATGATGAGATCCCTTAATAAGAACTGTGTGTTCTGCCTCTTCCAGGAAAGGCAAACACAATCTATGAATCTATCAGACCTGACTATAATCTGGGAGAATATCTAGGTGTTAAATTAGCTAGAGGATGGGGCGCCTGGGTGGCTTAGTCGGTTAAGCGTCCGACTTTCGCTTGGGTCATGATCTCGCGGTTCATGGGTTCGAGCCCCGCGTCGGGCTCTGTGCTGACTGCCAGCTCAGAGCCTGGAGCCTGTTTCACAGTCTGTGACTCCCTCTCTCTCTGACCCTCCCCTGCTCACGCTGTCTCTCTCTCTCCTAGAAATAAACAAAACATTTAAAAAAGAAATTAGCTAGAGGAAATATTCTCCAATTCCTGAAAGCTGAGCGCCATATAAAGTATTACAGCATTTTAAAAAAATATTTAATGTTTATTTATTTTTGAGAGACAGAGTGCAAGTGAGAGAGGGACAGGGAGTGAGAGGGAAGACACAAAATCTGAAGCAGGTTCCAGGCTCCAAGCTGTCAGCCCAGAGCCCATCACGGGGCTTGAACCCATGAACTGACAGATCATAACCTGAGCTGAAATCGGATGCTTAACTTACTGAGCCACCCAGGCGCCCCATTACAGCATTTTAAAAATAAATATAAAAAGCTGGGGCAGGGGGGGAGATAAAAAGAGAAAAAAGGTGAAAATAGACTACATGGTTCAACTGCTTTTTGTTATTCAACATTTTCCACATACCATGAGAACATGTTAATCTATGGAATAACTATTCCTTTCTTCAATTTTTATGCAGAATGTTCTAGGCTCTGTTATGAATGATCTGTACCAAGTTTAGGCACTTAAGGGCCTGAACACTGATCTACCTCCCATCTTCTCATCCCAACCCAGCTAGGACAGGGTAAAAAGATTATGCTTATTGAATGATTTTATTGTTTTCCTTACTCTTCCTCAGACTAAACACAAAGAATGATTTTTCTATAATGCTAAATGTATCCCTACCTTCAAATTAGGCTCCATTGTGTCAATCACCTTTATCATTTTCTAGAAAATCTCCCCAAGAGAGCTACCATTGAAATCTAATGGTGCTAACCATTTAATAGGTTATCTATGGTTATCAGTGGTGAGGGGGGAAAAAATAATGTCTTTTCAGGAAAACTGAGAACCATATTTTCCCATCTGTGTCTTCAGTTGGGCAGAGCCACTATAATCTTGTATAGATATCCATCTTTATATTTCTTTTTCCTCCAACTGGTACCTCTCTGAAAAGGCATATTCAGCAAAAGTCATCTACTAAAGCATTTACATGAGGACACTACATGATCTAACTCCAGCAATTCAGGCCTCATGTCAATGAGAAACAGAAAGAATGGACAAAATAGTATGTTTCAAATTTAAAAGACAATATATCCCATGTTGATTTTAATCCTCCCATTATCTCTCTGTTTGGGATATGAGTATTTAGGTTTTCCTCCCTCTTTCTCACTGTAATATTCAGTTGCTCCCTCTTGGCTTCCTGCATTACACCTTAGTATGATGTCAAATCCAGTGCTCTCATTGTATAAGATTAAGCATGGTTCCTCACTCCTCACCAAATTTTATCAACTTTTTATTTAACCCCAAGTGGTCTTCAGGAGACTTTATGTGAGATAAGCACCACAAACAAAGGGCATTAATTGTCTGGAGGTTTGGTTTGTTGTTCTGACTGTATAATATATTCCTACTGCACAAAGAGAAAACCTATTCTCCACTTGTACATTTCAAATGAAATTTCTGGATACTCTGACAGACACTGAAATGCTTCTAGTCATTATGTACTGAATCTGTAACAGTAACAAAAATAAGTGATAAAGACTGAGAATTTAATGTATGGAGAAGTATAATTGTTCATTCAGCCTTTCATGGTGTCATGCATTGTATTAAGCTATGAAATGCAAATTTAATTAGGTCATCCTCAGAGAACTTAGTTCTCTAGGTGAAAGAAACATACACTGATATATTTGTTAGATTCCTGCTGGAAATCAATGCCATAGTCAAAGGGGTAAATGATGAGAGTTTAATGAAAGGATTGTTTAAAAGGGAATGAGCAGGAGTGAGAAGAGTAGGTGCAACCAATAGCAGAAAGCATTTAACACCCATGTGCAGGAAGACTAGGAAGGTGGGTCTGGAGGGGCAAAATAAAAATACTCAGGAAGCAGAAAAGTATATAGTAAGTAAAATAAAAGAATGTCTAGGTCATCTTAGAATCACAGACGATTAGTGGATGGGGACTGAGGAGTGTATTGAAATGGATAGGAACAATCTCATTCCTTCTTGTGTGATAGGCTCTTCGACTTTCCATAATGCTTTGTAGTGACTCGACCTCTAGTTCAGGAGTGAGGTGGTAGTACTGTTCATTATCATGAATTGTTTTATGTAAAAATGATAGAATAGTGAGGTATTTATATATATTTTTTAGAATATATAGGATAGTTATTTACTTTTTTCTTTGTGTCATAAACATACCCAGAAGCATAGATGGAGCAGCTTCTCAAACAAATTATATCTTATAGAGCCTTTATTGTTGCTTCTCTGTGTAAGCCCCTTCTTTTGCCACCCAGAGAAGAAATACTGCTTTGGATGATGCTAAGTGAGGCCATGGGGAGTGATTTTAGTTAAATAATTTGTAGTTTGCCTCTTGGTTCTTTGATTCTAAAGACATTACTTAAATAGCCTGTTATGGACTGAATGTTTGTGTCCTCCTCAAATTCATGTTGAAGCCCTAACTCCCAATGTGACTGTATTTAGAGATAAGTCTTTATGGAAGGGGGGGCGGTTAAGTGAGATAGGGCCCTCATTCAATACCATTAGTGTCCTTTTGAAAAGAGAAACCTGTGTGCTTTCTTTCTCTGTCTCTCCCTTCCTTTCCCCTCTCTTTCTGTTTCCCCCATATGAGCACCCAGTAAGAAAAGAGGAAGAGAGCTCTCACCAGGAAACAAGTGGACACTACCTTGTTCTTGGACTTCCTAGTCTCCAGAATTGTAAGAAAGTAAATTTCTGTTATAAAATATAAGCCACCCAGTCTGTGATATTTTAATATGGCAGCCTGAGCTGTCTAATACAGACCCAGAAAAGTTGATAAAGAGAAAAAAAAAAAAATCCAAAGCCCTTAACTAGAATTTGGACTGAAACCAAACATACTCAGATCAGGGGAACTTTCCTAGAGTAGGTGATGCCCTAACTGAGATTGCAAGATTAAAGAAATTTAAAAAAGACTCAAAACTCCACTAAAGCAAAAAGAAAAAGGAAGTCATTTCATGAATCAAGAATTACATGAAGAAGCTAAAGAAGCAAAAAATAGCATAATGGTGAAGAAATGCAAGGAGTTAGTAAAGGAAAAGATTTCAAAAAAGAGATATGAGAGATGAGATTGTTAGGGTATGCATAAGGATTACTAAAAATTATTTGGAAATTTGCAACATACATATCTAATGAAAATCCTTCTTTGAAATTTTAAGTCTGTGGGTGTTTGCTCCCTGTGTGTGCTCTTGTCATGATTGCTTATTTGGAACTAAGAAGACTTATTATGAGATACTATTATATTGTTTGTATTATTAAAGAGGTACTCCAAAGTGAACTTTGCCCCATTTTTTATTCATTTTATGAGACAGACAAGATGTCACATACAAAAGATAAGATTCAGACTTTCTCTGTGTAGTTACTTCAGCAGGCATCAAAAACTACAGATTAAAACATAAGACATACAGGAAGGAGTGCAAGGAGGGAGCACACAGAAGTATAAAATAAAGTTCAAGTTAATTTTAGTCTTAATCTAGAAAGTTAGCCAAAACCCTGATATTGAATCTTATTTCTTAATAATAGTATGTGACAGTAATTTCCAATGATTTAATTACTTTAATAGACCAAAAATGTTGTGTTAAATAGTGAATAATCAAAAGTACATCATACAGAGATATTTATCTAGATGAGCAACTCTTCCTTAAAGCTATTGGTTTACTTTCTTTCCTGGGTAAAAATAAATATTAGTAATATTTTACTTGCTCTAAGAAGCCCATATTTTCACATTTTGAGATCTCTAAAATAAGGAGGATTCCTAAAATCAATGATGGCCTGCCAGGCAACAATTATAATGTAATTGACATTACTCAGCAAACCTGAACTTAATCATAGTTTTTCATATTGTTTTCACATCATTTGTGTTACATGATTTATTTGTACTGCATGTGTAATGCTTAATTGCTGCTTAAATACCTTTTAAAAGATGACACTGTGATTCAGCTTGGAAATAAAAATGTGTGTGATTAGAAAGGCATGGCAACACAACAGATTAATACTTGATTAAAAAATAAGGGGCGCCAGGGTGGCTTAGACGGTTGAGCGTCCGACTTTCGCTTAGGTCATGATCTCGCGGTTTGCGGGTTTGAGCCCCGCGTCGGGCTCTGTGCTGACTGCCAGCTCAGAGCCTGGAGCCTGTTTCAGTCTGTGACTCCCTCTCTCTCTGACCCTCCCCTGCTCATGCTGTCTCTCTCTCTCTCTCCTAGAAATAAATAAAACGTAAAAAANAAAAAAATTAAAAAAAAAAATAAAATAAAATAAATCCCAGTCAAGGCAGAACAAGAATCCCTTTGAAACTGCTGTGTTAAACAAGCTTCAAGTGATTTTTAAAAACAGTATTCTGGAATTAAGGTGGAGTACTAGTAGGGGGACCCTCAGCTTGTCTAGTCCCTGAAACACAGGTAGATCAGCATCAAACCTTTGAAACACCTAAGAAGTTGATCTAAGGATTAACATAACAATCTGCATAATTTGAGCCAGAGAACTTGGCAGTATTTTTTTTTTCTTCCTCCAAAATGACAAGGAATTAACCCCCAAAATAAGAATAGGAAAAAATGATGACCAGGAATTTAATCAAAACAGATATAAATAAGATGTCTGGACTAGAATTTAAAACCACACTACAAGAATACTAGCTGGGTTTGAAAAAAAGCATGGAAGACACCTGAGAATCCCTTTCTGTAGAAATAAAAGAACTAAAATCTAGGCAAGCCAAAATTAAAAATGCTATAACTAAGATGCAATCTCAAATGGATGTCATGATGGTGAAGATGGATGAAGGAGAGCAGCAAATCAATGATATAAAAGAAAAAATTATGTTGAATAATGAAGCAGAACAAAAAAAGGAAAATGAAGACAAAAGATCATGATACAAGACTTAGAGAACTCAGCGATATTTTAAAGAGGAATAGTTTTCATATCATAGGACTCTCAAAAGATTAAGAGAGAGAGAAAGGGGCAGATGGTTTATGTGAGCAAATTATAGCTGAAAACTTTTCTAATCTGCACAAGGACACAGATATCAAAATCCAAGAAGCACAGAGAACTCCCCTTAGATTCAGTAAAAACTGACCATGACCAATGCATATCATAGTCAAATTAATAAAATACACAGACAATGAAAAAAATCCTGAAAGCAGCACGGAGAGAGAGAAGCAATTTCTGTCCACAGAAACTTGGCAGGCCAGAAAGGAGTGGGAAAATTTAGTCAAAGCACTGAATGGTAAAAATATGCAGCCAAGAATTCTTTATCCAGCAAGATTGTCATTCAGAATAGAAGGGGAGATAAGGAGTTTCTCAGAAAAACAAAAACCAAAGGAATTTATGACCCCTAAACCAGTATTGCAAGAAATTTTAAGGGGGAGTCATTGAGTGGAGAAAAAAACAAAATAACAAAAAAGATCAAAAGCAACAAAGACTAGAAAATACCAGAGAACATCATCAGAAACACCAACTGTACAGGCAATACAATGGCATTAAATTCATATCTTTCAGTAATCACTGTGAATGTAAATGAACTAAATGCTCCAATCAAAAGATATAGGGTATAACAATGGATAAAAAAAAAAAATCAGATCTATCTATATGTTGCCTAGAAGAGACTAAACCCACCTCCATATTGAAAGTGAGGGGATGGAGAACCATTTATCATGCTAATGCATGTCAAAAGAAAGCCGGAGTAGCCATACTTATATCAGACAAACTAGATTTTAAAACAAAGGCTGTAACAAGAGATTAAGGGCATTATATCATAAATAAGGAGTCTATTCACCAAGAAGATCTAACAATTGTAAATATTTAGGATTCAACCTGAGAGCACCCAAATATATAAATCAATGAATTACAAACATAAAGAATCTCATTGATAGTAATACAATAGTAGAAGACTTTAATAATCCACTTATAACAATGGATAGATCATCTAAGTAAAAAATCAACAGGGAAATAATGCTTTGAATGACACACTGGACCAAATGGACCTAACAGATATATTGAGAGCATGTTATCCTAAAGCAGCAGCAGACTACACATTCCTCTCAAATGCACATGGAGCATTCTCTAAAATAGATCACATACTGGGTCACCTATCAGTCATCAACAGTTACCAGTTACAAAAAGATTGGAATCATACCATGCATAATTTCAGTCCAGAACACAATGAAACTTGAAATCAACTGTAAGAAAAAAATTGGAAAGACCAAAGTTACTTGGAGGTTAAAGAACATCCTCCTAAAGAATGAGTGGATTAGTCAAAAAATTAAAGAGGAAAAAGTACATGGAAGCCAATGAAAATGAAAACATAACAAACCGAAATCTTTGGGATGCAGCAAAGGTGCTTATAAGAGGGAAGTATGTAGCAATTCAGGCCTTCTAAAGAGGAACTAATGTCTCGAATACACAACCTAACTTTACATCTAAAGGAGCTAGAAAAAGAACAGAAAATGAATCCTAAAATCAGCAGAAGGAGGAAAATTATAAAGATGTAGATCAGAAATCAATGATATAAAAAATAAAATATTAAAATAAAACCCAGTAGAACAGATCAGTGAAACTAGGAGCTGGTTCTTTGAAAGAATTTACAAAAATGATAACCCCCTAGCCAGATTTATCAAAAAGAAAAAGTAAAGGATCCAAATTAAAAAAAAAAAAAAAAAATCAAAGAATGAAAGAGGAGAGATCACAGCCAACACCAATTAACTATAAACAATAATGAAAGAATATTATGAGCAGTTATATGCCAACACCTTGGACAATCTTGAAGAAATACTTAAATTTCTGGAAACATATAAACTACCAAAACTGAAACAGGAAGAAAGATAAAATTTGAACAGACCCATAACCAGTAAAGAAATTGAATTAGTAATCAGTAATCTCCCAACAATCAAAGAATCCAGAGCTGGATGGCATGTAGGATAATTCTACCTAACATTTAAAGAAGAGTTAATACCTATTCTTTTGAAGCTATCCCAAAAAATACAAATAGAAGGAAAATTTCCAAACTCATTCTATGAGGCCAGCATTACCTTGAATCCAAAATGAAACAAAGATTCCCATTAAAAAGGAGAATTACAGACCAATTTCCCTAATGAGAATGGATGCAAAAATTCTAAAAAAAGATACTAGCAAATTGAATTCAAAAGTACATTAAAAGAATTATTCATTGTGATCATGTGGGATTCATTCCTGGGCAGCAAGTCTGGTTCAGTATCTGAAAATCAGCATGATACATCACATTAATAAAAGAAAGGATAAGAACCACATGATCCTCTCAATAGATACATAAAAAAGCACTTGACAAAATATAGCTTCCTTTCTTGATAAAAGCCCTCAGGAAAGTAGGGATAGAAGGAACATACCTCAGCATCATAAAGGCCGTATATTGCATGACCCATAGCTGATATCATCCTCAATGGGGAAAAACAGAGCTTTTCCCTAAGCTCAGGAACATGATAGGAATATCAACTCTTACCACTGTTGTTCAACATAGTACTGGAAGTCCTAGGCTCAGCCATCAGACAACAAAAAGGAATAAAATCGGCAAGGAAGAAGTCAAATTTTCCCTCTTCACAGACAACATGATACTCTGTGTGGAAAACCCGAAAGACTCCCTCAAATAACTACTAGACCTGATACTTGAATTCACCATTCACAGGATATAAAATTAATGTACAGAAATTGGTTGCATTTCTATACACCAATAATGAAGCAGCAGAAAGAGATAGCAAGAAATTGATCCCATTCAAAATTGCACCAAAAACCATAAGCTACCTAGGAATAAACCTAACCAAAGAAGTAAGATCTATATTTTGAAAACTATCAAAATCTTGTGAAAAAAAACTGAAGAAGACACAAAGAAATGGAAAAACAATCATGATTCTGGATAGGAAAAACAAATATTATTAAAATATCAATACTACCCAAAGCAATCTACACATTCAATGCAATCTCTATCAAAATAACACTAACATTTTTTCACAGAGCTAGGACAAACAATCCTAAAATTTGTATGGAACAAGAAAAGATCCCAAATAGCCAAAACAATGTTGAGAAAGAAAACCAAAGCTGCTACACACACACACACACACACACACACACACACACACACACACACACACAGGAATATTACTCAGTGATCAAAAAGAATGAAATCTTTCCATTTGCAACAACATGGATGGAACTAGAGGGAATTATGCTAAGCAAACTAAGTCCATCAGAGAAAGACAAATATATGATTTCACTCATAGGTGGAATTTAAGAAACAAAACAGATGAACGTAGGGGAAGGGAAGGAAAAACAAGATAAAAACAGAGATGGAGGCCAATCATCAGAGACTGTTAAATGCAGAGAACAAACTGAGGGTTGCTGGAGGGGAGTTGGGTAGGATGGATGATGGCCATTAAGGAGGTCACTTTAAATAAAAACAGATAGATTCAAAGTAAATGGATAGAAAATATATATACCATGCATATAGTAAGCAGAAGAAGACTGGAATGAGTGTAGTAACAAGATAAAATAAAATTCAGTATAAAGAGTATTTTCAGAGATAAAGAGGAACATTTCAGAATCACAAAAGTGAATCAATTCATCAGAAAGACATAACAATAATAATGTTTATAATCCCAATATAGCCTCAAAAATGAATCAAATATGACAAAATTGGAGAGAAATAAAAAACTTCTAAATCACAGAATATTTTAATGCCCCATCTCTGCAGTCGATAGTACAATTCATCCAAAAAATGAGGACATTGGGCATTTGAATAACACTTTTAAACACTTGACCTAATTGATATTTGTAAAATATCATATACAAAAACCATAGAATACACACTTCTTTATAAGTTCACTAAAACCATGTTGCTGTTCCATAAAACAAGTTTCTTCATTTAAAATGATTGAAATCACACAAAATATATTTTCATATTAGAATGTTATTACATTAGGAATGAATAATAAGATGTTTGGGAAACCAACAAATTTTTGAAAATTGAGCCACGTAATTCTAAATGGTCTATTGGTCTAAAAAGATATCACACATGAAAGTAGAAAATGTTTCAAAATAAGTGATAATAAAAAGCAAACATATCAAAATTTGTGAGATAGAGATAAAATAGTACTTAGAATAAATATTTTAGGTTTTTTATCCTTTAAGAAAAGCCTGAAAACAACAATCTAATGTTCTACCATGACTGGTTAGAAAAAGAAGAACAAAGTAAATTTAAGGCAAGTAGAGAAAATAGTAAAAATAAGAGTAGAAACAAACCAACCAGAATAAAAATAAACAATAAAGAAAATTAACTAATTAAAAGCTAGTTCTTTGAAAACCACCAATACAATTGGTAAACAACTAGCTGGTCCAATCAATAAAAATTGGAGAATGCAAATCATAAATATCAGAAATGAAATAGAAGTTGTCACTAAATGATCCTACAGATCACTAACAATCCTAAAGGATCATAAGAGAATGTTATCAACTTTATGCCAAAAAATTAACAACTTACGTGAAACAAAAATTTTTATGGATACCCTGAATAGCTCTGTCTACCAAAGAAATTTAATTCAAAGCTAAAAACTTTCCTTCCCCCTCAAAAAACAAACAAACAAACAACAACAACAACAACAAAAAACACAAATAAACCATCTAAACTCAAATGATTTTACTGGCAAATTCTATCAAGTATTTAAGGAAGAAATAATATTAATTTTACACAAACTGTTAGAGAACATAGAAAGGCCAAGAAATATTTTTCAATTACTTTTATAAGAACATTTCTAAAACCAAAGACCTTGCAAATAAATAAATCTACAGACTAATAATATCCCTCATAAACATAGACACAACTGTTCACAATAAGGTAGTCAAAAAGCAAATGCAAATGCATTATTACAAAAGGCTAGTACCAAGTGAAATCCACCCAGGGAATGCAAATATTAGATCAATTTGAAAATTAATCAATCTGATTTATCATAATTATACAATAAAAGATAAAAGTCTTATAGTCAATTTAATAGAAGCAGTAAAACCTTTTGAAAAAATGCAGTAAAATAACTCTCAGAAAAGTAGTAATTAAAGAGAACTTCCTCATTCTGATAAAAGAAATCTAAACAAATAAACAAGCAAACAAAAAACAGGCATACAAATACCATCATAGTAATTGCTATAGTAACACCATTTTTAATTCAAATACTAATGATAGAATACTTGAAATACATTCACCATGTCACATAACTTTGCTTTGTGTACTATATTGTTAATCTACTCTTAAGCTAACAATTCAACTAACAAATATTTATACCTCTAGTTTTCTTGACCTCAGATACCTTGACTCAGACTTTCTTTCCTCATCTGCCAAATGGGAATCATCGTCATTAGTATCATCATCTTTGTTGCCATCATCATTTCATGAAATTTTTGTAGGATGAAGTGAGCTAATTTATATAAGATACTTAGAATAGTACCTGGCATTTTTCAAGGCCCTATGTGTGTTATTTATTATTAAAAATATAATTATTATATGAAACTTCTAATTAATTAATTTTATATCATAAAATTTGGCTAAGAATCCCACCTATTATCTCTTAATCAGATTGCTAACATTTTAGTATCTCCAAACTGTTGTTATTTTGTGGGGATTTTTCTGTACTCATACTGATTTTTTTTTAAATGACAACTCTTATTTATTATACTATGGGGATATCCTAAATAAAACTTTAGTGTCATCATTTCATATAACATTTACATTTAGTTGGTTGTAATTTGTGTGAGGTCTAACATTTTGTGGAGCCCAACATCATGTAGTCATACTTTCCACAGCAGTTGATTGAGATTTCATAATGGCAACAAACCAATGTTCAATACAGAAACATAAATAAAGTTTCACTTTATTCATCAAAATATAGGTTTTAGATAACAGAAGAGAATTGAGCACTTGTAAGAAGTGTTTATAATAAGTATATGATGTAAGGGTTTTTGTCTACATTTTGTAGATTAAAAAAAAAAAATTGAAAGTAACGTAGCATGAGTAACGTGTCCAAGCCTTCACTGCTAGTGAATAAATCCATTCAAACTCAAATCTGCCTGATTCCAAATGCGTTAATGCGTTGCATCTCATACTAATGTGTCAGACATGTTACTTAGTAAGTCTGTGAATAAAACATATTGCCTGTTCAGGACCTTACTGTAACTACATTCCCCAGGTACTTGTGTCACATAGTTTGAGAACTAGTGCTTTTCAATGCTGAGCCCTGCTTTCTTTATCTGACTTTAAATTATCCATCACAGCTTTATAATGACACACATTTCTGTCACTCTACTTGCTTCCTGTAGCCTAGTAGAAGTGATCCCTTGGAAGCCTGCTTACTTAAACTTTTGAGAAAACCAGAACATGTCCCTCAGAGCTAGCATACTTCTTATTTTCTGTTTCATCACAGCAGCTTTTATAACATATATTGTAGTGCCTCAGTTCATTAAGTCTTTGCTTAGAAACTAATTGCATCTGGGTCCTTCCCTCGCCATTGATTATTTTGCTCCCTCTACATTGTGATTTATTCCAGTCATGTGTGTCTTTACGATTTTTGTATTTGTTTTTAAAATTTCTCTTCTCTAGGCATGCCCTGACAATCAGAGAGGCACGGTTACTTCCTCATGCTGACAGTATGCAGTATATGCTGCTAATATGGGACATTTTTTTTTCCTTTTCAAATTGGAAATGCTTTGCTTTACTTATAAAAATAATTCAAGTAACGAAATCAAATTTAAGCTAGAAATTGCAAGCTTTCTAATCTCTCATTCTTATATCCACAATTAATAAATGAACATTGAAAATTGGAGTAATAGGACTAAATTTTCATCTAAAAGATTATACCTATTTCACTAACACCAAAAATGAGTGCCAGATTCCATAGATACTGACTGTGTCAGTCAGGGTTCAAAGAGAAAAACTGGAACTTCTAAGGTTAAAATGAAAAACTTCTGACAGATAATGGAAGAGTTGAGAAACCTGGTGGGATGGTAAGACAACCCTGAGATTAGTAACAGCAGGAAGTTGTTGCTCTCACTCCTCAAATTGGATCCGCAGAATACTAAGTGGGAGGCAGGGAGAGGAGTATATTGGGAGTGGTGGCCTTGATAGAAGAGTGTTTCTTTAATGTCATTGACACTGCTTAGAATTGCTATCACATGATACACACACACACACATACACACACACATATACAGACTTTTAGTTGGCTTCAGTATGGTTTAGAAATTCTCTTCACACAGCGTACCCCCTGAATGCCCAAACCCAGTGGACTGTTTTCACTGTTTTCCCTGCTAGTGTGTTATTGGCAGAAGGATAATGGGAGTAGTAGGTGTTACCAGAATCTGGAGCTGGAGTTATCAGATGGAAGGATAGCCAAGGAGGCTGTCATTCAGCCAAAGGCACTGCCCTATAAACAGAGGTGGAGAAGAAATAAACCCGACTTATTTCTTTTAGCCAATTTTGAGTCTCCTACCAGTTCTTTCCTTTAGCAAATTCAGCGGGAAGGCAGCTGCCACGAGTATCTGGGGAATGCAGCTCGTAGGAGTCATTCCTCCTATAATGAAGAACAAAGCAGAGAAAGAGCAAGAAATTGACTTAAGAGAAAGTAGGCAAATGGCCAGTACACTTCCAGTGCTAGATATCACCAAGGCTTCTAATATTCACCACTCCAGCAGGAAAATATATATGGTTATCCTTTAATTTGTAGTTGGGTCAAACGATTTTAAATATTTATTAGTCATGCATTTTGTTTTCTAAATGGTCTGCTTATATTATTTGTGAATTTGGGAGAAAGATGTTGTTAGTGAAATCTTTTAAAACTTTTTTGGTAGAATTTCTTTATCCATTTTTTAATAGCTCTCTTATATATATGTGACAGTTTTCCCCATTTTGCCTTTCAACTTTGTGTCATTTCCATTCAGAAGTTTTAACTTTTATTTTGTCACATATGTCAATCTTTGCTATTATGTCATTCTTTGAAAGGTCTTCTGCACTTCAATATTACAAAAGCTGTCTGGATATATCCTTTTTGTACTTTGATGTTTTCATTGTTCTTGCTTAATTCCTTAGTTCTTCTGGGATAAATTTGGGAATGGTGTAAGCTAAAGATTGAAATCATTTTTTTTTCTTTTTCAAATCAATATCTGATTTTTTCAACACTTTATTAAACACTATCTCCACTTATTTGATATGTTACCACTGGCATGCTTAAATTATATTTTATTATATTTTATTTTTTTTTAATGTTTTATTTATTTCTAGGAGAGAGAGAGAGAGCGTGAGCAGGGGAGGGTCAGAGAGAGAGGGAGACACAGACTTTGAAACAGGCTCCAGGCTCTGAGCTGGCAGTCAGCACAGAGCCCGACGCGGGGCTCGAACCCAGGAACCGCGAGATCATGACCTAAGCGAAAGTCGGACGCTTAACCGACTAAGCCACCCGGGCACCCCAAATTATATTTTAAATAAGAACCTTAAACTGCTAAATGTCTTCATATTGTAAGGATAGAAGCTTTAATATTTGCAGGATTAAAAATACTTCCAAACAAGCCCACAAGTCTTGAATATAATAATTATAACTTTAGATTCATATTTCTATTTTGGGTAAACTGACAAGTGCTTTTGTCCTTAGCACCATATTGCTTTGACTGTTTCTTTCTTTTCATTCTCACATAACTGGACATGATGTATATAGCTACTGATGCCTTATGGTTTAAATATAAGTACATGTCATGAAAATGACATATTAATTAAGCAAAATTTAAAATTTGTTATGATAATTTAAAAGATGTTCACAACAGTGGACATCATACTTCATGATGAAAGACTGAAAGCTTTCCTGTTAGATCAAGAATAAGACAAGATGCTACTTTTCACCATTTCTGTTCAGTGTAGTATTGGAGATCTTAGCCAGTATAATTAGGCAAAATGAAGTAAAAGACATCCAAATTGGAAAGGAAAAAGTAAAATTATCCATCTGTTCACAGATGGTATGATCTTTCTTATATGTAGAAAAACCTAAAGATCACACACACACACACACACACACACACACGTTGGAACAAATAAATGAATTCAGTAAAAAATCAGTTGTGTTTCTATGCACTAACAAATGAACAATCTGAAAAGGAAGATAACAATATCATTTGCATTGCAAAAATAGAAAGAAGTCCTAACTGAATCTGTAGACTCAGTGTAATCCTTATCAAAACCCCAATGACATACCTTGAAGAAATAAAAAGCACATCCTAAAACTCTTAGAGAAATTAAAAGACCCCAAACAGCCAAACAGTTTTGAAAAAGACAGATTCGGAGGACTCAACACTTGCTGCTTTCAAAATGTACTACAAAGCTCTAGTAATTTTTTTAAAAAATGTTATACTAGTATAACATAGACAGACACATAGACCAGTAGGAGAGAACACAGAGCCCAGAAATAAGCTCTTGCATATATGAGGAAATGACCGTTAATATAATGCCAAGACCATTTAACAGGGGAAGGATAGTCTCTTCAGCAAATGGTGCCCATCTCAATAAAATGAAAAGGCAACCCATTGAATGGGAGAAAATATTTGCAAATCACAAATCTGATGTGGAAAACATTCAGAACATATAAAGAACTCCTAACATGCAATAACAAAAAGACAAACTGCCGGATTTCAAAAAGAACGAGGGACTTGAATAGATACTTCTCCAAAAAAGATACACAAGTGGCTAAGAAACACATGAAAAAGTTGCTCAATATCACTAATTGTTAGAGAAATGCAAATCAAACTACAGTGAGGTAGCTACTCACACCCATTAGGAAGTCAAACAAAACAAAAACATAAAATAACAAGTTTTGGTAAGGATGAAGAGAAATTAGAAAGCTTGTGCACTGTTGATGCAAATGTAAAGTGGTACATATGCTTTAGAAAATAGTATGGCAGTTAAAAAAATAGAATTACCATATGACCTAGCAATTCCTACTCCTTAAAGGACTTAAATACATACATGTTTACAGTACCATTATTCACAAAAGCCAAAAGGTGGAAGAACATAAATGTCCACTGACAGATTAATGCATAAATAAAATGTGGTATATACACACAATGGAATATTATTTAGTCTGAAAAAGGTAGAAAATTCTGACACATGCTACATACAACATGGATGAACCTTGAGGATATTATGCTAAGTGAAATAAACCAGTAACAAAAGGAAAAATCTTGCATGTTTCTGCTTACATCAGGTACCTAAAGTAGTTAAAATCATAGAGACAGAAAGTAGAATGATAGTTGCCAGGAGCTGGAAGTAACAGGGAATGGAGAATTATTTTTAAGGGGTAAGAATTTCCATTTTGCAAGAAAGAGTTCTGTAGATGGATAGTGACAATGATTGGCATAAAAACGTGAAAGTTATAACGCCACTGACTTTTACACTTAAAACTGGCTAAGATGGCAAATTTTATGTTCCATGTGTTTAACCACAATTTTAAAAAAATTACTATTAATGAAAAGATGTTCACAAATTCTTTGACATTAATCCTATTAAGAAACGAAACATGTTTCTTCTCCATTTGAAAATATTCAATAGAGAAACACTCAATACTCTTATTGAGTGACCTCCATTATATAGCATGCTGCAGAAGTGATGCTGCAGTAGTTTAAAGGCTGATTTAGAAAAGACAGTAAAGCTTTCCTCAGGTTACACATTTGAAGACAATTAACCTAGGAACTCAGTTCCTATGCTCTGAGAAAGCTGAAGCTGCGAGAAGAGATCACGTGTAAATGCCCTGGACAACAGTTGGGCTTCTGAGAAATCTTCTGTGATAACACCAGCCTTAGCCACTGTGTGAGTGCAGTCATTTGAGAGACCCATAGAGAACCACTTGTTTTTGCCCAGTCAATAGCCAGAACCATGAACAATAATGTCAATATATGATTGTTGTTGTTTTACACCATTATGTTCATGGGGAGTACTATACAACATTATATAATCACAATAGTTGCCAAGAGCAAAGGTTATTGGATCAGAGACACTAGTATTTGAATTTCAACTTTGTTACTTACTAGCTAAATTTGACCTTAGAATTATTGCCTAAATTAAATGTAAATTGAGGGTAAAATTACTTCATAAAATTGGTCTGGTTAAAAATAAGATGTAAAATGCCCCTTATAGTATATGGAAAATAATAAACACTCAGTATTTTATAATAGTAGTCAATATTGCTGTTACTACTATTACAATAAAATCTGGAGTCATCCTCAGTAAAATAATTTGCATATGCATTTATGTTAAAATTTCCTTATATTAATCAAAGGAATTCATTATTTCTAATAATCAATCTTATCTTCTCAAATTAAGTTACCTCATTCCCAGTTGAAGACAGAATTATCAAACAATATAGTTTTTCTATATTTAGAAGTCACAGAGCTAAGTTAAGTTTTATAGATTCAGTCTCTTTTTCTTACAGGATGTTTAGCAATTCTTAAAAGTCTGAGTTTTCTAAGAAAACAATGCATTGTTCTCTGTGGCCACCCAAACCTCATTAGCGAAATCTTATTCCTTTTAGCATTAAACTTTAATATATAATCAGAGCTTCACTCATCAAAAAATATCCATTGGCCATCCATTTACATTAGGAGCAGGGAAAAAAAAAAACAAAGTTTTTTTTTTTCTAGAGCAGTTGCATCATTGTATGCCTGGAACATTATTAGTCTTCTATTTTTTTTTTTTTTTTTTTTGAAGACATCTAAACTACAGGGCTACTGAAGTTACTGCCAAGTATATAGAAACTATCTTTGTAAACAAAATCTCTGGAGATTGAGGAGTCTCTTTTCAAAACCCAATACAGTGCAATGTGATACAAATGATCTATTTCTTTCTACTTCTTCCATTAAAATATGGGATCGTTACTACCACTTTCTTTACAAGAGGAGAAAATCATTTATAAGGAGCTCAACTATAAAAAGTGTAATCACCAGCAAATTTTTCTTTAGCATAGGAAGCACTATTTTCTAGTTTCCTGCTGATGATAAAAGACTAGAATTGAAACACTACTGTTTCTCTGCAGTTATGTAAGATGTTATATTTAAAAATCCTATTAAATATGCCTGGGGACTGTATACATTAAATGAGTGCATTGTTCCTTATACTTCTCAGACTTCTGTGTCAAAATTTTAGCACACAAAGGATTCTTTATTAAATGATCTCAAATGAGGGACCTCACCTTAATTGCATGATAATTTTATTTTTGTTTCAATATTAGAGTTTAGAGTTTATGCCATATTAAGAGAACAAAGAAGTTCCATTTACATTTCAAAGGTAATATTTGCAAACTCAAAGACAGTGAAACGAAAAAAATGGCTTAGAAGGTGTATTCATCGTAATAGTGTTTATGTAAGCCTGGTGGAAACATTTACCTTTAAGAGACACATAAATGCTTTGCAAACATCTGTAAAGTTCGGTAGAAACTCTGGAAGCTCTTGTTATTTTTGTGACAGTGATATGTGAATGATATACCTCTTTGCTATGTAAGGAATTTTGAGGCTAGAATAAAGTCTCAACCTTCAGAAAGCCATCCTTTGTAGATACCCTTTGCTGTCATTGATGTGCAAGCTATTACATGGGCTAAATTTCTCCTCAAAATTTGATAGTCCCGTGGTATCCCAGCTCAGCTCATTCACCACCATCTAATTAACAGCATTCTTCACTTTCCAGCACTTTTCTTACTGTATGTTGGTTTCTATAGCACAGCCCCACATAGTCAGCAACCTTGTAGCAATAATCAAGAGAAAGGCTCCAGTAGCTGGTGTGAAAATCCTGAGGCCAGTTAGCTCACTTTTGGTCTTTCCCACACTGTCCACCACATTGCAGGATGGAGACTGCCCCCTCCATCATTTATTTGACAGTGCTGGTCATGGCTTGTGGTCTTTTAGGAGCACAAACCACTCTAGTCCCTTTCCATTTTACCCTTGAACTTGGGAAGGGGATATCTGAGAAAGGGGAGGGAAAGGCTATGATCAAAAGGTACACAAGGTAAGAGATAACGGCTTTCTCAAATCCATAGCAATTATAATCTTTAACATTGCCTCAAAACATTTAGTTTGCTACAATGATTATTATTCAGATAAGTTTTCAGAAGAATGATTTTGAATATATCAGCTTGCTGTAGAATAATGCCATCCTTTTCAGTCTTGTTTTTAAATAACAAATTTTGAAATATTCCTGAATGTCCTTCTAAATTCTAAGAGGGCAAACAAAAATATAGTCAATATTGTGTTTAACATTTTTGGTGATCAGTAGGTTAGTTCCATATGGTTTGACTTTATTGCAGGATTATATTTTTATACATACTAATTTTTCATAAGTGGAGGTTTCTTGTATAATTAATACTTTTAGTATATTTTGTTTTTGTCTCAAAAAGAGCTAGAAAAGTCTCTGTTAATACTGCAGATAGTCAAATCCACCAGCACAGCTGCTGAGATTCAGTAGATTTTTTCATTTTACTATAGAAGGGCCTCATCAGAGAAACTGTTTCATTACATATGTGGGCTTTCACAAGACTATATTCAGTGAGACCAAAAGGCACAAGGCCAGATATTCATCTTTATTTCTCAAGACAGCAAACCTCAGTTCCACATAAATCTAATAAAGTTAGTGGGGGAAATGACCAAAATCAACCTCTAGTAACATTTTGGTATAGTCTGCAATGTTGTTTTGTTTTTTTTTTTTTCCCCCAACATGCTTATATATATTATATCCAGGATAGGATGTTAAAATGTATTTTCCTAGGTCTTAACCGAACATTTGTCAGTTGTTTTGAAACTGACACCAGGGTGCCAACTAACAAAACATTGCAAATTAAACTATTAGGCCATTTCCAAGAGGATTATCTTTAGGTATATGTACGCAAGTATCAAAAGGCATATAAAAATTAACCAAGTTTTTTTGGGTTATTTACTTCAAAAAGCAATAAAAACAGTTATATAGGATATTATGAAATTCTTTTGCCATCCTTAGGACACAGCTTCTGTAGTGTACCAGTGTGGAATCATCACCAAAGCTATATCAAGCTAAGTGATTGGCTTGTTTTCAGTTAGGTTATGTCTCTTCTCCTTTCCCCAAGAGAAGAGAACAAGGAACATTTCATAGCACACCAAATCCCCCTACAAAGAAATACTTATTTTCCAGTTTCTTTAGTGACCTAGGATTCTTAGCATTCTTTTATGTTTGAAGGTAAATGGTAGGTTAATTCTGACAAAAATTGAGGTAAGCACTGCAGAACATGGACCTTGTCTTCTGGAATTAGAGAATATGTATTGATTAGAATTTGGAATGGCAAAATATAAATCCTGATTAGAATTGCTTGCAAGAGAGACTCCAAAGAAATCTAAGTTTACTACACACAACAAAGCCAAGGGAAAGATATGTATTTGCCAGGTGTATATCTTGCTTCAGGAAGGCAGACATGAATAACCTTAAACAGATTCCTTCTAGGTATGCCTCATACAGCATAAGGTGACCCCTTCTGAGGGATGGAATTCAAGAACTCAGTGGCTAAGGAAATAGATAAATGGTTAGGAAGAGAGCACATTGCCTTTAGAGACAATCAGCCTGAGTCTCTCACTAGAGCAAATCCCCCAAAACATATAAATAAGCCCCTTGAGAAAATAAGCCAGCATTTGTCAATACAATGCACAAACAGCCTCAATGCCAAGCTGCATACTCTTACAGTAAATTCAGACTATTTCTCTCCCTTATCTCTTCTTCCTTTTCGATTTCTACAGCAGCCAGGGGCAGCATGAGTAAGGGCAGTAGAAGAACAAAGTGATGAAAAGGTGAAGACCTAAAGGATTAACTTCCCTCCTGTAGGCTTATAAAATTAAAGCATACTCAAATTGGGTTGAGAAAAATATTTAAATGTAACCAAAGACAGGAATTTTGCCATTCAGTAAAACTAGATATTTTAATAAAGAGATACGGATTATATATTACTCCCTAGAATTGTTCAGAAGTACTATGGAGTTTGCCAAGTTTTATATCCAGGGGAGGGATAGTAAGATAATAAGTGAGTTTAGAGAGGTAGGGTCAAGTATAATTATTTTTTAATATTATCTTGATTCCAAAATATTCAATAAATCACTTACATATAGAATATGCATATACTTATAGTTTGGGTATTTGGGGCTGAGATTAATAGATATTATATCCTTATATATTATATCATAGATAATATGCGTGATACATTAGGTAATATATAGTAGAATCTAATAATTATATATAGTAATATCTAGTTATATAATGATATATATCAATCCAATATATATCTAATGGTATGTAATATTAAATACATATGTAAGGTTTTATATATATATATATATACAGACACACACACACACATACATACATATCTTCACTTTATTTTCTTTTTTGAGTAATTCTAATTATTTTTGGAAATAGCTGCTACTCAATGAAAGTTAATTTACCTCATTCATTTTGAGTGCTTGCCAGCACTCAAAGGTATTCAGGTCAGAGCATCCCTTCAACAGAAAAAAAGAGAATACCAACTCAAAATGGATTAAGTAATAAGAAGATTGAGTAGTGTCACAGAAGAGGATCTACAGGGAAGTCGACCCTAAAACTGATAGATTTGTCTGCCCACTCACACCCTGAAAGACTGCGGTCCTTTTCATCTGCCCGCGGTGCCATGTTAGCACACTGGCGCAACGGTGTAGCACCCAAATCAGCTCCATGCCATCACACCAGACTTCATAATGCCCGCCAGAAAACTACCCTTTCTTATGGGTCTTATTTTTTTTTTTTTTAATTCATGAGAGCTTTTTCTAGAAGCACTTCATTAGAAGATCTCTTGTCATTTTCCAACTACTGCTAAACCAATTGCTGCTACAGAAGATAGAAACCATGTTTAACTCAGAGTAATCAGGACTGATCATTATATTGAGAAAAGTGATTACCTTCTCTGACCAAAAAGTTGTAGGGAAGAAGGTGGAAGACTGGGAAAAAAAAAAAAAAAAACACTCTTCTGGCAATGAGGAAAAATGAAATACTGTTAAGAATACTGTCAGAGGGGCGCCTGGGTGGCTTAGTCGGTTAAGCGTCCGACTTTCGCTTAGGCCATGATCTCGCGGTTCGTGGGTTCGAGCCCCGCGTCGGGCTCTGTGCTGACTGCCAACTCAGAGCCTGGAGCCTGTTTCAGAGTCTGTCACTCCCTCTCTCTCTGACCCTCCCCTGCTCACACTGTCTCTCTCTCTCTCTCTCCTAGAAATAAATAAAACATTAAAAAAAAAATTTAAAAAAAAAAAAAAAGAATACTGTCAGAAAGGGTACTGGCAATAATGTATGGTTCACTCAAACTAGGCGATTTGAAGAGAGTTAACTATAGGCACTGCTTCCAAAGGTATGATAGGGCTTAAGAAAACAAACAAGGCACACTGCAGAACCTAGTGGCTTACAGTAGCAGAGAGCTGTGCTGTCTCTAGTCCTGAGGAAATGAGGGATAGGCATGGTTACTAGAAATCAGGGGTGGTGTCTGACTGCAACTGTGGCTTTTATTGGAAAAAAGCATCTAACCCCTAGTGACTTGACAGCAAGGAAGTCAAATATCCCAAACTTATTTCAGTTTATTCTCTGATCATTTACGGATAGGACTCAAACAGAAGCAGAAGTCCAGAAGGTCTGTGGTTGTAGTCTGCAGCATTTATCCTCCCATGTCCAGAGCAGCCTGGAGACAGGTGAAGAGTGGATCTAGAAGAGAAATGGAAAATGTTCAACACAGATATCAGTACTGGTAATTATTATTATAATTAAAATAAATGCTCACATATAAACTAGTGTGTGTCATATAGAATGTATATGTGTGTTTATGTACATATGTTCAAAATATATTCAAATTTTAACTATGATAAAATGTAGCAATTACACATTTTTTATATTTTTTTCAGTAGCAGAATTGCTAAAACAAAAAGTAGGCAAATTTCAAATATTGCTAGATATTGCCAAATTGTCATTTTAAAATGCTAAATAGGGGCACCTGGGTGACTCAGTCGGTTGAGTGTATGACTTCGGCTCAGGTCATGATCTCATGGCTTGTGGATTCGAACCCCGTGTTGGGCTCTGTGCTGACAGCTAGCTCAGAGCCTGGAATCTGCTTCAGATTCTGTGTCTCCCTCTCTCTCTGACCCTCCCCTGCTCACGTTCTCTCTCTCTCTCTCTCAGAAATAAACAAAACCTGGAAAAAATTTTTTAAATCAATTTACATTCCCTCCACTTTTAAATCTTGCCAAGATGAGGTTAAAATTATTCCCAAATGGATGGATAAAACATTATGTACATTGTTTGCTTTTATTTATGTTAAAATCATGGTTAATTTTCAATTTTTTTTTCAAATTTTTTACATAGAGGTACAACATTTTTTTTTTCATTTGGCTACTTCTGATGTTTTTATTTAATGTATTGTCTGCTTCTATCTTTTGTCCAGGTTTTATAGGATTTGTTTTTCCATGTCACATATATTGTCTATGTTATACATGTTGGTGATTCTCTGTTACTATAGATTTTGATTAAAACAACTATTATTTATTAAAGAAAAAAAGTTATCATTTTCCTAAGCTTAATTTGCTAAATTGTAGATAGTTTTATGTAACTATATCATCAACCATCCCAAACTTCACTACTTTTAAGAGCAATACAATCACCTCCATTTCTAGACTTCAGTTATCTAGGAATTTTCTGTTTTAGCACATTCAATTCTTACAACTGCTCCCCAAAAAAAAAGGTAATCTTATTACCTCCATTTTATATATGGGAAACACAAGAACAGAAAGGTAATAACAAGAAAATATTAGGGGTGGGAAATGGTTTCTCAAATTCTTACTCTACCCACAGTGACCTTAGATACCAATTTACTGCATAGATTGCATGGATTCTTAACTAATCAAAAAGTTGAGGATAGAGCTTTTCTAATGACCTTTTTTTTTTTTTTTTTTTACTTTCTGGATATTAAAATGACCAGTTATTTTTCTTTGACCAATACCCTTTTTAAAGAGCCAAGCTAATCATTATCAGAGATTTATTCTGCATTACCTGGATTCGTTTTGTGACTTCCATTTTGGAAAGACTTTTCTAGAATCCAGGTGAGAAATGTAAAACTTCCCTTCACTTCCAGCTCTGTCAAGTCTCAAAGCAATCAGATAACTTCTAGCCACCTAGAAGTCCCTCAAAGATTGATCCATGCATAATTTTCTGTATCTGACCATTTTGATGATTAATATCATCTTATGTGAATACATAAGCACTTTAGGGTTTAGGAATAAGGTCTTTTATAAAAGCGTATTTGATTAAAAAAGAAAGAATAATTGTGTACTCCACAGATCACTTGTGAAAATAGATGGCAAACAATGGATCTCAGTATATACATATAACCAGATAATCACATTCGGGTTTTTTTACAAGAAAGGGAAAGAAAATAACCATCATGTATTAAGTGCTAATATGTAGAGGGGGTTGTGATAAGTGCATTTAGAAATATTTCTTATGTGTGTGTCCTCAAAACTTCATGGAAATTGTCATTATCCCCATTTTTCACATGAATAAATTGAGATTGCAGATGTCTGACCATCTCAGACATCTTATGTAACTTATGTAACACCATAAGTTACACTTGGGATGCCTTCATTCTTAAAATATATCACTCTTAAAACATCTATATCTAGAATCAACTCATATTCTCTTTTGCTTTAGGAGATTCTCTCCTAGTATATCCTCCACTGGATAATGTGACTTTACAGCCAAAACCTACTTCCACTACAAATTCAAATGTTACCACATTAGGAGAGCCTGTGAGTTTAATTCAGTAACATAAATCTGACAATAACCAGTTGGTTATTTACAGTATATATTATCAAAAATAAAAATAATGCTCCTGTACATTTTCATAGTATTATAATAGTCTATTTAATGGCCTGGATCAGTATTTTTTTAACATTTTCTAAATAGTAAGTCTAGAGTTTTAAGACTTTAAAAATGTAGTAATTACTGTCTCCTCTAGTACTATTACTATTCAAACTCCGTCCTTGACATCCCTAACCATGAGAAGCTAGGGATGTCATCACAGTGTTCAGAGTATTAATATTTTAATCTTAAAGGGTGATAATTAAATCCCACTTTAACCAACCAACCAACCCTGAGAAATTTCCACTCCAGTGATTAGTTGGGAAGAAGTAACTGAAGTACCTCCAAAGAGAAAATAACAAAGTAATATATATATAACTCCATATCTCTTAAGGGTCTTTGGTAGAATGATCCAATTTATGAAGACCAGGGTCTTTGAAGAATTATTTCCCACTAGAATGTGAACAGCACAACCTTTCTTTGTGTATCTCTCTTTGAATGTTATATGACTATAAGGCCATAGTATCTAGAAACATTCCACATTGAAGACTGAAAAGTAGTTGTTGTTGTTTTTTAATGTTTATCTATTTTTAAGAGAGAGACAGAGTGTGAATGAGGGAAGGGCAGAGAGAGGAGACATAGAATCTGAAGCAGGCTCCAGGCTCTGAGCTGCCAGCACAGAGCCCAACATGGGGCTCGAACTCACAAACTACAAGATCATGACCTGAGCCAAAGCCAGACACTTAACAGACTGAGCCACCCAGGTTCCCCAGTAGTTGCCTTTTAAACTCACTATACTTCCTTCAAATGATTATGTTCTGAAAGCACAGTAACATTCAATAAGTAGTCATGATTTTTAAATTGTTTATCCATAGGACTGAAACAAATCCTTCCATAAATGTGTATTCTATACATGTTGGTTGAATAAATGAGTTGAAAACAAAATAGAAAGGTTGGGGCACCTGGGTGGCTTGGTCAGTTAAGCGTCTCACTCTGATTTTGGCTCAGTTCATGATCTCACAGTCAGGAGATGGAGCCCCATGTTGAGACTATTAGTCTCTGCACTGGGCGTGGAGCCTGAGATTCTCTCTCACCCTCCCTCTCGGCCCCTCCCCTTCTGGCTCACTCCTTCTCTCTTAAAAAAAATAGAAAGGTAATTTTTGCAAATTCCTAATCACATCCACTCTAGTGAGAATTGGACATGTAACTAGAAGGAGAATCCTCCCCTCCTTTTCTAGTAGAATCTGGAATAAAAGTGGTAAATTTCAATTCTTTGAGGCATAATGCCTTTATTTGGCAAGTGATAAATATTTCCTACAAAACAAGTCTCATAATCTAGATTGGATAAAATTCCTGTGAAGTATCAGGGCTATGCAAGTACAAGACCCAATAGAACAGCTGCCAGACATGATCTCTCTTCAGATCAACTAAATCACTTTAAATAGCTTCAAATTTTGGATTTTTGTAATGGAAGTTGGTCTAAAATAATTGGAATATAATTAGACTGGGAGTGTAGAAATTTAGAATCTAGGCTTATATTTAGCACCAACTAGAGAGTTGAAATATATATATATATATATATATATTTTTTTTTTGGCAAATAGTTTATTGTCAAATTGGTTTCCATATAACGCCCCATGCTCATCCCCACAAGTGCCCTCCTCCATGCTCATCTCCCCTCTCCCCCCCACATCCATCAGTCTTCAGTTTGTTTCTTAGCATTCAAGAGTCTCCCATGGTTTGCCTTAGAGAGTTGATATTGGTCAAATAATGAAACTATTCAAAGTCCTTCATGTTAAAATTAGGAGATTGGACTCTAATCTTTAGGATAGCTGTAACTTTGAAAAACTATGAAAAGCATGTGCTTTCTATTCAAATAATTATATATTTCCAAGATTGTAGTGTTTTGATTTTATGACATATTGTTAATTTATAGCTACTATGAGAACAATTTTTTTGATAAACAGCATAACATCTATATATAATATTGTTTATGAGGAAATACAATTGATTTTATGGCCATCTACTTTCTGATAAAATTTGGGGGAATGTGATTCCACATTAAGTGTGTCTTGCATACTGTAGCAAAGTGCCACTGTGTTTGAAAAATACCTTCTGCAGTTTTTTGCTCTACACGTTGTGTGGGGTTGCATTATATTTTTGATAAAGCTGATACAAGAGCTAGCCAAGCCTGCTTATACATTCCAGCCATATGTGTCTGCTGTTGTCAATGACTACACTCTGAAAGCAAGGAAGCAAGCAATAAATAAATAAATAAATAAATAAATAAATAAATAAAGTGCATCAAATAATTCCCTAAGTATGCTATTAAAAATAAATGAGGTCATCTCTCACTTGTACTTAACAAGACACAAGGCTGCACATTCCTTCTATCCATTGAGGCAAGTTGGCAAAATAACATGCCATTGCATGGCCATGTTATCAAAGGAACTTTGAAATGGGTAAATGAATAAGATATTGCTGAAAACTTGCCATAAGAAAGGATGGCCCAGATGCTTTGTCTCCTGCCTTTTATAAGAAGTATATAATATTACATTTAGCTAACAGAAGATAAGACACAGTTGACAAACTAAATATGACAAAGGCAAACAAAATCTCAATAGTCTTTTAAGAGATACCTGTTACCACAGCAAAGCAAGAAGTGGGTCCTTCTAATCATATTCCAAGCATATTCTGTCATATTACTGTGGTTATGAATCTTTTTATCTCATGAGGATGACATGGTATAATTGAAATCTATTTTGTATCTGAATGGATGATAGTTTTCTAATAGGTTAATTGTTACAAAAAGGGAGAGAAAGTGAATCTTAGGTAACCACTACTGCTTCAATTATTGCATGAAAATCTTTCTCTCTGTTAAAAGGAGTCAGATTAAACCTTTTACTCTCTTGAAATCAATTATTTGGTAGATATTTTAAATTCATGTTATACAATGGGTTTTTCTTTGTTGTATTTATTTTGACCTTCACAACAGTTACATGGCTGATGTGTTAATAAACGTACTTTAAAAGTGAAGAAATTAATCTATGAGAGTATATGGGACTTGTCAAGACACAACTTGTTAGAGATATTACCATAGTGTTTCATGTTGACAGAGGAGGAATATAACTATATTGCAATCCTCATGAAGAAGTCTTATAAAATTTCTACAGGTGTTGTCATGCACAAATCTGTTTTCAGTTAGGCTCCATAATTCCAGAACTAAGAAAAAAATGTTTTCTTCAGTTTACGAAATTTTATTCAGTTGTCATGCTCTTAAGAATCACGTGTTGGGGCTCCTGGGTGGCTCAGTCGCTTAAGCATCCCACTTCAGCTCTGGTTATGATCTCACAGTCTATGGGTTCGATCCCTGCTTCAGGCTCTGTGCTGACAGCTCAGAGCCTGGAGCTTGCTTCCAATTCTGTGTCTCACTCTCTCTCTACCCCTCCCCACTCTCAAAAATTAACATTAAGAAAATAATTTAAAAAATCACATGATGTTTACAGGGCCACACTGTAAGGTCTTATGGTTATAAAATTGAGAAAAATATCAATCTGCCAAGAAGCTAGAATTAAAATCTAGATTATATTATTTCTACATATGTTGTTTGATTTTATCCTACCAACAACACATTGTGCTCATTGACAAAATGAGAAAACTTAGATTCAGGGAAGATAAATTATCTACTGTCTTTTAACTCTTCAGTATAGAATCAAGAATCATAATTTGAATGTCTTTCTTTTTTATGGGTAAATATAATTTCTACTATATAATTAATTTCCCTTAGGTTGTTGATGTTATAGGTATTTATAGAATATGTTGGTTTTATGTATAAACTTTATTTTAAGAAAATGCAACAGGGGCGCCTGGATGGCTCAGTTGGTTAAGTGTCCGACTTTTGGTTTCAGCTCAGGTCATGTGTCTCTGTCCATCTCTAGCTTGTGTGCTCTTCTCTCTCTCTCTCTGTCAAGAAAAAAGCAAATGCAACAAATGAAATGCCACCCCTTATAAAAAGGGGGAGCCAAGGTTAAGAATTAAATTTATGAATGAATTAAGAAGAATTAATTCATCAGGAATGAACTAAGTTTTTAAAATATCAATATAATTAAATTTGACTTGAATTTATCAAGATTTTATTTAAGGAATTAAATTGAATAAATAATATTAATACTTACACATATTGAATTTTATTGAGTATCCATTATGTCTAAGAACGGTGACATTTGTTGAGCAGGATGCAATGGGATAAAGAAGATAATAAGAACTTATCCTTTAACTTACAGAAACATTCAGTTGTGCTACATTGAATATTGTTTGTACTATTCAACAGTCTTGACTTTATTAGTTGTATTATAATATTGTATACATTTCATCAGAAGTAGAAGTAAAATTTCTTAGGAAGCTTCTTTGGTATGCAAAAATTATTATCAGAGAGCAGTACATATTAAACATTATTTTTTAAAAGGGAATAGGTGACCTTATCTTTAACTGTGGGCAGAGCTTTCTTTGTACCTTTTTCTGATGATTGAATTTAAATGGCTATTAGAGCAAAGAACATATTCTCTGACCTTCTCAATTCTCTTTCTTGACCTCTTCTTTTCTTTTAAGCTTTTCATATAAAATGCAGTCTAGGCATAGGATGAAAAACAAATCCCAGCACCTTCATCCTAACTAAAAACTCTTATTGTAATGGAAGTTAATAAATCCAATACTGTTGACATTGTCTTTCTAATGACATATATCTCTCCATGTGGAAACTGCTGAATCCATATTAAGTCACAGTGGTTAGATACATCAGTAAACTATGTACCATCTGTTGGATTACTGTAGTTACTCCCAGTATTCTTCAGGCAGTTGAGACAAAAAGTTTAATTATGCTTTTAAAACTCAATCAACAACCAAATATTATTAATACTATGTGAGGCACTGTGGAGAATATAAAGATCTATAAAGTAAAATCTCATCCCTCAAGAAACATAGTCAGTTTTTCAGGGAAAATGAAAATGCCTGTGTAATAGTTTCCAAAAATGGCTACCACTTCACTCCCATAAGCACATGACATTCCTCACATCAAGAGGTGGACTTTATTTCTCTTCCCTTTGCTTCTTACCTGGTTTTCATAAAAGGAAAACAGCAGAGATGATATTCTGGGGCTGTGGGGCCCAAGCTTTAAGAGGATTGGCAGCTTCCACTTCTATATGTTGGAGTCAAGCCCCCTGCTAGAGGAAAGTATAAGCTAGATTACTGAATGATTAGAGACTGATGGGTCCTGTGGTGTGAGCCAGACCACCTCACATTTCTCATCTTCTATATTCTCTGGTTCAGCTAAGCTTAAATCTCATCCAAGAGATGAAATGTTTATCGGCATTTTTCTACTATTATCCTTTATATGGAAATAAAAACACTAAAAATTGACTCAAAAACCACTCTCACTTTCATTAATATGTGATTGTAACATCTGATCCTTGAGTCTGCTACATCCTATATCAAAGTCTAAAATGGGTATCTTTTTTCCCTTTTTAAATAAAATTTCTTCCTAATTTTATAATCTAGAAAGCTCCAAATATCAGAGGTATACATATAGAGTTACAAGTCTTTGAAATTAATTTCCTACTCTAATAAAAACTCATTTAATAAAAACTCACTTTTAATACTCAAATTTTGTGTCCCATTTTTATACAGAACAAAAATTTGTCTTAAGCAAAGCCAAAATATATCCGAATTCAGGGAGTACAGCACTTACACAGCATATTTATTTCATCAAGAAGAAGCACATCAGGGGCACCTGGGTGGCTCAGTCGGTTGGGCGTCTGACTTAGGCTCAGGTCATGATCTCACGGTTCGTGGGTTCGAGCCCTGCATCGGGCTCTGTGCTGACAGCTAGCTCAAGCCTGGAGCCTGTTTCAGATTCTGTGCCTCCCTCTCTCTCTGATCCTCCCCTGCTCATGCCGTCTCTATCTCTCTCTCAAAAATAAATAAATGAAATATTTTTAAAAAAAGAAGCAGCAGCACATCATCCAACCAAGGATGACAGGAAAATTCATTACAATGAGTTAATATATTAATCATAAGATGACATCAAAGATGGGGTAAAAATGGTAGAATATAATGCAAATCTTACAGACCTTGGACAAGAAGAAATAATACAATCAAATAAATGGCTTAAAATACCAGGGGAAATTACACAGAATAAGCTAACTCTTAAAAGTATATACAACACAATAGGTTGACATCAAAGGATGTCATTTAAAGTTATTCAGTCAAATGATAGATACCTAAGGGTCTTAATGTCATTATAATGTACAGTATTGTAATGCCAACTACCTAAACATAGGCACAAACCTTTAGAATTATCAAAATAATTATTTAATACAATAAAGCAAATATCAGCCATGCAGAAAAATAATAACATAATAAACAGAAAAATACAAAAGAAAACAAGACAGAATTAAGGATAAAATCCAATTAAATAAAAAACATAAATGTGCTTAATTCACATATTAAAATTTTTTGAATGCTAAATTAATGTATGAAAATTTGATGAGATACATGATAAATATGTCTCCTCAAGAATCTTTTTTTTAATTAATAGTAGGGAAAAATACTATCTGTAGATTAGGGGAACCTGGATGTGTTACATTAAGAAAATTAATACAATGGACATTACCAGCTATCAGCCAAATCCAACATAATGTGTCTCCTTACAAGAATAATTGACAAGGAAAAATATCACATCTGCAGTGTCTCTGCTAAAAATCCAGGAATCCACTTATAAGGAAGCACTGAACAAACCTAACTGAGGGAAGCATAGAAAACAAAGGGTTGCATGTTATATGATCCCTTTTCTAGAACAATATTATACTAATGAGAACAGATTAATTGTTTCCAGTTTAGGATTAAAGGGAAGGGTATAACCGTCAAAGGATAACACAATGAAGTGTCTGTGTAATGACGAATGATTCTGTATGTTGAATATCTTATGATGATGGTTACTCAAATATATACCTGCAATAATATTTAACAGAATATACAGTATATTGGGGAAAAAACTCCATCATAATATAAAATAAAGATTAAATACTTGTGAATAAGCTTATTAGTAAGATAGTATAGAAACTTATAGGAAGAAATGCTGGAAAACACTAGAAAAAGACACAAAAGCAAATTTATATAATATCTCATGTTCTAAATGACAAGAGCACATTATAAACTTTGCAGTTATCTCTAAATTAATATAAAAATTCAATAAAATAATGATTTTTGGATATACGTAAACGATATTCAGATGTCTATGGAATGAACATTCAGGGAAAGTTAGGATAGTTCTAAAAAGGGTATCAGGGAGGGGAAACTAGGCCTGCTGAAAATACAGCATAGTTTAAATCCTCAAAAACCATAGTATGAAACTGACACATGAGTAATTAGACCAGTGGAAAATACAAGAAAATTCAAAAATAGATTCTAGTATGTAATAAAATTTTGGTAATATGAAGGAAATCACATCTCACATCAGTGGAGGAGGGGAAGAGGAGAAGCACTAAGCACAAGTGTTGGGACAATTGGGCAGTGGTTTGTAAAAACATAAACAAGAAACCATACTTCAAATCACTCAGCCATGAAAGCACCTAAGGAATCAAAAATCTAAATGTATGAAAAGAAAACCCTTATATAAGAACCTTAAGAAAGCCAGGGGAAACTTCTAACTGTGACTTAAAATCCATTTGTACTAAAAGAAAAAAATGTATTTATTTTATTATATATATAATAACATGTGCAAAAACAAATGGCAAGTAAGAAGATATTTGTGCTATATATAAAAAAAATAAAAGTCTAATCTCCTTAAAGTTCTAAAGAACTCTAAAATTGCAGATGATCATACATCTAATAGAAAAAAATGGGGAAAGAAGGGCACGTGGGTGACTTAGTTAAGTGTCCAACTTTGGCTTAGATCATGATCTCATGGTTAGTGAGTTTGAGACCCATATTGGGCTCTGTACTGACAGCTCAGATCCTAGAGCCTACTTCAGATTCTGTATCTTCCTCTCTATCTTTGCCCCTCCTCCACTATGGGAGCACTCTCTCTCTGTCTCTCTGTCTCTCTGTCTCTCTCTCTCTCTCCCCCTCACAAAAATAAACATTTTAAAAAATGGGGAAAGAAAAAAACATGAACAGATTTTTTTTTTTTAAATGTGCACAAAATGTTCTTAAAGATTAAAAAGAACTCTCAACTTCATGCACAATAAGAGAAATAAAATTCAAACTGTGCTATGGCACCTAGGTGGTTCAATTGGTAGAGCTTCTAATTTTGGCTCAGATCATAATGTCACGGTTTGTGAGTTCATCAGAATACTCTGTTGGAAAGTCTTATATTTTATTCTTTGCTGATGGAATTCATAATGGGACACATTTTACAGAAGTAATTAGGCTATACTCAACAAGGCTCTGTATTCATATATATATGAATTATATATACAACATTTACACATATTACAGTGCACGTAATATTTACACGTGTGTGTCTGTGTGTGTATATATACTTTCTAGTTTTGTTCACTGAAAGGGATTTGAATCAAAAAACACCAAGAAATATAAGCATATTTAGATTTAAATGAAGGGATTCCCACTAGATAAATTCATTAAAAAAATAAAAATCCATGAATGCATATTCCAAAAGAAAGAAATTGAGGAGGGTGGCAGGATGGGGCAATGGGGAGGGAGAGAAGGAGGCAGGAATAAAGGAATGAATGAAGGAAGAATGGAGGAAGAAAGGAAGGAAAGAAAAAAAAGGAAGAAGGAAGAAAAGAGGGAAAGAAGGTAGAAAGGAAGGAAGACTGGCATCCCTAGAAAATCAATAATTTAAAGACATTAATATATCTGATTTGGGCTAAGATCAACAATGGATGCTAAATCATTGAATAAAAGTAGTTGTAGAGGAGGTTATTCACAAGATTTCAAAATATCAATTCCTGTATTTAATACAAAGGGAAAAACTACCTTTGAAATGAAGATATGCAATCAAGCAAATATCACAGTAAACTAAGTCAAATGAATATTTTGGTTCCCTGATGTATATAAAAGTTATGTTTATTTTATACTATAGCCTCTTATGTTGGCAATAGCATTATGTGTAAGGAAAACAAGGTAAATACCTTAACTAAATACATTATTGCTAAAAATAACCCCTTGGGGCACCTGGGTGGCTCAGGCGGTTAAGTGTCCGACTTGGGCTCAGGTCATGATCTCGCAGGTCGTGGGTTCGAGCCCCGCATCAGGCTCTGTGCTGACAGCTCAGAGCCTGGAGCCTGCTTTGGATTCTGTGTCTCCTTCTCTCTCTGCCCCTCCCTCACTTGTGCTCTGTCTCTCAAAAATAAATAAATGTCAAAAAAAAATTTTTTAATAAAAAAGAATAACCCCTAATCATCATCTGAGCTTTCAGTGAGTTATAATCTTCTTGCTGATAGTCTTTCCTCAATTTTGATGGCTGCTGACTGATTAGACTGAAATTTGGGGTGGTTGTGGCAATTTTCTAAAAATAAAACAACAGTGAAATCGGCCACATTGAATATTCCTTTCATGAATCATTTCTCTCTAGTATGTGATGCTGTTTGATAGCATTTTACCCAAAGTAGAGGGTTTTTTTCTCAACATTAGAGTTCACACACTCTGCTTTATCAACTAAGTTTTTGTAATATTCTAAATCCCTTGTCATTTTAACATTTTTCATAACATCTTTACCAAAAACAGATTTCATCTCAAGTAACCACTTTATTTGCTCGTTTATAAAAATCAACTCCTTTTCTGTTCAAGTTTTATCAAGAGATTTCAACAATTTAGCCACATCTTCAGGCTTCTCTTCTGATTCTACTTCTCTTGCTTTTTCTACCACATCAGCAGTTATTTCCTCCACCGAAGTCTTGAACCTTTCAAAATCATCTATGAGGGTTGGAATCAACTTATTCCAAAATCCTGTCACATTTGTTATTTTGATGTCTTTCTGTGAATCACAAAGGTTCTTAATGGCATCTAGAATTCTGAATTCTTTCCAGAAGTTTTTCAGTTTAATTTTGCCCAGGTTCAAATCAGAGGAATTACTATCAGTAGCAGCTATAGCCATATGAAATGTATTTCTTTAATAACAAGACCTGAAAGCTGAAATTACTCCTTGATCCATGGGCTACAGAATTGATTGTGTGTTAGCAGGCATGAAAATTACATTAATTTTCTTGTACATCTCCGTCAGAGCTCTTGGATGACCAGGTGCATTATCAATGAGCAGTAATATTTTGAAAGGAATCTTTTTTTTTTTTCCTAAACATTAGTACATACCTGTAAGCTTAATATATTCTTTAAACCATGCTGTAAACAGATGTACTATCACCCAGGCTTCGTGGTTCCATTTATAGAGCACAGGCTCTCTATAGAGTAGATTTAACATAATTTATACAGGCCCTAGAATTTGCAGAATGGTAAATGAGCAGTGGCTTCAACTTAGTCATTAAGTCACCAACTGCATCAGGCTTAACAAGAGAGTCAGTCTGTTCTTTGCAGCTTTGAAGCCAGGCATTGACTTTTCCTCTTAAGCTATGAAAGTCCTAGATGGCATCTTTTCTAATAGAAGGCTATTTTATCTACATTGAAAATTTGTTTATACTTGCCACCTTTATGCATCATCTTAGCTAGATCTTTGGACAACTTGCTGCAAATTCTACATCAGCACTCACTGCTTCATTTTATACTTTTATGTTATGGAGATGACTTCTTAAGCCTCATGAGCTAACCTCTGCTAGCTTAATTTTTTTCCTCTCCAACTTCCTCTCATCTCTCAGCCTTGAAAGAATTGAAGAGAGCTAGGGCCTTGTTCTGGATTAGGCTTTGGCTTAAGGAAATTCTGTGACTGGTTTGATCTTCTATCCAAACCACTCAAACTTTCTCCATATAAACAATAAGGCTGTTTTGCTTTCCTATCAGTTGGGTGTTCACTGGAGTAGCTAGCTCTTTTAACTTTCTTCAGGAAATTTCCCTTGCATCCGCAACTTGACTAACTGACACAAGAGATCTAGCTTTTGGCCTGTCTCAGCTTTCACTATGCCTTCCTCATTAAGCTTAGTCATTCTTAGCTTTTGATTTAAAGTGAGAGACATGCAAATGTTATTTTCACTTGAACACTTAGAGGCCATTATAGAGTGTTAATTGGACTAATTTCAATATTGTTGTGTTTTGGGGAAAAGAGAGTCCTGAAGAGAGAGAGAAAGACAGGGGAATAGCCAGTAGATGGACCAGTCAGAACACACATAACATTTACGCATTAAGTTTGTCACCTTATATGGATGTGGTTCTTGGCAAAGAACAATTACAATTAAAAAACAATTACAATAGTAGCATCAGGGATCATTGATCACAGATGACCATAACAAATATACTGATAATGAAAGAGTTTAAAATATTGCAAAAATTACCAAAATGACTAATGATGCTGAACATATTTTCATAAAATTATTGCCCACTTTCATAATCTATTTTGCGAAATGTCTGTTTGACTCCTTTGCCTATCTTTTCATTGGATTGTCTTCTCCTTATTCAGTTGTATGCTTAATATATTGTGGATACAAACTGTCAGAGGCTGGCTCCGGCGGGGTCCAGGGGTCCCTGAAGGATGGACGGTGTTGGCAAGGGAGGGATGAGAGAGCCCCGGAAGTCTTTCTGGTCACCAGGCAGGCATCTCTTCTCTGACTGGGGCTCAACTTTATTTTATAATTAAGTGTTTGGTGGACGATACAGAAGTGTCATTTGCCTTAGACAATGATTTCTGATGACAAACTTCTTTGACATGTAAGAATTTCCAGAACATAGATCTGTAGAAGACTCCTGCATAACCTTTATCAATAGTGATTGAGGTAGGTGATTTAGATGCTTATCCTATGGGGAAGGAAAGTATCTTTAGCATACAAGACAATGTTTTTAGCATAAAAAGGGTGAAGTTACTTCTTTGTGAGCAGAGGTCAATAGCTTGTTTAGGGAGTTTTTAAAAAAAAAAAAAAAAAAAAAAAACAGGTCTTTCAGGAAACACCTTTGCTTCCATAATCACAAAAGAAGTTCCTCAACAGGTTCCTTCACAGGGAGCAATCAGCATATTCAAGTCCAGAATAAGTCACTCCAAATACTGATCACAAATGCCTTGGGGGGCTGGTGCTCCAAGCAGAAACAATTGGGTGGGGGTGGATATCTGTCCTTAACTCTAAATTAGGCTTTTTGTCTCAGGGCCAGACTCAATTGTAACTCGTGTTCTTAGCCCCTTTTATTATGTAAGTCTTGGATCTGCAAGGCCCATAGGAAGAGCCGTTTGACAATCATCCACAATGCTTTCATCTGAAATTTCTTTGGATAAGACAGGAATATGCTTTTCCTTATGAGGAATCTGTGGGGAATATCGGTCTGATATGGAATATTGTGAGGCCTGGTCAATACCAGCAGGCTCATTTCAACATGAGCCAGTAGTAGCAGAAGGAGATATCAGTTTTGGTTTCTCATGGCAGAAACTGTGCAGACGCTGCCATTTCCTCGCTGTGACTGTCATCCAGTGAGACCAGTTGATTGTTAGATGGCAACAATTAACACAATTTAATGCAATACCATAGATATATACATAAAGAAGTTTACCCTTGCAAATGCAAAAGAAAATGTATCATGTTATCCCCAACCATTCAAAGGACTTAAAATATTATATTCAATATTAACTTTATTGCTTTGATTCTCTCAAGATGGAAGAAACTTACATTTAATGTATATCCTCTATATGACTAGTACCTGTTTAGATGCTTTACATTCATTAATATAGAGAAAAAAGAACATGAAAGATATAATATGCATGATATGTATGGCCTCAGAATATTAATGAATCTCTTGATGGTTAGACACTGAAAAAACAGGAAACCTGAAATGTGAACTGGGGCTTTGAAGTAGGTGGTTTTTCTTTGGGGTTTATTCCTCTTAAATATGAGAATTGAGATCCCCTTATTCACCAATTTCACTGTTAGGACTGAAAAAATGAGCCTATCTTTATTGACATGACTTAACTGTTTACTTCAGGAAATTACTGTAAATCACAATATCTGAGTAAGTTGTTTGCCTCTGGGCAAAAATCTCTCCTGTCAGGACAATATGTTGCTCACCTGCTCAAACAACTCATTTTCACACACCAATTTATTTATTAAGTCTCACTTCAAGAGTCTTGATGCTGTGTACTCAAATACTAAGCAGTTATATCAAATATTTTCCTCAACTGAGTTAACTCCATGCCTAGAAGGATCCATCTTAAACCATCCTAGAAGAGATCCCCAAACTCTGTAAGCATTATCCACTGACTGCCCGATTCTGAGACACTACAAACACTCTTTCAATGTAATGTTCTCCCTTGCCACAGTAGGCAATCCTTGTAGGGCAAACATTGGCTTAGGGCTTCCATTGAAAATATATGATAATTTTTCTCTCATTTTTTTTAGGTGGTGTGTGAGAGTGTAATTCAGGGATAGATCTTATTTCCAAAACTTCCATCCACTGGATTTGTTGGGTCTGCAGTTGCAGACAGTCCACCATTAGAGGGAGATCCTGAGCCATGAGGTACAGCAACAATATATTTAATTAACTACTGCCATCCTTTCATGATTTTTTCCTCTTAAAGTGTGTGTCTCCTTCAGATCGTATCACAGCTTTAAAAAAAATTAACATTTTAACTCTAATTTCTGTTTTTCTACGTGGCAAAGTTTTGCTAAAGATAATTTAAAATTATCAGTAGCCACTTTGGGAAACTTTCAACAAAAATTGTTCATTTGAGAGGTGTTTTAAAACAAAAAGGAAGCAAAATTCCAAACATCTAGTGATCTCCAATTTTAAAAATTTGTAGGAGGAAGCTTCTATAATAATGTAAGATAACAACATTGCATCTTTAAATTTTCCCTTGTACAAAACAAGTTAAATCTGAAAAAAATTTAAAATGTGCTCTCTCTTCTCGCTTAGATTTTTCTGCATTGTTACTTGAAACTAAAAACTTTTGAGCTACTCTTTCTCTTCCCCCGTTATATGCCCCTCTATGCATTCTGCCTACACTTCTCTTTCTGACCCACTTCCTTTCAGTTTGGCTGGCCCAAAACTCACAAAGATAAATCATCTCTTCAAGTTAAGACCAACTCAGAACAGAGAAGTCCATTTTGGTTGACTTTAAGCCCGGGTCTTAGGCTGAGCTGAGAACACAGTTAAAAATCTCTAAAACTAGATAAGATAGAAAGAAATTACAGATCAATGTAGAATAGATCTAGAAATATATAATCAAAGATTTTCAGGTATGTATCAATTGTTTCATATGTTATTAGGAACCTCCTATGCAAAACTGTACATGGGAAAGAAATAATGAAGGCAACCTAACATACCCAGATTTGTTTGATTTTTATTTTGTATATGAACATTTCATTGTTATAGTAACATTGGTTGAAAAAACTATCCCTTTCACCATTGAATTGCCTTTGACCTTTATTTGAAAAAAATAATTGAGGCACCTGGATGGCTCAGTCTGCTGAGTATCTGACTCTTGATTTCAGTTCAGGTTGTGATCTCCCAGTTGATCAGTTGAAGCCTGATTTGGGCTCTGAGCTTAGAGCAAGGAGCCTGCTTGGGATTCTTTCTCACTCTCACACTTTCTCTTTTCCTCTCTTTCTCTGTCCCTCCCTTGTGCTCGCTCTCTCTCTCTCTCTCTCTCTCAAAATAAACAAACAAACTTTAAAAAAAGAAATTAAAAAAAAACAGTTGATGATATTTATGTGGGTGTATTTCTGTTCTCTGTTCTGTTGATCTATGTCTCTATATCTTCACCAATACAACACTGCTTTGATTAGTATAGATTTATAGTAAAAAAAATATACTTCTAAACCCAACTTTCCCTTGGATTAAAACCCCAAAATTTAATTTATTGAAGCTTTTATAATTAATGCTTGCTGATTTCATTTTCCTATGCCTGATTTTCTCATGTGAGAATTAGTTGTTAAGGTTAACCTGTGTTCCCAAAATGTACTGAGTAAAGCTGAACCAAGACGAACCATCCTTTACTTCAGAAGATGAGCAGGAACATATTGAAAACATTTGCAAGCAATGCTAGGACCATATGGTAGGGGGAAGGGAAGAAGAGGAAAGTAGCCATTGTGGGGCGTTGTGAGAAAAGGAGGTGGGTGTAATTTAGTGTGTGCAATATGGGCAAGAAGAGAAATAGTACCATGGTAAAATATTTTACTACCTTGACATCTTCTCTCTTCCAAGGTTAATCTATTGACATCTAACCTAGCAACTTCATAGTGTAGATGAACATAAGACATACAGGAAGCAGCAGTTTTTTTAGAGTAACATATTAAACGGTGTTATTTTTCTTATGTAAAAAGGACTCATGAAATAGAAGAGCTGTCTTACTTTTTAAATGGTGCTTTTTCTACAAACATAGCAAAGCAGATTGCAGAGCTAAAGTCCTTCTGTTCCACTGATAAATGTCCCTTTACAGAGATTTGGCTCCCAGATGGCCATTCTATCTCTATCACCTACTCCCCCCAAAGAAATAATACTAGATGCTGATTTTTTTCCTCCAACCTGAATATATTTAGCTGTCTTTTGCAGTACTTCACACTGAGAGTGTAACTCTGAGTTAAGCTAGAACAGTCTCATTCATTTTGCATGAGTCACTCCTATTTTTTTTTTAATTAATCTTAAGGCAATTTGGAATTTTTTGAAATCACTTCACTCTTGTAATAAAAGATTTTATAATAATTCTCTTTTTTTTAACCCTATTCTTCTAAATTAACGTGGCTTAAGTCTAAGCACAGACTATTTCTGCTGGGTTAATATCTTCAATTTGGAACAATTTGGTACCATGACAAACTTTTTCTCACTTTTTGTGCAATTCTTTAAAAGACGCTTGCTTTTAGGATGCTAGGACTTTAAGATTGCCCTAATGTTAAAATCAATGTATGTCTGATAGCCACTGGTTATGGACTCTGTTTAAGTGCTGAATCTTAAATGTGCTATAAGTGTGTGCATTTCCTAACTTGCTTGTGTCATGGTAAGCTGAGTAAAACATACCTAATCTCCTTGATTTGAAAACTCTGTGCAGACATTACAAAATGGCCAAATAAAGTGCGCCACAGAGTTGTAAAACTCAAGTGGTATGTATTTTGTAGTTCTTGCAGAGTGGTCCCATTACCATTAGGATTTAAAAGTCATGAAAGATTCAGCCCACCTGAAATATATAATTGGAACAAGAGATCTTTATTTGTTCAGATTCTCACTGTCTTCAGAAGTTTTTCCTGTTCCTTTCTTCCTTCTTTTTGCCTCCTTTCATTCTTTCCTTCTTTTCTTTTCCCTCCCTCCCTTCCTGTTTTTCAGGTATTTTTATCTACAGAAAAGAAACTACAAAAAGCATATTTGTAGTTCTAAATTACATGTTACTGGCTCTTAAAACTGCATACAGATGTCACCAGTTGTTCTGTCCTGATGACCTGTTCACATATTCAGAACTGGATATATTGAGACAGAGATGAACTTAAAGAGTCAGTTCAGTACATAGGACAAATATATGAGTACACACAGCCATACACACACAGAAATGTTACACTGAATATTCCAACAATGTTCTGAAGATAATTATAACTTAAATGAAGATTTTTACAATCTCTAAATATTCCTTAAATATTCATTATCCGTCATATATTTGGTCCACAAATAGAAATCACAGTTGGTCCATTATATTGCTAACTCGAAATGATTTTCTGATAGTATTGGACTTAACAGTAGTGAAAGTTCTTCCTGGTCTATCATCTCGATGGTTACATCATTTTTCTACAATAAAGGCCTACCTTTATTTCATAACAGTGATACATTTTCCTGAAGTGTTGAAACTGTACTTTTCCATAAGGCATATCATATCTTTGAGGAATCAGTTACCATAATATCTACAAAAAAGCCATGCACAAAATAATAGAGGATTCCTTCTCTAACCAAGGATCAGAATTCCGTAAATACTTCATTTATTTATTTATTTATTTATTTATTTATTTATTTATTTATTTATTTTATTTTTTAATGTTTTTTATTTATTTCTGAGAGAGATAGTGTGAGCAGGGGAGGATCAGAGAGAGAGAGGGAGATATAAAATTTGAAGCAGGCTCCAGGATCTGAGCTAGCTGTCAGCACAGAGCCCAACATGGGACCCAAACCCACAAACCATGAGATCATGACCTTAGCTGAAGTTGGACACTCAACCAACTGAGCCACCCAGGCGCCCCAACCATAAATACTTCTATAAACACGTTAGATCCATGGATTTACATTACAATTTGTTTTGATCCTAAGCCAATTTAGGGAATTTTTCTAAGAATATAAATGCATACTAAATTAAATTTTTGCACAACATAATTTAGTGCTGAAGTCTTATGATTTATCTATCATTTTCCCTCAATCCCAAATGAAAATTTTAGTGCCTATGCCCTGAACTCTCTGATCTTAAATTTTCAAAGGAAATTTAAGTGACTCAAATAGAGGTTAAAGGATTTATTCAGGTGATGTGAAACAGAGCATCTAAAGATGAAGTAGCTTCCTAATTGAAACAGAGTCAGTGTTTTGATAGGATAAGGGACAGTTGAGTAGTTGCCCTCATGGTTTTGATTTAGGCAGCAAATTTTGACTTTAAGGGAGACTCATGTTTGGGGATTATGCCTTTTGCTTGAAGTTACAAAGGTTGTCAGAACAGTATTTTTGTAGTATTATTTTTGAAAGCCTTGTGGTTTATAAGGTAGCTAAGGTTCCTGAAGTGGGAAAGAGCAGAAAGGAAAAGGAAGAGAGAGGGAGAGAGAGAGTGTGTGTGTGTAGGAACGCACGTGCATACGCCCACATGGCATTGAGGGGCTCAAGGGCAAGAGGGAAAATGCATCTGGCCATTGTATTTGTCCTGTTAAATATTAAGAACCTCGTTTCTTTTAGTATTTTGTCTTTAAATAATGGCAGATAACACTATGTTTTTATGGAGGGGATGATAAGTCATCTTATTTATAAAACTGACCACTACTTATTTTATGTGTTGTTTTTTTTTTCCTGCTAATCTCTCTCAACTAAAACATGAGGCCCAGGAATCAGACTTTTTGCCTATTTCTTTTACTGCCTTATTCCCCAGACACATTAAAGGTGTTCAATAAATATTTATTAATATAATGAATAGTAATCATGATATCATGATCATACTACATGTATCATATCTAAGAGTTATTTTGATAAAAACAAAACCATTCACGGGAATTTTCTTGTCTATGAAAAATGTGTAGGTGCCTCAGATAAGACTCCAAATTGTATTTTCAAGATGGATCATTTCACAAAAAAATATACTGATTGTGTTGGGACCTTAAAATGTCTCAGAGTGTTCCTCATATTCTCAAAGTACATCAGAAATCTGCACAATCAGAGCCCTTCTTCAGGTACTGGGAATACAGAGATTCAAAGTTAGTATCTATTTCAAACACTGGTTTTCAAATTGCCTCAAAGGGATTAAAGTAATCTGTGAAAAAAGAATGATAGGTGAGTTGTTATCATATTTTATCACCCTCAAGCCAACATATTGAGAAAAATAATATGTATAGGTAGTACATGTGACCTAAAGCAGATCTTTGTAACAAAATGGCTATCACAGTTCCTCTTTGCACAGTCAAAAAGAAAGAGATCTCTGATGTCTCCTTCTTCCTATAAGAATATCAGTCTTAACTGATTGAGGCCTTACCCTTATGACTCAACATTTATTATCTCTTTATAGGTCATATCTCTAAATCTAATCACACTGAGGGTTAGGACTTGGACATAAGAATGTTGAGAGGCAGTTCAGTCCGTTACGTATTCATTGGTGAAAACAAACAAACAAACAAAATTAAATAAATGTTTATCCACTTATTCCTGAATTTAACTCCCATTTTTTGTACAGGAGACTATAATAGTTTTGTTTTTTTGTTTTTTTTTCTGTGATATTTGGGTAACCTAAGATTTTGACATGACAGGTTTTTCCTATATGAGACTCAATAGGATAACCTTATAACAAACCCCACGAGGCACAAAGAAAGCACATTCATGTTTAATATAGCCCAAAGTGCCAGATTTTTAAGAAAAATTCATTTTTCCTTTTAAGGAAAATTTGTGAACCATATGAATATGTTACCTGTTCAAAAAGATAAATATACAAAACTCCAAAAAATGGTTGGAAGCAAAAGCAAGCTCTATTTCCTACTAGTTATTACTGAGGAAATGGCTACCAAAAGACATTCAGGATAAATAGACAGGATATTAGGCTGTGTTGCAGAAACAATGGGACCCTAAAGTTCAGTGGCTTAACATAGCAAAGAAGTCATTCTCTCTTATAATCTTTCGTGAGTTAGATAACAATCTAAGTTAAATATCCATGTGGTTACTTAAGAATTCAGATGCCTTCGACATTTTGATGCCGTCATTATAAGGCATCTAAAAAATTTCAGGGCAAAGGAAGAAAGAATGTGGAAGACTCATTTTTAAGTACCTCAAACCAGAAGTGATACACTTCACTTCTTCCCACAGACCATTATAGAACTAATCCATTGTTCCAATTTAACTATAATGGAGGGTAGAAATTACATGGAAGCACACAGAATATTTGGGGCGCTCTATTACCTGTGTCATACTGCAAATGTGATAGTATTTAAATAGGTCATCTTTAATAAATGTTAATATAATTAATATAATAGAGGGGTTTTTTTTAGATTTTCCTCAATCATTTGAATTACAAGTATCTATTCTATGTCCTCGTATCATCATATTTAAAATATATATCGTTAACCCTAAAATTGATTTCAGCTCTTTAAGATAATAGCTGAGGGGCATCTGACTTCAGCTAAGGTCGTGATCTCATGGCCCGTGGGTTTGAGCCCTGTAGCAGACTCTGTGCCAACAGTTCAGATCCTGGAGCCTATTTCCAATCCAGTGTCTTCCTCTCTCTCTTCCCCTCTCCTGGTTGCACTCTGTGTCTCTCTCAAAAATAAAGTAAAACATAAAAACAATTTTTTAAAAAAAATAGTAGATGAAAAACCAAGGTTCCCACTCTTCTATGTTTTTTTCATCATGCTAGACTCAACTCATCCCCCTCTTTATGCTTTTTCATGGACCGGAGGTGAATATTCAGCATCTTCATTAAGATAACTTATTAAGTTATTAGGATCAATTCTTGTATGAGGGAAAGGAAGGAAGAAATATTAGATAAAGAAAGAAGTTGGTGACAATGCAATCTCAACTTAGGTCTTACCCAAAGCCACACAGAGCCTTGAAGTCTGAATAGTCCTTCAGAGTTTTACTATGATGCATAGAAGGCATCCGTCTCCATATCAAACTGTCATTAGATTTACTGCTCCTAAGAAGAAAGAGTGCCTTTGTTAAGTCAGCCCTCTAGCCAATGTCAGTTTCTGTAACGAGGTATATATCTGTGTGTGTGTATAGATATCAATATATATGTATTATTTTGAATTAATATCAAATTAGTTATTAATAATAAAATTTAAAAATACATAATTAGTAATTAAAGTTCAGACATATATCTTAAACTGCTTCTTGACTACATGTTAAGTAACTTTAAGAAGGAAAACATGATTTCTGTCTCTTACCACTATCTTTGCAAGAAGCATAATTGTTGACTGATTAGCTAAATATTAAACCTTAATATCTTTCATTTCAATGACACAATGATCATTAATAAACTAATAATGATTTTTAATTCTATTAAAGCCAACATGCTCTCTGCCAAGTCAGTGATTGTTTTATTTGCCATCTGGAGTTACTGTTGGCTGGAGATGGATAATGAAGATGTTAAACAGGAAGTTCCATGGGTACCTGGGTGGCTCAGGCGGCTGAGCATTATCCCACTTCAGCTCAGGTCATGATCTCACAGCTTATGAGTTCAAGCCCCATATCAGGCTCTCTGCTGAGAGCTTAGAGTCTGGAGCCTGCTTTGGGTTCTATGTCTGCCTCTCTTTCTGCTCCTCCCCTGCTTGCGCTCAGTCTTTCTCTCTCAAAAATAAACAAACATTTAAAAATTAAAAAAAAAAACATATAGACACTGGGAGAATGAACTTTTTAGGGTACCTACATTAAATGGACAGTATGATGGCCTCATACCAAAAGGAGACTCTAATTTCTCTAGCTTAATCACATTAGACAGAAGAATATGAACCATTGGTCATTTTAGGGAATAAGAATTGTAGAATTAAGAAACCACATTATCAATTCTTAATATAATTATAAAGAGAAAAGGAGATACTGGGCATTGCATCCTGACTCTTTGGCAGACAGCAAGATTAGATGGACTGTACTTCAGTGTACTTATTAACATAATTGGGAAATATCAAAACAAATGTCTCCATATGGAGGGAGGTGTAAATGTATTCCCTATAGTAACACTTAACTCATTTACTTACCACTCATACTCCATTCACTTACCAGCGTATGTTTATTGGATGTGTACTACCTATTGAAAATATTAGTGATTTTACAGAGAAAGTTTTTATACTTAGATAAACAGAAATCTCTGAGTTGTTTTTGAGTGCTTTCATACATGTTTTGTTGTTGTTGTTCCTAATGTAAAACATATAAACACTACACATCTTCCCAGTTTAAGTTCTCACCTTCCACATGGACTACGGTAGCACTCATAAAATCTGTTTTGTATATCATAAACTCCTCACGATTAGGACCATGTTTTATCTATCTTTGGATCCCTGAGACCAATAGTAAAAACTTACAGGTAAGCATATTATAGGTGTCTATTGAATTAAAGTCATGTAGAAACTAATGTGACCCAATACATTTGGATTAATTTAATCTATACATAGCAATTATGATATTCCTAATATCTAAAATTATACATTTATTATTTTCTTTATTAAAGAATTCAGTTTCATATGTGCTTGGGAAAATGTCTTTCTTTTTTTAAAATTTTTTAATGTTTATTTTTTGAGAGAGAGACAGAGAGATAGAGCAGGGGAGGGGCAGAGAGAAAGGGAGACACAGAATCTGAAGTATGTTCCAGGCTCTGAGCTATCAGCACAGAGCCTGATGCGGGGCTCAAACTCAGGAACTACGAGATCATGACCTGAGCCAAAGTCTAACACTTAACAGACTGAGCCACCCAGGTGCCCTGAAAAAGTGTATTTCTAAGGTGATTAAAAAGTGCATAGGAAGATGAAATTGAAATAAAAGAAAGATAGAGCTTGGGATTCAATAAAAATTCAGAAAGTATCCTTTGAACACCTGTTCAGTTCAGAGCATTGTGCTCATTGTTCACAGAACTTATCCCCTGCCTTCAGTGTATTTGTAAGAAAACTGATAGGGAATGAGATTTGGCTTCTCAAATATAAGTAAAAAGGCCTGACATTGGCAGGAAATGCAAAATGATACAGAAACCATGAAGCAAATAAGCAATCATTTAAATATTTTACAATGTTTACCTTGGCTTATGAAATGAGTCCACAGTTAAGTATTTCTAAATGTTAAGTGAATGGGTAGTTGTGACAGTTTTAAATATAATGATCAAATAAGTCTTTGCATAAACATAGAGCAAGAAAATAGCATAGGTTAAAGTTAAAAGAAGATTAATTTATATCAACCTTAGTCATCTCAAATAAAAATATAAAATACCCTCAACCATATTTACATATCTAAAAATATGACAGATCATAATTGCATTTAGCCATTAATTATTTTATTTTTCAGCAAAACAAAGAAGTAGCAGACAGGCAATTCTAGACATAAGTATAGTCTTTCTTTTTTCAATTTATTATTTTTTTTAATTATGAGGAGATAACTAGAAGTGTTATGACCCGAATTCAAATTAATATTTGATTAAATTTCACAACACAACATGGAGCTATAACTGGAATGAACAGTTTGATGAAATTAAAATTACTTAGTAATAGATATGAAGCCAAGCAACTATTAAACTGCTTATTTCTTGGGATGTAATAGCAGATGCCAGAACCACAGTATAGATTTTACACAAACACAACCCTGGTAGACTTTCAGAGCTTTGTGTCTGTGTGGATGAACAATTCTTGGTCTCAGTTTATATTTACTATAGTTCTTCAGACATGTGATGATGTTTTATAAATATTTGCAAATCACTAATGGTACAGAAAACACAAATGGTTTAAGTTCCTAATCTACATGTGTAAAGGCCAAAGGAAGGAAGGTTGTATTAAAATCAGTTATGTGCTAAAGAAAAAACGAAAAGAGAAAGTATAAACCCCTAGCATTTCCAAATGTGAAAGAAACAATTCTTTGGGAATCATTTGGAAGAGAAGCATCCTGGGGCAGGAGGAAAAATCCCTAATTAGTACATCATAAGAGACATTCTTACAGGAAGATAAAGTTGAGAGGGAGAAAGGAGGCTGAGTTGGTGATTCATTGACACTTAAAATTGTTATGTTCAAGACACTGTACCAGCTGCTACAAGAAGGTCGTCTCTTCCTTCAGTATGCTTGCAAGAGGGTAGATAGTGCGAACTACTGAAATGTAAAGGAAAACATGGTGAATTCTGTAGCAGAATTACAACTTATTATGCACTTTAGCAATATGGAGAGGTCTCACTCTATAAGCAATTCCCTCCAACCTTCAAGGAGGGAATTATCCTTGAGATAATGTCAATAGCAGTGGTTCAGATGTTGGTAGTAATGAATGGGATAGAGACTAGGAACCAGTCTTTGGCTAGAAAAAGTAGTTTGGTTGATGAGTGTGGAAGTAGCCCTGAGAACTAATTCTGGAGAGCTAAGGTTTGATCATTGCTCAGCTAACTATCTCTTGAATTATGGATGAGTCACTTAGCCCTTCGAGAACTAATTTTCTCAGCTACACATAAAGGGAATTGAACTAGAAATCATTAAAGTCATCTTATTCTAAAATGCTCTGATCTAAGAATAATACATTGGTTCCTGTTTTGAATAGCCTAGACTGCTAAGTTGAGAAGTTTCAAAAATTTGTTGGCACCTGAAAATTTCTGAAAGCTTTCTGAGCAACATAGTAATATGCTTAAAGTTATACATTTAGATGATTAACATAATGGGGATATGGGATTAACTTTTGTGGGAAGATCATGTAGTCTGTAATGTTCCTAGATAAGAGTATTGAGGCACTGGCAGAGGGAATGTATTATAGAAGCTGAATCTGTAAGACCTGTCCTCTTGTTAATCAATGCCAAGAGAGAGAACACAGAAAAAAAAAAAAAAAAAGGAAAAGGAAAAAGTACATACCTTTCAGCCTTGGCATCTGAAAGAATGTTTACCAGACCAGGTTAGGAAAGTTTTATGTATAAGGATCAATGCAAGCTGTTTGAAATGAAACTGTGCAATTGCCAGCTGGAAATTCAGGCTTAGATCTTTTGCTTCCAAGATATGGATTAGAAGAGGGCTTGCAAACTCAGATGCTTACAGAAACTACTAAAGTAACAGGCTATGTTCAAAACAATAAAAATGTGGGGAATAGAGAACACTGGCAAAATATGCCTTTCCAAAAGAATAGCTGCCACTCAATTATGAGACATCAGTGCCTGCTTTTCTAAGAGAGCTAGAAATTTAGATGATTTCTTTTTTTAAATTGTTGATAAGAAAACTAAATAAAATTAAATAATAAAACTTTTCAAGCATTAATAGAAAGATAATAATCAAAATTGTGGGTGAAGGATAAATATTTTCAAAAGAGTAATTTTAAAGAGAGAAGTCTAAGAAAATATCCTCAAATAATTTTTATACTTTAAAGTCAAGTTAAAGAAAACTCTGATCTCTTTATATGGTGAGATCTCCAGAAATGAGAAAAATATAAGAACATTACTCAAAGAGAATGGAATGGCAAAGGAACAAAAAAAGCCATAGTGTCCACCAATGGGGGAAGTTGAAGATTATATGATCGAAGACATGATAGCAGACTGATATGATAATATTAAAGAGGAAGGCTATAAATTATCTTGCATTTTTCTTTACATATTTTTCATTTTATGCTTTCAAAACTCTATATTGATGCTAAATGTACTTGTTATATTGAATATTGTGCTCTAATAATAAATTATTATATAATTTATATAATTATAAGTACATATAATTATATAATAAATATAATTTTGACTCTCAACACCTAAAGATATTTATTGCAATAATGATGTTACCATCCATTACAAAAAGACAAGATGGATACAAAGACTTAGAAGATTTAATTGGCCATTTGTATTATTAGGTAGACAGATCTACAGTCATGGCTTTATTGAACACATATAAGAGAAACTAGAAAATTAATTTGACTTAACATTTCGGAGATATTTTAACATGCTCCCTCAACCATGCTCTATTCCTTGACTGGGAATGTGTTAGAAGAGCAAGTAGCTGTATCTTGCTGGATACTTCTCAGTCTCCTCTAGTAAGAAATTGTGTTTCAATTGTTGATAAGCCCTATGTTTTCTATGAAAAGAAACAGTTCCCTAAACAGATGGTTGACTGCAAGATTTTGCCACATTTCTCAAATATTCTTTGTAAACTACCAGCAGTCAGATTTAATTCTGTCTATGAGAAAGGAGCAATGAGTGGATGATGAAACTAGGCATCATTAACTATAATTTAAAGAAACAATCAAATGCATCAATGTCTTGAATAGCAATTATAAGGTATTATAAAAGCTCTCTTCTGAAAAGATTTTTTTCAGATGTGCAAAGGATTGTTAAGAAAGTGTTAGAACATGACAATAAAGAATTTTAAGATGGGTTACAAAAATTGAAATGCAAGTGTGTGTGTGTGTGTGTGTGTGGTGTAGTGTAATTTGTATGTGGAACAAAGTAGGCACTCAATAAGTACTCGCTGTGCATAAATTTTGTACTCTTGCTGATTACAGATTTGCCCTGAATTTCTTCTGGCAGCTATCAATAGAGCTTGGAGGCCTGACTGCCAACTTTTTCCTCTTCTCATTTTCCCCACTATTCTGGTAGACCCTAGAATCTTAACTGTTTTCCGTCCCTGGTTTGTTATTAATTCTTTCCTTATAAGTATTTTAGTGTTTGTTTTTTTGTCTCCTCAGCCTACAAACTCAAATTTATTTCATGATTTAAGAAGCTATTTTTTTTCTAGTTACGTACTGCTATTTATTAAACAGTACCACTTCAAAATTAGTGGCCTAAACAACAACCATTTTATTCTGCTCTTGGACTTCACCAGTCAGAGATTTACACAGGGCACAGAAGGCATCAATATCAATTGTTGCTCAAGGATATCAGGGGTCTCAGCAAGGAAATCCTGATACCTGAAGGTAGCTTGAAACTCTAGAGGCTAGAATTATTTGGAAGGCTTTTTTTTTTTTTTTTTTCTCCCATGACTGGTGCCTATCATAACTCAAAGCCTGGGCTTAGCTTAAATTTTCTTTCTCTTTCATTTTTTTTTGTAATGATTTTAGTATTAATTTTTGAGAGAGAGAGAAAAGTGTAAGAAGGGTATGGGCAGAGAGAGAAGGAGACACAGAATTTGAGTTGTCAGCACAGAGCCTGACACTGGGCCTGAACCAACGAGCCATGAGATGATGACCTGAGCTGTAGTTGGACACATAACTGACTGAGCCATCCAGGCACCCCAGCTGAAATTTTCTAATGGAACATCTATACTTGTCATCTTCTCTTGAACTTGGGCTTCTTATAACACAGCAGCTGGGATCTGAGAGTGACTATCTAGAAAATGAGAGTCCAAGAGACCCAGGCAGAGGCTGCATGACTTTTTAGGTCTTAACCTTACGAGCCCTAAGTTGTCACTTTCATCATCTTCTATTGGTTGTAACAGTCACCACCCAGATCTAAAGTTAGGGACATAGATTGCATCTCCTAATGGGGAAGATGGTTAAAAATTATAATCATTTTTAATTTATCGCTTAAAATTTATAACCATATCTTAAACACAAACTTTTTTTTTTACAAATAGTTTATTGTCAAATTAGTTTCCACATAACACCCAGTGCTCATCCCCACAAGTGTCCTCCTCCATGCCCATCCCCCCTCCCCCCCACATCCATCAGTCCTCATTTTTTGTCAGCATTCAAGAGTCTCTCATGGTTTGCCTCTCTCCCTTTCCCCCACCATTTCCACCCTTCTTCTCCCCCTTGATCCTCAGTCAAGTTCCTCCTAATCCTCCTATACGTGCAAACATATGATATTTGTCCTTCTCTGCCTGACTTATTTCGCTCAGCATAACACCCTCAAGGTCCATCCATGTTGCTACACATACTTTTAAGCACATTCCCAGTTGGCTACTTGATATATAGGACATAATATTTTTAATTGCCAGTCAACAATTGAGGGAGCAGGTAGTGAGTTAGATACTTGGCTGATTATCATTTAATGAGAGAAAGCTTGATCTGAATGCCATGGCAGCAAAAAGAATGACCAGCCAAATGTAGTTGGAAAGACCAATTACAAGTCCTCAATGGTTAGACTCATAAGTTGTACAGCCAACTAAGGAGGGACCAATAAGGAAAAATTGCATGCCTGCTTTGGGTAAGAATTGTTATTATTAACAATTCTTTATTTTCTGAGATCAACTCCCAGCTGTCTTTTAGGACTAAATTTCAGAAACATTTCTCTAGTTATGGTCCCCTGGCAGAAAATAGAGATAGAATATAAATGTTTTAAAGTACATTCAGATGGGAAAATATTCTTCTATTCATATGTATATATGCATATAAATGGATAAGGAGAAATGAAAAGGTGAAGGAAAAGTGAAGTTGAAGTTAGAAATGGTGTTGAAAATTATATTCTGAGGTAGGCTTCACCCAGAAGTACATTTTTCTTCCTTTAAGCTCTTACAATATATATGCAACAATTTAGTATCTATTTTATTCTATTTAACATTTCTTTTAATTATATAAAGAGGTGCCTTCTCTGCTAGATGGTAAGGCCCTGCACATTTTAGTAACCTTTGAAGGAAATGAACTTTTTTTTTATGTTAACTCTCTTGGAATATAACAAATTGTCTTTCACATGGATGATGCACAATAATTCTTGCTGAACTTAATTGGACTCTGTTTTCATGTTTGAAAATGCAGTGCACAAATATGATGGTTAAGTAATCAAAATGAACATAGCAAAATCTCCAAGATTTCTTGTGAGAGCTGGATATTTCAAATTGGTCCATGCAGTCAAGGACTTGTCTTTGTATGTGCATAAGACAAATTCTAGAACAGTTCACATTAATAGGTAAAAAATGAAAAGAAGGTTGTAGCAACTTTATATTACACTTTTCTAAATTTTCAGAATTTTTTCCAATAAAAATGTGTAGTTACAGTGGAGACTTATTATAAGATAAGTAGACAGCAAACAGAAATGGTGGATGAGGTTGGGGCATGATACATAGTTGGGAGAAAGATAAATAAGAAAGATGGTAGAAGGGGGTGTAAGAGATATGGGAGCACACTAAACAGGGGAATTCATGGGTTTTATGGACAGCATCATTTTCTTTACTTTTTATTTTCCTTTTTTATTAGTTTATTTATTTTTGTGAGACAGAGAAAACAAGTAGGGAAGAGGCAGATAGAGAGGGACAGAGAGAGGATCCCAACCAGGCTCTGTATTGTCATCATGGAGCCCGATGCAGGAATTGAACTCACAAACCATGAGATCATGACCTGAATCAAAACCAAGAGTCAGATGCGTAACTGACTGAGCCACCCAGGCATCCCTGGACAGTGTTTTTGTCTTAAATCTTTGCATTATGCCAACCCTGCCTTCATAAAAGGAACTTTGTGATCCAGGGAAAATTCCTATGCTTTATACTCTTCAAGTTAGAAGAAGTTTAAGCATGTAAAATATTTAAATTTTTCCATTAGCTAGGTACTGGGATAGACACTAGGGATACAGATTATAGGAAGTAATAAAAAATCAAAACCAACGTCATTTCAGCCTTTAATTTAAACAATGTTGAGGCTGAACATATACTTCTATATGTATGTGAAGTAACACTGTGCAATTTATTACTTGACACATCTCTAAAGGCAAGGGAATCAAAAGCTAAAATGAACTATTAGGACCTCCTCAAGATAAAAAACTTCTGTACTACAAAGGAAACAATTAACAAAACTAATAGGCAACCAACAGAATGGGGAAAAAAAATAGTTGCAAATGACCTATTGGATAAAGGGCTAGTATCCAAAATCTATAAGGAACTCACCAAAGTCCACACCTGAGAAACAAATAATCCAGTGAAAAAATGGGCAGAAGACATGAACAGACACTTGTCCAAAGAGGACATCCAGATGGCCAACAGACACATGAAATGATGCTCAACATCACTCATCATCAGGGAAATACAAATCAAAACCACACTGAGATACCACCTCACGCCAGTCAGAGTGGCTAACATGAACATATCAGGAGACTCTAGATGCTGATGAGGATGTGGAGAAACGGGCACCCTCCTATACTGTTGGTGGGAATGTAAATGGATGCAGCCCCTCTGGAAAACAGTGTGGAGGTTCCTCAAAAAATTAACAATAGAACTCTCCTTTGACCCAGCAATAGCACTGCTAGGAATTTACCCAAGGGATACAGGAGTGCTGATGCATAGGGGCACATGTACCCCAATGTTCATAGCAGCACTTTCAACAATAGGCAAATCATGGAAAGAGCCTAAATATCCATCAGTGGACAAATGGATCAAGAAAATGTGGTTTATCTATACCATGGAATACTACATGGCAATGAGAAACAATGAAATCTGGCCATTTGTAGCAATGTGGATAGAACTTGGGGATATTATGCTAAGTGAAATAAGTCAGGCAGAGACAGACAGATACCATATGTTTTCACTCATATGTGGAACAGGAAGACCATAGGGGAGGGGAAGGGAAACAGCAAGTTAAGGAGAGGGAGGGGGTAAGCCACAAGAGACTCTTAAATACTGAGAACAAACTGAGGGTTGATGCAGGGTGGGGTGAGGGGAAAATGGGTGATGGGCATGGAGGTTGGCATTTGTTGGAATGAGCACTGGATGTTATATGGAAACCAACTTCACAATAAACTATATTTATAAAACACAATTACTTATAAGCAAACAGTTTCCTCATGACAAACACGACCCTCATTTATGTGTGCCTATCAATACAAAACTATCATGCCATAATCTCTGTGCAGTTTCAATGAGTTCCACATCTTGCAAGATACACTTAAGGTCAACTAGCCAGCCTGGGACATAAAATGTGATAACTATCCTCCCATGACCTTCTGTTAAAAAATAATATAAGACTTATTTAAGGTGGAATTCACCTTTACTGGATTAAGTCTCATAAATATAAACATACCTTTATGGAAACAATTGATTTCTCTAGCAGTGGTTCAGGGGAGTCAACTGTTCACACATTGTTTCTGTGTTTATCAAACTTAAAGTGAAGGAAAATTTTATCCAATTTTGTCCTACTATGATTCTCAGGGGTTCCATCTCCACTCATTCATTCAACTACTTGAAATAGATGACTGTGTAAATTAAGAACACATGGTATGTATGGAAATGATTCTAAGACATATACAATATTTTCTTTTGTTAATGTTCATTTTTTTTTAAAGAGAGAGAGAGAGTGGGGGAGAGACAGGAAGGAAAGGGAGACAGAGAATCTGAAACAGGCTTCACGCTGTCAGTACAGAGGCCAACACAGTGCTCGAACTCATAAACTGTGAGATCATGACCTGAGCTGAAATCAGGAGTTGGGTACTTAATCAATGGAGCCAACTAGTCACCCCTTGGATGCCATACTTTTGCCAGCTGCTCTGGCAATTTTTAAAATTCCTAGGCATTCCAGACTCAACATCTTGGAGGCTAAAGTAATCTACCTCACTGATATTTTCATCAAGAATGTTCTCAAGGAAGCCAATAGCCAAACTTCTGTCATGGTTCAAAGGCATGTCTTCCCAAATGATAATCTGGAAAAATTGACAAGAGATATCCAAAATTTGTCCCAAAGAGGGAAAAATTTAATTGGAAGCTTAACAATTGTTGGCTTAATAAAAGAGTACTCTGGTTTGGACCAAATAACAATCAAGACCTATCAGAAATTCTAGAATTCCCAGTACTTACTATTGTACATGCACTGAACCATTGATCTTCTGACAAACTGATAGCATTCATAGACCAGTATTTGTGTGGAAAACTTAATAAGGCTGCAAAAAGTGGCTACCTCACGTGTCCTGCCTGCCCAAAGTATAATCCAGGGAAACCTTTTCACACAAATGAATTTCATACAACTTCGCTCTCAATATATTTCATAATATATATTTTCATAATATATTAAATATGTTTTAGTCATGGTTTATATGTGTCCTCACTGGACAAATCTTTCTCATATAAATAGGCCAATGCTTTTTCTGTTGGAAAAGATTATACCTTTCTCGAGAACTCCTCTCAGACTTTATAGTGTTTAGGTAACCTATTTTACCAGTCAGGTGCTTTGAAAAGTCTGTGCTATTTGCTCAGTTTTACAGCCTTTTCATTGTGTATACCATCCTCAAGCCTTAAGGTTAGTTGAACACACCAAAGACACTATTAGGACTCAATTGGCAAAACTTGTTAAAGCCTTTTCAAAAACCTTGGCTGAAAGCATTGCCATTGATTCGTCTAAATTTCAGATCTACCCCTTGGAAGAGCATGCCCAATATACTTGGCTCTTGCTTCTTTTGACCAACTGTTGATAAAGGAGATATATTGCAATATTGTAAAGTCCTCATTGGTCATATTAAAAATAACCATGCTTTGGGGCACATACTGGGTCAGTTGGTGAAGCATGCAACTCTTTTTTTTTTTTAATTTTTCTTATTAATTAACTTATTTATTAATTTACATCCAAATTAGTTAGCATATAGTACAATAATGATTTCAGGAGTAGATTCCAGTGATTCATCCCCTATGTATAATATCCGGTGCTCATCCCAACTAGTGTCTTCCTTATTGCCCTTTACGCATTTAGTCCAACTCCCCACCGTCAACCCCTCCAGCAGCTCTCAGTTTTTTCTCTGTATTTGAGTCTCTAATGTTTTGTTACCCTCCTTGTTTTTATATTATTTTTCCTTCCCTTCCTTTATGTTCATCCGTATTGTATCTTAAATACCTTGTATGAGTGAAGTCATATGATATTTGTCTTTCTCTGACTAATTTTGCTTAGCGTAATACCCTCTAGTTACATTCACATTGGAAATGGCTAGATGTCATTATTTTTGACTGCTGAGTAATACTCCATCGTATATATGCATAAAATGTGTCATCATATACATATGTATATATATGTATACATATATACATGTGTATATATATATATATATGTATGTATATATATATGATGTATACATACGTTTATATATGTACCACGTTCTTTATCCTTTCATCCATCAATGGATATCAGGCTCTTTCCTTGCTTTGGCTATTGTCGATAGTGCTTCTATAAACATTGGGGTGCATGTACTCCTTTGAAACAGCACACCTGTATCCCTTGAATAAATACCTACTAGTGCAATTTCTGAGTTGTAGGTAGTTCTATTTTTATGTTTTTGAGGAACCATCCAGAGTGGTTGCACCAGTTTGCATTCTCAACACCAGTGCAGGAGAGATCCTCTTTCTCTGCATCCTCAGCAACATCTGTTGTTGCCTGAGTTGTTAATGTTAGCCTTTCTGACAGGTATGAGGTGGTATCTCACTGTGGCTTTAATTTGTAAATGTCCCTGATGTTGAGCATTTTGTTGTGTGTCTGTTAGCCCTTTGGAGGTCTTCTTTGGAGAAATGTCTATTCATGTCTTTTGCCCATTACTTCACTTGATAATTTGTTTTTTGGGTGTTATGTTTGATAAGTTCTTTATATATTTTGGATACTAACTTTTTATCTGATATTTTATTTGCATATATCTTCTTCCATCCTGTAGGTTGCCTTTTAGCTTTGATGCTTGTTTCCTTCACTGTGCAGAAGCTCTCAACTTTAATGAGGCCCCAATAGTTCATTTTTCTTTTGTTTCCCTTGCCTCCACAGACATGTTGAGTAAGAAGTTGCTGCAGCCAAGGTCAAAGAGGTTTCTGCCTGCTTTCTCCTCTAAGATTTTGATGGTTTCTTGTCTTATGTTTAGGTCTTTCATCCATTTTGAGTTTATTTTTGCGTATGGTGTAAGAAAGTGGTCCAGGTTCATTTTCCTGCATGTCACTGTCCAGTTTTCCCAACACCATTTGTTGATGAGACTGGCTTTATTTTTATTCCATTGGATATTCTTTCCTGCGTTGTCAAAGATTAGTTGGCCATTATTTTGTAAGTCCATTTCTGGATTCTCTATTGTATTCCATTGATCAGAATGTCTGTTTTTGTGGCAGTACCATACTGTCTTGATGACTACAGCTTTGTAATACATTTTGAAGTCCAGGATTGTGATGCCTCCAGCTTTGGTTTTCTTTTTCAAGATTGCTTTGGCTATTCGGGATCTTTTGTGGTTCCATACAAATTTTAGGATTGTTTGTTCTAGCTCTGTAAAGAACACTGGTGTTATTTTGACAGGGATTAAAGTGAATATGTAGATTGCTTTGGGTAGTATCAACATTTTAACAATATTTGTTCTTCCATTCCATGAGCATGGACTATTTTTCAACTTTCTGTGTGTCTTCTTCAATTTCTTTCATAATATTTCAATAGTTTTGAGTGGATAGATTTTTCACGTCATTGGTTAGGTTTATTCCTAGGTATTTAATGGATTTTGGTGCAATTATAAATGGGATCAATTCTTTGATTTCACTTTCCCTTGTTTCATTAATGGTGTATAGGAATGCAACTGATTTCTTTGCATTCACTTTATATCCTGTGACTTTGCTGAACTCATGGATCAGTTATAGCAGTGTTTTGGTGAAATCTTTTGGGTTTTCAGTATAGAGTACCATGTCATCTGTGAAGAGTGAAAGTTTGACTTCCTCTTTGATTATTTGTATGCCTTTTATTTCTTTGTGTTGTCTGATTGCTGAAGCTAGGACTTCTAGTACTATGTTGAATAACAGTGGTGAGAGTGGACCTCCCTGTCATATACCTGACCTTGAGGGAAGCTCTTTGTTTTTCCTCATTTAGGATGCTATTAGTGGTGGGCCTTTCATGCATGGATTTTATGATCTTGAGGTATGATCCTTCTCTCCCTATTTTCTTGAGAGTTTTTATCAAGAAATGATGCTGTATTTTGTCAAATGTTTTTTTTTTCCTGTATTTATTGAGAGGATCATGTGGTTCGTGTCCTTTCTTTTATTGATGTGATGTGTTATCACATTGATTGTTTTGTGGATATTGAACTAGCCTGCATACCAGGATTAAATCCCACTTGTTTGTGGTGAATTCTTATTTTAATGTATTGTTGGATCTTGTTGGATAGTATCTTATTGAGAATTTTGCATCCATGGTCATAAGGGAATTGGTCTGTAGTTCTTTTTAGTGGGGACTTTGGTTTTGGAATCATGGTAATTCTGGCTTCATAGAATGAGTTTGGAAGTTTTCCTTCCATTTCTATTTTTTTGGAACAGCTTCAAAAGAATAGATGTTTAACTCTTCTTTAACTGTTTGATAGAATTCCCCTGCAGAGCCATCCAGCCCTGGACTCTTGTTTTCTGGGAGATTTTTGACTACTAATTCAATTTCTTTACTGGTTAAGTGTCTGTTCAAATTTTCTATTTCTTCTTTATTCAGTTTTGGTAGTTTATATGTTTCTAGGAATCTGTCCATTCTTCCAGATTGCCCAATTTATTGGCATATAATTGTTCATAATATTCTCTCATTATTGTTGTATTTCTTCAGTGTTCATTGTGATCGCTCCTCTTTCATTCTTGATTTTATTTATTTGGGTCCTTTCCTTTTTCATTTTGATCAAACTGGCTAGGGGTTTATCAATTTTATTAACTCTTTCAAAAAATCATCTCCTATTGTCATTGATCTTTACTGTTTTATGGTTTTGATAGAATTGATATCTGCTCTAATCTTTATTATTTCCCATCTTCTGCTTGTTTGGGGTTTTAGTTGCTGCTCTTTTTCCAGCTCTTTAAGGTATAAAGTTAGGTTGTGTATCTGAGACCTTTCTTCCTTCTTCAGGAAGGCCTGGATTGCTATACTTCCCTCTATGACCACCTTTGCTTTATCCCAAAGGTTTTGGGCTGTGGTGTTATCATTTTCATTGGCTTCCATGTACTTTTTAATTTCCTCTTTAACTTCTTGGTTAGCCCATTCGTTCTTTACTAGGATATCCTTTAGTCTCCAAGCATTTGTTATCTTTGCAAATTTTTTCTTGTGGTTGAGTGAAACTTACCTTTCATGCTCTTGTGGTCTAAAAATATGCACAGTATGATCTTGATCTTTTTGTACTTATTGAGTGCTGATTTGTACCCCACTGTGTGATCTATTCTGGAGAATGTTCCGGGTGCACTCGAGAAGAATGTGTATTCTGGTGCTTTAGGAAGAAATGTTCTGAATATATCTGTTAAGTACATTCGGTCCAGTGTGTCATTCAAATCCATTGTTGCCTTGTTGATTTTCTGTTTAGATGATCTGGCCATTGCTGTAAGTGGGATTTTGAAGTCCCCTACTATTATGGTATCATTATCAATGAGTTTCTTAATGTTTCACTAATTGATTTATATATGTGGGTTTTCTCACGTTTGGAGCATAAATGTTTACAATTGTTAGATCTTCTTGGTGGATAGACGCCATAGTTTTGATATAATCGTTTCTTCATCTCTTGTTACACTCTTTATTTTATTTTTTAAAAATTTGTTGATGTTTATTCATTTTTGAGAGACAGAGCATGAATGGGGGAGGGGCAGGGAGAGAGGAAGACACAGAATCTAAAGCAGGCCCTAGGCCCTGAGCTGTCAGCATGGGTCTGACACGGGGCTCAAACTCATGAGCCATGAGATCCTGACCTGAGCCAAAGCCAGATGCTTAACCAACCCACCTAGGTACTCCAATAGTCTTTATTTTAAAATCTAAAATCTGGATTGTGTGATATAAGTATGACTACTCCAGTTTTCTTTTGGTGACCATTAGCATGACAGATAGATCTCCATCCTCTTACTTTCATTCTGAAGGTGTCTTTAGGTCTAAAATGGGTCTCTCATAAACAGCATATAGATGGATCTTCTTTTCTTATCCATTCTGTTACTCTGTGTCTTTTGATTGGAGCATTTAGTCCATTGACATTTATATTGAGTACTGAAAGATAGGAATTTATTGCCATTATGTCACCTGTAGAGTTGGAATTTCTGGTGTTGTTCTCTGCTCCTTTCTAGTCCTTATGGCTTTTGGCTGGCCAGCCTTTCTTTCTTTCTTTCTTTCTTTCTTTCTTTCTTTCTTTCTTTCTTTCTTTCTTTCTTTCTTTCTTTCTTTCTTTCTCTCTTTCTCTCTTTCTNTTTCTTTCTTTCTTTCTTTCTTTCTTTCTTTCTTTCTTTCTCTCTTTCTCTCTTTCTCTCTTTCTCTCTTTCTCTCTTTCTCTCTTTCTTTCTCTCTTTCACCTTTTCTCCCCTCAAAGAGTGCCCCTTAAATTTTCATTCAGGGCTGCATTGGTGGTCACTAACTCCTTTAGGTTTTGTTTGGCTGGGAAACTTTTTATCTCTACTTCTATTTTGAATGATAGCCTTGCTGGATAAAGAATTGTTGGCTGAATATTTTTCTAATTCAGCACATTGAATACATCCTGCCACTCTTTTGTGGCCTGCTAAGTTTCTGTGGATAGATATACTGGGAACCTGATCTGTCTTTCCTTGTAGTTTAAGGACTGTTTTTCCCATGCTGCTTTCATGATTCTTTCCTTGCCCGAGTATTTTGTGAATTTGACTATGGTAGGCCTTGTTGATGTTTTTTTTGTAGAATCTAATGAGAGTTCTCTGCACTTCCTTGATTTTTGATGTCTGTGTCTTTCCCCACATTAGGAAAGTTTCCACTGTGATTTGCTAACATAAACCTTCCAACCCTTCTTTCTCTCTTTATCTTCTAGGACCCCTGTGATTTGGATGTTATTTCTTTTTAATGAGTTACTGAGTTACTGAGTTTTCTGAATCTTGTATTGTGATCTTTTGCCTGAGTTCCCTCTTTTTTCTGCTTCATTATTCTCCATAAGTGTCCTCTATATCCCTGATTTGCTACTCTGCATCATCCATCCTTGCTGCCGTGGCATCTATTTGATATTGCATGTCAGTTATGGAATTTTTAATTTCATTCTGACTAGATTTTACTTCTTTTTTCTCTGCAGACGTGGATTCTATGCTTTTTCCTAGCCCACCTAGTATTTTTATTATTGTGGATTCTAAATTCTGGTTCAGACATCTTGCTTCTATCTGTATGGATTAAGTCCCTGGCTGTCATTTCTTCCTGATCTTTCTTTTGGGGTGAATTCCTTCATTTCATCATTTTGAAGGAATAAAATGAATTAATAAAAATAATTAAAATTAAAAAATTAAAAACAACACAAAAAATCAAATAAAGGATGCTAGATCCCTGGTGTATTTGGTCTTGTTGTTGAAAGAAGCTTGACTGAATAGAAAAAAAGTGAAAGAAAAGAAAAGGAAAAAATGGAGAAAAAAAGAAAACGTTTGAAATTTTTAAAAATGAATACAATAAAATATAATGAAATGATGAAAGTAAAATAGAATTTTAAAAATTTACAAAAATTAAAAAATATAGAAAAAAATTAAAAAATATTTTTATAAAAACGGAAAATAGAAATAGTTTTTTTCTCTTTTTGTAATGAATAAGAAAAGAAGAAAAAAATGAGTAAATGGCACAGAACAGAATGAAATACGATTGAAATTATATACAGTCCCCTAGAAGTCAAATTACGAAGCCCTTTACAATCTGTAAACTAAGCAAGTGGAGAGATTTGTGGTGTTCCTTGAGAGTACAATTGGCTCACTTGAGTGGTTTAGTGAAATGGCTTCACTAGATGGCATCCACTAGATGGCACTGCTTAGCCCATTGGGGTGGATTGTGGCACAAGTAGGTGTGTATGAGCATGTGTGGAAGGGTTAAAAATGAGGCCACCCAGCTACCCAGTCTCTAGTATCAGAACTCTGCTCTCCCTGACCTGCAATCAGTCATCTCTCCTTTGTCTCCAGCTTCTGTCCACTTCCTGCTTCTATGCTGTCTATGATCAAGCCATCAGCCCGCCAGGCTGCACCTCCCTCCTGAGTTTTTTTCTCATATGAGGCTGTATTTCCAAATCCCTAACTTCTGAGGGACTACAGTTTTGACCTGCTCAGTCTCTCTGAGCAATGCCTGGGTGCCAGCCCACCCCCAGGAACATTGACATGACTGTGCTGCTACAGATGCCCAAATACTATTGCCAGATGTCAACCTGCCCCAGAAAAAGTTCATATGATTGCATAACAGCGACATTTGAGGGACTATGGTAAATCACAACACACATCTGGCACCAGACTTCAACCTTAATGTCCTCCTTACAACACCAGTGAGTATGGCTGTTCTTGGGGTCTGGTGTGACATTTGCCTGGTGAGGGAGGCCACACAGACTCTACGAATGTCTTCCCAGCTGGGGAACTGCCTCTCCCCATGTGACACAAGGACCCCTTGACCCTTCTCTCTGCTCCTGGGGATACACCCTTCTGACCAGAGCTCCACCAGATATCAAGCTGTGGAGTTTCATACTCTGTGCTCCCCCTAAGAGTCTTAATGCAATTTTAGCCCTCTCCTTTCTTCTTTCTCTCTTTTTTGTTCAGTCCCTTGGAGCTGTTTCCACTCTTCTTGTTTCTCTCCAGCTGCCTTGGGGGGGGGGGGGGGGGAGGGATGGGAAGAATGCTTTTCCTGTACTTTCCTGCTGTCTCCATCCCCTCTCCACAAGCAAAAAGAGCTTCCCACCCTCCACAGCTTCTCTTTCCCCAGTTCATCTCTCCACACCACATACCTGCTGAATTCTTTGCTTCAAGTTGTGCAGATTGTTGTGTTAATCCTCAAATCAGTTTTATAGGTGTGTAGAATGGTTTGGTGTTAATCTAGCTGCATTTCAGGGATGAGAGAGACAAAAAAACTTCCATGCTTCTCTGCCATCTTGGCCCCTCCTTCTATATGTGATACTGTCTATACTCAAAGAGATTATAGCCTACTAGAAAAAGCAGACATGCACACAATTATAAGAAAAAAAAATAAAACTAATTCTTACACTTCAGTATGCACTTATAGCAAAGGAACTGTGGAACTTGCCTATGTGTGCCTAGACAAGTCATGAAAAATGTCACAAAAAGTCTTATGAGTCAATAATTAGTGAAAAGGAACAAATAATACAGTTGATCTTTGCATAATGCAGGCATTAGGGTCACTAACACCATAATCACAAATGAAAATTCATGTATAACTTTTTAAAATATTTATTTGTCTTTGAGAGAAACAATGCAAGCAGGGGAGGGACAGAGAGAGAGGGAAGCAAAAGATCCAAAGCAGGCTCTGTACTGACAGCAGCAAGCCCAATGTGGGGCTTGAAATCATGAACCATGAGATCATGACCTGAGCTGAAGTTGGTAACCCAACCAACTGAGTCACTCATGGACTGCATTTTATATCTTTTGACCCCCCCCCCCAAAACTTTACTACTAATATCCTCCTGTTGACTAGAAGCCTTACAGATAACATAAAGAGTTAATTAACACATATTTTGTATCTAATATGTATCATACACTGTATTCTTACAATAAAGGTAATTTGAGAAAATAAGATGTTATTAAGAAAATCATAAGAAAGAAAAAATACATGTATAGTCCTGTACTCTCTTTATTGAAAAAAATCTGCGTAGACACTTGAAATTCAAACTTCTGTTTAAAGACCAAATATATATGCAAGAAGTGTAAGTAGCATGCCATGTTTTCAAATTGCAATAGTTTAGTATTGTTGGACCATATTGTATAAAATGTGTGTAAACAATAGATTCTGAAGGGCCATTTATGCCATGTTGGAAGTTACTACATTATTATTAGTAAAGGGTACTACTACCCTTTAAGTAATAGCAACCAATGAAGAATATTGAATACGGGACAGTGTTGTCCCTCACTACGTTAGCCCTATTTCTCCAGCAGCACTATGAAAAATGATTTATTAAAAGATGAGAATACAGGTAGAGTGACTAGCTGGAAAGCTTTTGCAACAGTTCAGAGGAATATGAAGATAGCCTAACTTTTATAGAAAAGGAGGGATTAGAACAAGAGAAATGGAGGAGGTTGAATTAAGATAATTTAAAAATTGATTAATCATTAAGATAAAAATGGTCAAATTGAAGGAGCAATTATCACATCGCTATCAATAGGTGGTTGGTTTATGATTATTGTGCTATTTAGCCGAGGTAATGATGATAGGCAATCATTTTTATAATACATTAGTCTTAAAACATTTTTAAAACTCATTATGGACATATCAATCTTATTTGATAAGTCAATAATATTGATCTACTCAACCACATTAGTTTTCTTTATTTAACTGACAACATAGAAATGGATGACCATGCAGAGAGTAGTTAATGATGAAAAGAAATGGTGGCTATAAAAGTCCTTAAAATAATCCATAGGTAGTTTTTTATATCCATCAATGTCAGTCACTGTCCAGTGTCAATCAGGTCTTGAACTTAAACCTATTGAAAAGATAATAAATAAAATAGTCTAACCCATAATGTCTACTATATTAAGTTTAATTATCTATTTTGTCATGCTGGTGTGTGATGGAACATTGAGAGTGAGAAAATCTTTTTGCTCCTGCATTCTATTAGAAATCTACACCTGAATATGGTTGGACCAAGTGCAGTTTAAAAAAAAAAAAAAAAAAAAAAGAGTCTGTGGACTTAGATGTGGAAAGGGGGAGATTTTAAAATAGTAAAGTGAAAATGAAACACTACATGTTTACTTTAATGTTAAAGAATTATGGGACACCTTGGTGGCTCAGTTGGTTAAACGGCTGACTTCAACACAGGTCGTGATCGCACAGTTCATGGGTTCTAGTCCTATGTTGGGTTCTATGCTAACAGCTCAGAGCCTGGAGCCTGCTTCAGATTCTGTGTCTCCCTCTCTCTTTGACCCACTCCCTCTACACTCTGTGTGTCCCTCTCTCAAAAGTAGGTAAACATTTTAAAAAATGTTAAAGAATTGCACAAGTAAGAAGCCTTTAAGTTGTTTTCATATATGTTATTTTTCCAGTAGCGATGTTGAGTTAAAGAATGTTTATGTATAAACAAGTACTGACTGGTCCTGAGCACCTCAAACATTTTTTCTTATTTTTTAAAATTTTTTTAATGTTTTTTTATTTCTGAGAGAGAGAGAGAGAGACAGTGAGCAGAGGAGGGTCAGAGAGAGAGGGAGACACAGAATCTGAAACAGGCTCCAGGCTCTGAGCTGTCAGCACAGAGCCCAACACAGGGCTCAAACCCACAAATCGTGAGATCATAACTTGAGCCGAAGTTGGATGCTAAACCTACTGACCCACCCAGGTGCCCCAACATTTTTTCTTATGAGTGAAAGTAAAAGAACCTTTAATTCTTAAGGTTAAGATCCTGAAAAAGATTGGTTATTGTAGGATATTGAGGTGGCATTGTCATTAGGCTGCTTCTAGCTGGTGCAACTAGAACTGTTGCTGCATACATAAACTAACTCCGTTGGTAGCAGGAGTTCTAGCTCTTTGATGGCTTGATGGAAAACTTGAAATGATTAAAAACATTTACTTAAGGCAACATATGTTCCTTACTTCAGTATTAGGTATGACTAGACAGTCACACCATACCTAGGAATGGGAAGTTGTATCTGTTTTCTTAATGGTACAGAATTTTATACTCATTGTTTTAAAATTTAGATTTTATTATTAATTAGGCATGGCAGAGCCAACAGATCAGGATACAAGTGCCACTGAAAATATGTTTTGTTTTGTTTTTTTTTAAGTTTCTAAGGGGAAGAGGCATACAAATGTGCAAGTATCACATGGTGAAGCACCAGGGTCTGTAAGGAGGCAGAAGGAGGAGGAGGAGAACATGGACAAGAAACTTTACTGTGGTTTCCATGTGAAGGAAAGGACAACACAGGAAAACAAGTTTAGGATGGGCTAATTTGAGTAACTTCAGTGGGCTCTAGAGTATAGCAACTCTCTCTGTCTAGTACCTGGCTCTGAGGGCTTATGGGCAGGTGAATAGTAGCTTCGAGGGTAAGAATCCTGTAGAGTGATACAAGAGATGGACTGGTCAATTTGCATATGAAAACCACCCTTGCTGGGGCACCTGGTTGGCTCATTGGTTAAGCATCTGCTTAGCTCAGGTCATGATCACAAGGTTCATGAGGTGGAGCCCTACTTCCGGCCCTTCACTCTTAGTTCAGAGTGTGTTTTGGATTCTCTGTCTCCCCCTCTCTCTGCCCATACATGTGCTCTCGCTCTCTCTCTCTCTCTCTCTCTCTCGGTCTCTCATAAAAATAAACATTAGGGGCACCTGGGTGGCTTAGTCGGTTGAGTGTCCGACTTAGGCTCAGGTCATGATCTCACTGCTCATGAGTTTGAGGCCCTCATTGGACTTTGTGCTGACAGCTCAGAGCCTGGAGCCGGCCTTAGATTCTGTCTCTGTCTCTGCACCTCCCTGCTCGCTTTCTGTCTCTCTCTCAAATATAAAATGAAAAAAAAAATTAATTAAATTAAATAAATATTTAAAAAAAGAAAGGACACCCTTACGGGTGAGTCCTTTATGATCTCTAGGAATTGGTTAGCCCTAAGGGAAACAATCTGCCCAGGGACAACAAAGCCCCAGATGTCAAAGCTTCAGAAATACAAAAAACAAAGAGGCATGATTAATACACTTATTCATCAATGTCAAAATCTTTATGTTTAATCACCCCTAAATGAAAAAAAAAAAAAATCTGCTCTTACAATAGACCACACTGGTTAATCTCACTAACAACTAGAGACATCTGAGCTGGTGCTACTCTTGTTAAAGCTGAGAAAGCCTAGCCACTGGAAAATTTATAATTGCCTTTTGCTTGTGTTTTCCAAAGACTTTAAAACACATCATGAATTCAAAAACACTATGTTTAAAGGAGTATTTTCTTATTTATCTAGTGAGATAAGAACATAAGCAGGTGTTAAAAATCACCTGAGAGAAAAAAAATTGTAAGTGAATTCAGGTTGCTCCCTTTGGCTTCAAGCAGAGTAACACATAACCTGTTTACAGTAGAAGGGAGTTCATTTCACTCTGAAGCAGATAATAACTTTATTATAATACATGTGCATGTAGAAGACTATGTGAAGTTCTATTTCTTCACTTTTATTGTATGTCAAAAAATACAGAAGGGTAATCTATTGATTGAAAACTTCAGGATAAGATAAGCCCACTATAGACTGAATGTATTCTCTCAAAATTTCTATGTTGTGACCTAATCTTCAAAATGATGGTACCCTGAAGTGACACTTTTGAAAGATGATTAGGTCACGTGAGGATGACCGGGGATTAGTGCCTTTATAAAAGAAACTCCAGCAAGATCCTTCATCCTTTCTGCCACATGAGATTATCACCAAAAGAGGAACAGATAGGAAGAAGCCCTCACCAGACACTGAATCTGCCAGTGCCTTGATCTTGGACTTTGCAGCCTATATAGATAGAACTGTGAGAAACAAATGTGTATTGTTGATAAATGATGTGACATATTATATTTTGTTATAGTAACCCAAGCAGAAAAAGACACGGCCCTATATTGAAATTGGAATTTATAGGATTGTTGTGTATAGTTTGAAAATGCCTTTTGGTTTTACTACAATTATCTTTAAGATTTTTAAAAATGAATTGTATTTTTATCTATGTAATATTTTTTTCTATTCCTGCCAAGAATGCAGAAATACAGTATTTTAACGTTATTTTTTATAGTTTTGTTGAGGTCTGATTGACATCCACACCAAAAAAATGTGCATATCTAATGTAATCAATTTGATGAGTCTGGACATATGAATACACCAATGATACCATAACCACAAGCAAAGTAATAAATATATCCATCCCTTTCAGAAGTTTCTTTATGTCACTTTGCTATTTTATGTTTCTGGTATGAAAACATAACATGAAATCTTGTAACAAATTTTGAAATCCGCCATAATGTATTGTTAACTATAAGCGCTATGTTGTATTAAAGACCATTTGCTGTAAGTCTTGTTAGACTTGTAAGTCTTGTAAATCAAGAATGTGCCTTTTGGAGCACCTCGATGGCTCTGTTGGTTAAGCCTTTGACTTCTGCTCAGGTCACGATCTCATGGTCTGTGAATTCAAGCCCTGCATTGGGCTCTGTGCTGACAGCTCAGAGCCTGGAGCCTGCTTCAGATTCTGTGTCTCCCTTTCTCTCTGTCCCTCCCCCTCTCATGCTCTGTCTCTCTCTGTCTCTCAAATATAAATAAACATTAAAAAATATTTTTTAAAGAATGTGCCTTTTGTCTTTAGATGAATCCAAATATCTGTAAGCATTCAGCCACTAAACAAGTGAATGTTGAATTCCAAATTATATACATATATATGTACATATATTAGTTTTTAGCTATTGTAGGCATAGAATGATCAATATTCTTGCAAGATCTATAAGCAGCCCTATAAAACTAGGAGATCTCTTTTAAATGCACATTTCAACTTAGTTATTCCTGAGATAAGAATAGTGAGATATAGTTATAGCGTTTTCAGATCACGAACATAATCTTAACAGTGCACATTACAGCCTAATCCTGGAGTCAATTAATAAATTGGTTGAAATAGCAGTTTGATTAAAATCTCAGATGTGCTAATTCGCTTTCCTAGTGCCCTTTAATTAAGACTTTAATAGAGTCTGCAATTACCTGCAAATTTTTTCTTTGTCTTAAATATTTGTGCTTTATCCTTAACTTTCAAAGCTCCTTCAAGTTGCCAAAGCACAAGAACAACTACTCTTAAAAATTAAGTTAAAACATAGAGAACAGAGCCATCTTTTCCTTAAAACTGTATAAGTTTCTGTATAACTTTAAAAAGCTTATTGAAATTTAAGTTGAAAATGCATATTTAACTTATGGTATGGGTTTTTGTTGTTCTTTGTTTTAATTTTTCATTTTTGGGCTTTGTTGTTGCTGTTTTATTTCTTGTAAAAATTACTTTTGGTGAATGTGATAGCATTCTGTGGCATTTCCTACTTAAACTATTTCATACTTAATTTAATATAGAATACTTAACACTCAAATTTATGTTTTTTGGTGTTGAAATTTTAACCATGGGAAATATATGCATCTTTACCTCATCTTGTTTTTAACTATCATTTTGTGAGCTTTTACTCTGCATCAGGCATTGTTCAAACTGCTTCACATAAACTGTGTCATTTATTACTCCAATAATTGAATTCAATAGATGCTGTTGAGTTGATTTCAGTATGCTACTGTTATCCACATTTTAAAGATAATAGAATTAAGAGTAAGATTGAGGTAAATGGTTCACAGTTACAGGCATGTAAATAGAATTACAACTGAAAGGAAGATCTGTTTGACTCAAGAATCTGTGTGATTACTTATGTAAGGTTTATCTCAATTGTCTGAGTTTGTTGGATTGTTATTAACAAACTAGCATTTGAGGGCTCATGAAATTTAAATTTCTGGTGTGTGATATGACAAATGTTTCTATCAAACTTCCAAATACAAAGACTGATTTACTTATCACTTCTTTTGAAAGGGAAATACAATGTATTGACATTGTTTTGTGCTAAATCAGGACTTCACTTTGAAGAAGTTATTATCCCCCAAACCTTTTTTTTTTTTTTTAAATAAACCAATAAGCAAGTAAACAGACCTCAGTCTGAGGCTTTTTTTTTTTAATTAGTAGATATTCACATATTTTTGAAAAACATTGTAACAAAAAGCCCACCCTGGATTGGACTGTCATCCAAAATAATCCCCTTTCTATGTACCCTCAAAAATGTTCTTTCAGAGAACTGAGTCTGTTGCTAAAAAAACATTTCTAAGACTAATTCAGGAAACCTTAAGAATGCTGAAAAAATATGCTTTAGCCACATATTGGAAAACACCAAAACAATGCAAAAAAAAAAATTCCCCAGATTAGTTGAGAAAAGGCAAACTAATAAAGATGTCAAGTCAAATTTAGGGAGTTACCACTTAAAGAGACAAAATAACACATTCACTAATTCAGAAGAGAAAAAGTTCATCTCAAAAAATATATAGACTCTAGAATTATAATTGATAATTACAATAGATGATTGAAAAAATTGAAGAAATATGTGTGTATCCTTTGTTTTCTTTTTTTTTTTAAAGTATAATACGCCATTCTTTTTTTTTTTTTAAGTATTTTTATTTATTTCTAGGAGAGAGAGAGAGAAACAGCGTGAGCAGGGGAGGGTCAGAGGGAGAGGGAGACAGACTCTGAAAGAGGCTCCAGGCTCTGAACTGGCAGTCAGCACAGAGCCCGACACGGGGCTCGAACCCACGAACCGCGAGATCATGACCTAAGCGAAAGTCGGATGCTTAACTGACTAAGCCACCCAGGCGCCCCGTGTGTATCCTTTGTAATCACTTATGTAATGTACAAAATTAGGTTTAAGAAAATACACTAATAGTTCCTTTTACATCTGTACTCTTGAAATAAGCTCATTGCAGTAGTAGTATAATCAGAGATTAAAAGGAGCTGAAGACCAGTTGCAATCATTTGGTATAGCAAAACATGTTTAAAACTCTTGTGTCCCACGTTTTTCACAGATATTCAGAGTTTTTAAAATTGGAAAATATATATCACTTAAAAATTTTAGGTCATCTCTAACCTCAACACCATTCATGGGGCTAAGGGGTTTGTGAAAGGAATATTGTTAATGTTGACAATAACAAGAATATTTCAAAAGCGTACTTAAGAGAAGTGGCCTATCTGCAATTCATACAATATTTTAAGCAATATGGAAATGGTACAAAGATTGAAAAATGAAACACTGGAAGAAAAAAATATTTCAGAGAAGATCTAGCTTATATGAAAATTAAGAATTTGTTAAAGGAAACATTAACACAATAAAGGAGAATGTATGCCTTCTAACTTAAATTACTTAGACTATATTTAAATACCCAGGAAAATAAATAAAATGTTAATTCTTATTTGATCTATTAATATTCAAATAGTAGGTATTTAGGTTACTACATCTGTTAGAAACAAAATATTTATAGATGAAGCAATGAAGTTTTAAAATATTTCTTTTGGATATATCTGATAATATCTGACACTAATCAATGGAATACCTATTATTTAAATATTTCTAATCCTTTTCTAAAAAAAAGAAATGAGGTTTTTCAGAAAATCTTTGCTATAATGGTGAAACTGGATTATAAAGTGTTAGTAAAATGCTGGTGCCAGAGCCTCAGAAAATACACATTACCTGATAAGTGTCTTTGCCCCGTCCTCTCTTCTACCGCACATTTCTTCTGTTTCCCATTTTGATTGTGCAGTAACATATTTTGTCTTTGTTATTTCAGAGTCTTTCAACAACAAATAACATGTTCTCTTTTCTTGGAGTGCTTTCCCTGCAGATAATCCATCACCATATTTACATTAAATAATGAGAAAGTAGCGCTCATTTTGGCAGCACATATACTAAAATTGGAATGATAACAGAGATTAGCATGGCCCCCGTACAACGATTACATGCAAATTTGTGAAGCGCTCCATATTTTTTGTTTTACAGTTGAAAAGTAATCTAACATTATGGCAACTATTTATAATTAAAAATATGATAATGGGAAAATATTAAGATGACATATTTGAAACCACATTTCCATGCTGAGGAGATGTAAACTCTGTGATTAGAGAAGTAAATATCGAAAAAGAAAGAATTTTTAGAATACATTAATTATAGAGGAATTTGTGGATTGTCCCCATAGAATCTAAAAAAGAATCTATAAATCCCCATCAAACAACGGCATTCATTAGAAGTACTGACTGTTTCACATCCAGTAAGCAGGGTGTTAACTAATATATATTGATATGCTTTTATAATTCTCAGCTTACTTGATAAAAATAGGCATTTCTACATGTCCTGTTATAATTAGAATGTCTTGAATTTCCATTAATAAAATTGTATGTACTAAAGTTATAAAATGAAGAAATGGGTAATTAGGTAGCACTGAATCTAGTAGTTAAGACTTAATTTCATTGATAGCAATTTTAAAATAAGAATAGGCAGTAAATTCAGAGACTCTTCTTTTCCTGATAAGTTTTATGGGCAGGCTCTAAATGGTAAAAATAAAAAAAATGATACTTTACCAGAAATTAGGGACAGCACAAATACTAGTTGACTGAACCAAGGAAACAGGTCTTAAATAAGAACTCTTTTATGCTTCATAAAATCAGATCTGTGCAAAGGAAGAAATAGCCTGAATTACTGATAATTACAAAAATTAGAATATTTGTAGATTAAGAGTTACATAAACTGGGGGGCTTGAGTGACTCAGTCTGTTAAGCGTCCAACTTTGGCTCAGGTCATGATCTCATGGCTTATGGGTTTAAGCCCCACATCAGGCTCTGTGCTGACAGCTCAGAGCCTAGAGCATCCTTTGGATTGTCTCCCTCTCCCTCTTCCCCTTCTCTGCTTGCATTCTGTCTCTTATCTCTCTCTGTCTCTCTCTCTCTCGAAGGTAAATGTTAAAAAAAATAAAATTTTAAAAAAGAGTTATAGAAACTTTTAAGAAACTTTGGAAACACTTAAGAAATAAGACAAAATGCTGAGCTACATGAAATGAACACCTGGAATTGGCAGAAACAAAGGAGCCCAACCTAGTGCGGAAAAAGGTGATAGGAACAAAAAGATGTTATTACCTTGTCAAGGTGTACTGACTGATCTCTGAGGAGAGAAACTGAATTTGTTTTGATTAATGTAATTAGGTGCCCCCCTCCCCATGACAAGAGCATTGAGCATATCACCTTCAGAAAAGTTGAACTCCTGATGTTGCTCATTCTTTTGTAAAATAGGGACATATCTGGTACCCAATATCACATAAGTTTAGCTAGCAGATATGGTAGAAGAATCTGGCTTCCATGCAGGCACAATTAAAATGGAAGACTGTATTTTAGTTATTCTTTAGTTTGAATGTCACACTTTCACTCCTAAAGAGAGACACAGTATAAAAGTTTTCATCTTTCCCTTAACTTCTCTTCCCTATTGAGAACAAGGAGAGTAACTGAAATCAACATATTTACCCTGTCTTGATTAAGCCCTCACCTTTCCTTATCTGGAGCTGTCAAACAAGATTCTTTGCTTTTAATTCTAGGTCATATGATCTGGCCACTACCCTTGCACTGTTTTGTGTTTCTGAAACAGGAATCTGATCATTTTACTCTCAGAATACGATCATGCATTGCTTTTTTACTAGCATGAAGTAAAACTCCTGAGCAAGGCCTTCCACAATCCGTTCTTTTGGCTCTTTACTGCGTTTGTACACTTTTGTTCTTCTCTTCTCCACTTGCCTTGTGTTCCTGAGAACCCAAATGCCTTATCCATTGCCAGGAGTCATGCTGTTTTCCACCACGCACAAAGAGAAAGCAATTACTCCTTCAGATATCCCTATGATTTACTTTATTCTTTAACCTTGCCCCTCCCCTGGAGTCTAACTCAGAGTGAATAGATCTTTCATTAAGATGTCTATTGCAAATACCACCTTCTATTTTGTGTGTGTGTGTGTGATGTAATTTCAGGAGCCTTACCCTCTCTTTCCTTTTGTTCTATCTATGTCCTTTTCTTTTTTTACAATAGCTAAAAAAATCCTTATGATAATCAAGTTTTATCCCACATATTGTGCATCACTCTACATATCATCTGATTGGTATAAAGAAAAAAATGGAATTACCTCCTCCACTAGATTCTATGATGCTTGTTTTAATCCATCCTAAGACCACAATAGCCTTTTTTTCTTTTTTCTTTTATTTTGGCTACCATAATTTCTCATTGGTTCATACATACATATATACATACATACATACATACATACATACATACATACAGGCAGTAAAATAAGACACAATTTAATAAATAATAGTTTTGCTATATAAAGACTTTGATTAATCAAAAAAAAAAAAAAAAAGACCCTGTGTTATCTCAAGTGTGCTCTGAGAGGCTAACCAAGTAAATACTTCCTTTTTAAAATACGTTTGTTCAACCATTGATTTATTCATTAGCCATTTTGAGACATCTATTCTCTGTGCATTGCAGAAGGATTTTTTTCTCCTAAGTGCTTCGACAGCTAAATCAGATAATTGAATAAAAACATTTAATTATCCAAGGGAAAGCTTTTATTTTGTTGTGTGTTATCTAGATCGCTGTAAGAAAATAAGATTTTTAGTATTCTGAATCAAAATAGAGTTGTTTGTGTTTACCATGGTAGACTTCTTGTAAATTATTTCTCATGACCTTTGCATTATAAAGAGCACTAATGAAGAACTTGTTGCCAAGTAGCAAGGCAAAGGAGCAGTTCAGGGATTGTGGATTATTGAAAAAGAATTGTGTAGCATTGTAAAAGAATTAATGTGTAGCATTGCTAACACTAACACATTAGAGATTATTTTACCATACAAGGAAGCAAAAAATATTTTTTGAGAAGAAATACAATCTTCTATTCAACTGTAAAAAAATAGAAATTCACAAATATGACTGCTTGAGTCTTGCAAGAGTCTGATTCCACTCTCCACCTTTCTTCCATTCTAATATTTATTAATCTGCTTTAGGATTTATTTGTCCCATCTCTATTCATACACCACAGATTTAATGGTTCTTAAGCAATCTCAAAAGTATGACTATACATCTACAAGTGGTGAATATTATAGATTAAATGAAAAGACTTGAAGATGAGTCTGAGTTCTATGATTTATTAACGCTACAGTTTTGGACATATGGCTTGACCAGAAAAAACATACATTTCTTCATTGGTAAAATTGGAGAATACTACTAAATCATCATGTTATCATGAAGTTTAAGTAAATTAAGTAAATACTATACAGTAGCTGATATTTTAATTATTATTATTATTATTATTATTATTATCATTCCTAGTATCCAGTTTAGAAAATGGATTTGTTCCATCGACCCTAATGGCTTGACAATGTCTATCCCAGCAATGAACTTTCCTTAATATATAGTGTGCACATCTATTGATTTGTTATCTACCTTGTTCCCATACTTTTTAGGCTACTTTGCCTCTTCTTCTCAGACCTGCCATTTCTGCCATTTTTATCAACAACTTTTCTCAAGCAGTTGCCATGTTCTTACATGTCCATAGCCATTTAGTTTAACAATAGGAATCTTACTTGAGTTTAGCAATTCATTTAAAGCCACTGTGAATTTTTTTGGATCTTTCAGCTTTTTGTTTGTTTTAGTCTGCATTTATAAGTTTAAGAGTATCTTGCCTAATGTGGTTAGTAAGTATTTTATAGATTTTGTTAAATAAGTGATTGATTATATCAAATATAGGAAAAAGAACTTATTTCTACAAATCTTAGGATTAGGCAATTGGCTGTGACTAGTTACCTTTTATTCTTTTATACATTATGCAAATTTTTGTCACTTTCTTTAGATACAAGAATTTAATTTTCTCCTTTATCACAGTAATGTGTAAATCTCAAATTGCATTCAAATAGGACCCTTAGAATTTATTTGTATTAAGTAAACTACACAGTAAACAAGCAAAGAGTAAATTGTCTCCAAACTATAAAAATATTAATTTTTATATAGGGGAGGGTGGTATAAATTATATAGATGAGACTGAAGACACAGGGAAATATTGAGATAAAAGGGAATTTCTAAATCTTTAACTTCCAGTCTGTTTTACTCAAAAATATGGCCTTTGGGTATTTCATTCACAAAAATAAGAAAGGGACTTAGGTTCATGAGAAATATGAACAAAATTGGGGTTTACATTCAATTGATTATGACTGATTGGTGACTTCATTGTTAGCAATTTGATCACTGTTCTCCAGTTCCCACAGTCTGCTTGTCCAGCTGTCCAAGGAATGCTGCTGAAGCAGGCTGTCTCCCTTTTCTCTCCCATCTGCTGTTTTTATTTTTATACTTTAATTATGAAATTATATTCAGAAGAATGGAAAAATTTGCAATATACTATAATTACAGTAACTTTTTCCTAATCATATAAAATAGTGGTCAGTCATGTGGTAGAAGTCATTGGGCAAGCTCTCACATGGCCAGGGTTCTTATTCATGCTTTATCAAGTAAAGTAGCTGAGCAACACTAGTCAACTATTTTTTTTTTTTTTTGTGATTCCCTCACTTCAAAGGTATAAGTTGGTGCAGATTATTGATAAAGCAAATTATTAGTATTAAATCTTAAGAAATTACTCTCATATAGGTCTATTGCTATAAAACACACTAAAAAATCTGTCTAAGTTTGGGCAAAATGGCAGACATATACACTCATGGGTCAGGATAAAGAGCCTAGAAATAAACCCACACATACATTGTTATCTGATTTTGACAAAAGATGAAATTGGGTAAATACTGTGTCTTCAACAAATGGTGTTAGATACCCACATGCAAAAGAATAAAATTGGACCTATATTTTACACTATACAAAAAAAGTCAACTCAAAATTCATTAAAAACTTACAGATAAGAACTGACATTGTTAAACTTCTAGGAGAAAACCTAAGTGGAAAGCTTCATGGTATGCATCTTGGTAATTATTTCTTGGATATGACACCAAAAGCACAGGAAACAAAAGTAAAAATAAATAAGTGGGACAATAGCAAATTAAAAAGGCTTCTGTAAAGTTAAAGAAACAATCTTTTGAGTGAAAAAGTGACCTACAAAATGGGAGAAATATTTGCAATCCATATATCTGATAAGTTTTTAATATCCAAAATATATGAGGAATTCCTAAATTCAATAACAAAAAATCAAAACAAAATAAAAAACTAGCTATGAAAATATGTGAAATGGACTTGAATAGACACCTCTCCAAAGAGGACATAAAGACCTATGAAAAAATGCTTCACATCATTAATCAACAGGGAAATGCAAATCAAAATCACAATGAGATATCACCTCCCATCTGTTAGGTTAACTATTATTAAAAAAAATTCTTGGTGAGAATGTGAAGAAATTAGAACCCCTGTACACTGTTGGTAGAAATGTAAAATGGTGCTGGCGCTATAAAAAACAATATAGAGTTTCCTCAAAAGATTAAAAACATAGCTATCATATGATCCAGCAATCCCACTTGTAGGTATTTATGCAAAAGAGTTGAAATTAGGATCTCAAAGAAAAATGTCCATCCTCAAGTTCATTGCATCATTATTCACAATGGTAAAGATGTAAAGAAAACTTAAATGTATATCAACAGATGAATAAAGAAAATCTGATATATACATATGATTAGATATTGTTGAGTCTTAAAAAGGAAGGAAATCGTACCACATGTGGCACCATGGATGAATCTTGAGAACATTATGCTAATAAGCCAGTCACAGAAGAACAAATACTATATAATTGTACTTATCTGAGGTATTTAAAATAATACAACTGAGAAACACAGTAAAATGGTAATGGCCAGGGCTAGGAGTACAATGAAATGGGAAGATGCTATTCAATGAGTGTAAAGTTTCAGTTATGCAAAATGAATGAATTCTAGAAATCTGCTATACAACACTTTGCCTATAGTTAATACTGTTTTATATACTAGTTAATAATACTGTATTATGCACTTAAATTTTGTTAAATAAATACTGGAGATGTAACATGCAAAATGATGACTATAGTTACCACTGCTATATGCTATATAATATGTATATGTGTTTAATATGTATATGTAGCATATATGATATATATGAAAGTTATAATGAGACTAAATCCTAAGAGTTCTTATTGGAAGGAGAATTTTTTCTCTTTTTTTTCCCATTTCTTTTTATTGTATCTACATAAGATGATGTATGGCAACTAAAATTATTGTGGTAACCATTTCACAATATATGTAAGTCAAACCTTTATGCTGTATACCTGAAACTTCACAGTAATATATATCAACTATATCTCAGTAAAACCAGGAAAAAAAAGGAAAAATATTTTAAAATATGTGAAAATGATAAATCTTATTTGTTATTACCACAAATTAAAAAGAAGGGAAGAGAGGGGTGCCTGGGTGGCTCAGTTAGTTGGTTGAGCATTCAACTTTGGATCAGGTCATGATCTCATGACTTGAGTTTGAGCCCCACATCAGGCTCCTGTGTTCACAGCTCAGAGCCTGGAGCCTGCTTCGGATTCTAGGTCTTCCTCTCTCTGACAGCCCTTTCCTGCTTGTGCTTTGTCTCTGTCTTTTTCTCTAAAAAATAAGCAAACATTAAATAATTTTTAAGGTAAAAAATTAAAAAATAAAGAAGAAGGAGAATAAACCTAAGGACATTGGGAAGTGCTCAGGTGTAAAATAAAGTTTCTGCCTATACAAACAGATTGAGTAAATCATATTTATTTAGTTAATTATATTTTTAAATGCTATTTGATACCTACCAATTTACTGCTATGACTTTTCAAAGTAATTTTGAAGTCTTAAAAGAAGTTAAAACAAAGTGAAGCTTATCAGAATACAAAACATTTTTTGTCCTAATTAATACCCTTCCCAAATAAAATAGAGCTGGAGATGTTACATGGTTCACTCATATACCTGCCAATACATTCAAACAATAGGGCCATAAAATTTGCTGAAGAAATGGAACAGTGATTGTAGACCATATAGTGGAGAACTTTGGAGCGTACCGGTAAGAAATCATAATTATCTTGAAGATAATTAAGAGCCACTGTGAAGAGTTTTTAAGGTAGGGGGATAACATGATTAGATTACATTGTAGAAATATTGTTTTTCTTGAAAAACATGGAAAATGGGTTGCAGGGAACACTGAAACTGGAAAATTAGATAGTAAGAAATTTTTGTAAATCCTTGGCTTATATCTTGGCCTTCTAAATCTAGGCAAGTATTGATGATGTCTGAACTAAAAGAATGGACATGGATATCTAGAGATATAGGAGAAAAGAGAAATTCTCAGGAAGTATAATGGTAAAACATGGTGATTGGTTTATTATTCTCAGGTTCCATTTCAGAATACTCCCTCTTCTTTCATTTTTCCTTGCAAACTTAATTGCTGATGTATATTTCAAATCACCTTGAAATTTCTTCTTCTTCTTCTTCTTCTTCTTCGTCGTCGTCGTCGTCTTCTTCTTCTTCTTCTTCTTCTTCTTCTTCTTATTCCAAAATAAAAATATAAATTGCTGCCTGTCTTGTTGCAAATTTGGATTATCACGGACACAAAAATCTTGCATTAAGGTGCTATTCCAGGAAGTAGATCTGGCACAAAGTAAAGACTTACAATTAAATGTTAGCCTGCAGAAATGAGGAAGTACTTCAGACTGACTGAAATAATTTGTGAGAAGTAGTTTGGACACAATTTAATCAAGACAAAACTGAAAACAGAATTTGATGGTTATACAATGACGATATTGGTTGGCATTTTTAAAAGCTAGAAATTCTGAATTCATAGTATGTGACTGGGAACCAAGATTCTTGAAATGCGAAAATGACAGTTTTGGAATAACATTCAGTATTTGCAAACCAGATTTGCCTAATAATTGAGAGTTGACTATGTATTAAAAAGATTTACGCAGGTTTACCATGAATTTTAGTAGAAGATACAAGCTGTATGTAAGAAAGTGAAATTGAATTTATTTTCCAAAATGGAATTGTTTGAAATATTCCCTAGTGAATTAATCTCTGAAAAGCATTATCATATAATATTTACTTTTTTCTGGGCCAGAAAATGTAAATGGCTATGTTTCCTGCCTTTGAGAATCTTTATGCCTAAAATGGATGACAAAAACAATAAGCATAGAAAAGCAGACAAATGAATCTCCACTATATAGAAATTTTGAGAGGCAATGCCTTGAAAGAAGATAAGTTGAAAGAAAATAAATTCAATAAGGAAGGGCTTATATTTTCTAAGTGACCCTATGCAGGAAATTAAATACATATAAGCAGATATGAGACAAGAGTTGGAAATGTTCTTTGGGTATTCCTTTCAACATTACAACGTAATGATATTCATTGTAGAGCACTTTCATATCTATTATCCTTCTTTTTAAATCCTTCAAGTATATTAAAAGTTATTTACATATTATACATGTTTACAATCCAACTCCCATGAGCCACTCCAACAAAGTTTCTACAGGAATTGAATATCAATTACTTAAACCTGAATAACTGTATGCCAAAAGTTTGTTCTCCTTTACCTTTTATATTCTCCATTCTGTTTTGTTAGTTAATTAATTTATTTCTGGAACGTTTGTCTCTAGGCATTTTATTGCATGTATATGCTGCTCAGAGTATTTATTCTCAAATTGTAATTAGCATACTCTTACTTTCCTCCTTAAATATTTTTTCTTTGTAAGTGTATTTTTTTTCTCTCTCTATTAAATTAACTAGGTCTAAAGTCTATGTGCTACCACATTCAGAGGTAGAATTGCCTTATCCCGTTCTCCGGCCCACTCCCTGAAATTTTTCTCTCAAGGTAATACATGTTCTTTAAGCCTAAACTATAGCAGGATTTTTAGAAGCCTAGTTTTAGTGTTCATTTCCCTCTTCCTCTTAGACTAGTTTTAAAGATCCACTTCATGACATCCTTCTTTCCTAATAGCCACCAATACAAATTGTGTCCACTTCTTTTTTCCTTTAACTTCTACTTTCTCATCTTTACAAAAACCTGTTTACAGTCCATGCTTTCTTCTATTCTAAATTTTCCCTTCAGCAGAGTACTGCCTTCTGCAGAGTCTCAACTTAAGTAAGGAGAATGAAATACTTCCGTTTAGCCAATGTTATCTTCCATTTAAATGCTGGAATAGGAAAGGTAATCAACTGTAACAGAAGTCTATTGTTACTGCCTAACCTCATACCTTCACTGTCAGGCCCATGACTCTGTACCAGCAGTGTCTAGCACACAATCCTGTCCCTTCAGTGTCAGGCTCACATTCTGTCCCTTCAGCGTCAGGCACATAAGCTGCAGCATGTTTGAATTTCTCCTGCTATTCTAGAGGGAGAGTCTGAAGGACTCTGCATGAGGTTGATACTCATCATCTGTAACTAATATTCGAGACAATTAATTCTAGTGTGTGTGAGCCACAGGTACTACACCAATTTTAAAAAGCTCAGCATGCTTTTCTTTTCCAAATGTATCCAGTAAATCTTTCCTGTCAACATGTATGACAAGTATTTTTACTGCTCTGTCTTCAACTTTAATAAATCTTATGAATTTATTGAATTTCTATATCAAATTTGCATGTTCTGATGATTCCCATTCAGAATTGTTTGGCATGATTTCTTTTTTCATATTTTAAAATATTTTCTCCTTTCTTTTTTTCTCAATTAGAGAACTTTAACACAAAGGCCTATATTATAAACATAACTAGCTTATTTCTCTTTTTCTTCTTTGCACTATATTGCTTTCCAATGTGGAATGCATTTCTCTGAGAAAGAATGTTTCATCCATAGTCAGAGGAGAAGCTAAATGAGTTCTTAACCTCACTCCCCTTGTTGCTTTCATTTCTTTCCCCACCCATCCACTCAGATGGGGATGCCTGTCACATTGGCAAACATTTTAGCATCTGCGACATTATTCAGAAAAGCTTTCTATTTTCTGAAAAAGAACATTATTATTTGCTCGCTCAAACATAATAAATAAGGGTGCTTGGGTGGCTCAGTCAGTTAAGCACCTGACTTTTGATCTCAGCTCAGGTCTTGATCTCAGTGCTGTGGGTTCAAGTTTCCTTGAGCTCCATGCTAAATGTGGAGCCTACTTTAAGAAAAATAACAATAATAAATAGCCATTCACTGTTCTGCTTTCAAAGAAAATTAGAATCTTCATCAGTCAGTTGAAAAGCTATAGTTTTGTCCTTGAAAGAAGACTGCCTCTACTTTAAAGTCCTTTAGTGAAACAGACTAACAGTACCAGATGTAATCAAGGTTTAATGATGTTAAATGAAGTCTTCCAATTCCATGCCTTCCCTTTCCGGACCCCTGAATTTTGGCACCATGTCAAGTATATATCCAATAGGGTTGGGAAAATTGTATCGGAGCCTTAGGTGCCTCCTCCCTAGTGGGCATATGGAGCTGTAACCCCTAGTATCAAGTGTCTGTACCTGCCATTAAGAACTCTACACCCAGTTATATTTTCACGCCTCAAAGTACTTTCCTCTTTATAATTTTTCTCCTTCTGAGTTTCTATACATAAAAATATGATTGTATCATTTCCTAAAAATAGACAGTGTTCTTCACACTAAATATATGGTAAAAAAGTGTCTTTACATTGGTCAATAGTCAGCCCATTGTTGCTATCTCTGAGAAAAGGAAAAACAATGAGTACAATGATAATCTGGGCTATCTTTCTATAGGCACTTTCTGCACTGTAGTGAAGCTTAGGAAGAAGGATCCAATTTTGCTTCTATATATTATAAATAACAATTAGAAAATACAATTTAAAAAACTATTAAAAATTAAGGGATGAACTTAAAATTTGTGTATAAAATAAAATATCACTTAAGGCAATTAAAGACAACAAAATAAGTAGAGTAATTTGCTAGGTTTCTGAATTAAAAACATAAATTCTTCATAAGATTATTCATCTGATTTGTGTATAAATACAGTGAAATATGATTTAACACCCATCACTTTTTACTGCAAGAAATTGACAAGATTTTAAATTTTATATAGAAATATGAAAGACCTGAAATAGTTCAACAATTTAAAATAAAAGAACAAAGTTGAAAGATTAGTGTTACTTAACTTTATTATTATAAGGCTATAATACTTAAGATAGTATGGTATTAGTATAAGGATATCTACCAATGAAATCAAATAGAGGTTTCCGAAGTAGATTTACATGTAACTGATCAATTTAATTTTGAAAAAGGCAAAATTACAGCTCTAGCTAATTCAATGGGAAAAATGATAGGCTTTAAAATACTGTGCTCAAGTTCTGGATATTGCAAAAGTAAAAATAAAGACAAATATTGAACTTTAACTAACACCAGATGTCAAAAATAATTCAAAAATGATTATAGATCTACAAGTAAATATCTAAAACTATCAAACTCCTACATAATAGAAAGTTTTCTGAGATTAAACACAAAAGCAAAAAATATAAAATGAAGATTGATAAAATGGATATTATCAAAACTAAATTTCCTCTATGAGAGATACCAGTACAAAAATGAAAAAACAATAACACCAACAAGTAAAAGAAAGTTGCAAACTGAGAGAAAATATTTGCAATATATATATCTGATGAAAGACTTATTTCCAGATTTTATAAAGAACTCTTATGTCTGAATAACGAACAAACAAGTAAGCAAAATAAAAAAGTGGGCAAAAGGTTTAAAAAATATTAAGCAAAGAGATGTAGAAATTCATATAGCAAAGATTTTCAACACCATTACTCATCAGGAAAATAGAAATTGAAGCCACAATGAAATACTACTATACATGCATTAGAATGGCTATAATGAGAAAGACTAACCGTATAGAATATTGTCAAGGGTCTAAGGCAACTGCAACTGTCAATACATTTCTGATGGAAATGGAAAATGGTACACTCTGCAAACTAGCAATTTTTGTTGTTGGGAAGCTAGAATATTGTTTTGCAAAGTGAAACCTATATCTAACACAGGATCTAGCAATTCCACTCCTAGGTAAATACCTGAGAAAAATAAAACATCTATCCACACTAAGATTTGTAGACACCAAATCTTTGTACATAGCAAATTCATGCATCATAACCCTAAACTGAAGACAACCCATATACTTAACAACAGATTGATGGATAAATACTTTGTGGTATATCCACATGGAAAACCATAAGCCAATTTAAAAAAAAAAAAGTATACTACTGCTTCATACTACTGATGTATGCCCCAATATGAATGAATCTCAAAAAACATTGTATTGAGTAAAGGTAGATACAAAAAGTAATCCTTTGTAATCGCATTTTATATGAAATTTTAGAAAAAAGGCAATTTACCCATAGAGAGAGAAAACAGAGAAGTGAGGGAGTGAGGAAGGTTTTGGTGAGATGAAAATATTTTAAACCTTGATTGTGATGGAGTTTACACAAGTGAGTCCATTTTTTCTATTTTCCTAATAATGTCAGGAAAAATGTTCCTGCAAATTTCAGTACAAGCTGTTCACTTTTTGCGGAGCAGGATGCCTGTATTTCAAGGGACTGATATTCATATTGGATGTATCTTGTACAATTTTTCATTGACTAGTTATCTTCTATCTTTTTTGAAGTTTAATAAGTTGCTGATACCTATTACTAGTTCCAAGGTGATTGTAACTTGTCATTTTTTACTCTCATATACAAGTATTTTTTCTTAAGTTTATTTACTTATTTTTGAGAGAGAGAAAGGGAGAGAGAGAGAGGGCTAATGACCAGGGGAGAGACAGAAAGAAGAAGAGAGAGAATCCCAAGAAGGCTCCATGCTGTCAGCACAGAGCCCAACATGGGCCTCCATCTCACAAACAGTGAGATCATGGCCTGAGCTAAAATCAAGAGTCAATTGCTTAACTAACTGAGCCACCCAAGTCCCCCTACAAGTTTTTAAAGTGTTTATTTATTTTGAGAGAGAGACCGTGAGCAGGGGAGAGGCAAAGAGAGAAAATCCAAAGCAGGCTCCACACTGTCAGCACAGAGCCCAATGCAGGGCTCAATCACATGAACTGCAAGATCATGATCTGATCTGAAATCAAGAGCCAGATGCTAAACTGGTTGAGCCACGTAGGCACCTTTGCAGTATTTAAAAATAACTGACATTGCTAACTAGTAGTCATACCCACCTGAGTGTAGCCTTCTTCTCTAAAACCCAAGGGGATTTCTTTTCATTCACAGGGACAAAGTCTCTCTATTCCATTATGTCCTTCCTCTGGAACTTTGAAAATAGCCAATTCTCCTGCCTTAACTACATCACTGCTTGCATTTGCTAAGTTTACCTTACTATGACTTTTCTACCAAATATTTGCAACACGTTTCTGTTTACCTGAGGCCTTGCTCTGTTCTTGTTTTTCATACATTTTGAATTTTTTAGATGCCTTCACAGCTTCTCTATGGCTGAATAACTAATTCCAATTGTTATGGTGTATTTTGCCTACACAGATAAGTCCTTGAGCCTTTTTAAATCAAATATAAAACTACAAACGCTCCACTAGAAAATTTGACAGAACAGGCAAGTTACAATAAACATGAAAGGATTTAACTTCATAAGTAATCAAAGGAATGCAAATTAAACAATGAGATTACATATTTGCCTATTGTCAGGAAAAAATAAAAATACTCATTGTTTTAAAAGCTTCATAGAGAAGACACTGGTGGGAGGAATATCAATTGCTTTCTTAGAGTGAATTTTGAATAGATACTTTAAAAATTTTAAATATATATTATATTTTGCCTAGAATTTCCACCCAATAGCTTTTTCTAAGTAATCAGACAAGGGCACAAATATGTAGGCACAAGCATATTTATCACACTGCTTTTTTAAATGTTAAAATCTCTACATTTCTAATAGTGGTATTAACTGATGATATATTATATAAATGATGTCTGTTTCTTATTTGGTGATTCAGAAAACTGTTTATCTATAGGGCATTTCACATTGATGTCATAAATTTTGGTTTAAACTATATATGGAAGTATAGAAAACAATCTAGAAATTAACATATTGAAAGAAATGTTAACCACCAATTTCTCTGTTGTGAGATTGAAGATATACTTATTTTATTTCTTATGTTTTTCTCTATTTTTCAAAATGCCTAAAATCCATATATAATGCTATGTTTATATTCAGATTTTAGGCATATTATTAACTCTATCCCATGGGCCCATTTCATACTTCTTGGTTTCTTTGTAGTTTTTCTGCATTTGATCTCATTTCCATTCCTCCAGACTGTTGTTTGGGATATTCCTTAAGAAGAGAAAATATCATGTGACTTTCCTATAGGTTTTTGGTGACTTGTTTGTTCCCAAGTTCAAACTACTTACTTAGTGCATAAAATCCATCCTACTCTAGTTGTAATCTACCACTTCAGCCTCATCTTCAGTCATTGTCTTAAACCTCATTTAATCTCGTCATCATAATTTAGCTTTAAAAGAAGGATATTTGCCATTTTTGACATGGAAGAACCTCAGGACCATTATGCTAAGTGAAATAAGTCAAACAAAGAAAGACCAATTCTGTATGATCACACTTATTTGTAGAATCTGAACTAATTAAAACAGAAAACGGATTCGTAGTTGTCAGAACTGGGAGGGTGGCCTGTGGGGGACATGGGTGGAGTCTGTCAAAAGGTACAAACTTCCAGTTATAAGATAAGTTTTGGAGATACAATGTACAGCATGGTGACTATAGTTACTGTGTTAATCATTTCACAATATATACATATACTAAATCATTATGTTATACTCCTTAAATTATATAATCTTATGTCAATTATACCTCAATAAAACTGAAAATATTAATCACATATTAGAGCTAATAATTAGAGGAATAAAATATAGTACTTAATAGTCCCTGATCAGTATTATTTTTATTTAATCCATCTGTCTTTGTAAATGTGTTTTAATGACACTACCTATATTAAAAATAAAGCACATTTCTGAATAAGATTTGTAAACTCTGAAGCAATAAATCATGATTTTTAAAAAACAAAATTGTACAGAAATCTATTAACTGCCTTTGGGGATAGCTGTTATCCACAACATGGTGTTAGACTATATTTGGTTGATACTTATAAAACTTGTATAAGAGAGTTCTGTTTTAATCCTTAAAGCTCGATGACTGAAATTTCTTTCTTTTTGTTCTGAGTAAAGACCAGATAAAATATACTGCTTGGTTTTTTTTTGAGGAAAATATTCCCTTTTAAACTAGTGTAAAATAACCTATGCTTTCTAGAAATGTATTCACTAAAGCAAAATGGATCAATTTGCCAAAAATTAAATGAACCAATATTCAATCTAACCATCTGGGCAGGATGATATTTGCCTACCTAAACTCTTCTTGACATTTTCATTGGTTAAGGAATTACTCTTCACTTCATGACTCAAAGTTGCTCATGCTTCAGTAAAAACATCTGCTTAGTCTCTTTCCTAAAATGACTATTCAAAAGTTATAAATAAAGCAGTATTTGAAAGTAACTCGTATAGTCATTTATAAATTACTTGGAAGTTTTGGATGATAAAGGTAGGTATTTTATATAAATTTTTACAATTCTATATGCTATATGTACAATTTCTCATCACTACAATGTTAAAAAAATCTTCAAAGAAAATATTTTCTTTGTAAGAAAATCCACTAATACATGAACATGATTTTCAAGGGAAAAAGGATATAATCCCTTTCAATAATCTGCAATCCAGTTCTTTTCCCCCAGAAATGAACACAATTTTTGGTTTGATGACCTCCTCCAAAAACAATTCTGTATACTGATTAAATGTAAAACATATACCTATAATTTTAAGTATTAACATAATATGTTTTGTGTCACAGTTTGACTTTCTTCAATTATTAATCTTTTTTCTTTTTACCTGTACATACCAAGAATATATTGAAGGGTTTTTAGTTCTTTAATTTGATAGAGATTTAGGTCATTTATTTACTTATTGATGTTTATATTTAACACTATTAGAGGCTTTACTTTGTGTCCTTACCTTTGGTGGTCTAAATAAATTACACAATTTATTTTATTTTTCACAAAAATTCAATAAATAATTTTTGTTATTGTCCCTACTTTACAGGCAAGGGCCAGAGAGAGAACACATAATTTTCTCAAGGCCACACTGCAAGTAAGATGTGGTTTCAGGATTCAACCTCAGGAAATCTGCCTTCAAAACTGTGCTCTTTCCTCCTATTTTGTATATTTTGGCACTACTGTTTCAAATGTTGACCTTCAACTGTCAGAAAACCACCAGAAAAACCTGTAACCCAGTAATGGTAGATTGATTAGATTGTTTTTGACAAGAGAGAATATCAAATTGACATGGTCTTAGGGAAGTCATGGAAAAGGGAATCAGGATTTTAAGTTTTAGGCAGGGTGAATATTTAAGACAGTCTTACGTGGTGAAGAACTGAGTGGGGTTGAGAAGAATTTCTAACAACACTTTCAGATTAGTGGGAACAGAGAGGTGAGGTTCTGGAAGCAAATTTTGACAAGAAATCTTACTGTTGATGAGTAAGCCTATTATAATTGATTCTTAGTCTTATCTTCCTAAGTTGTTTTTTTGTTTTTGTCTTTGTTTTGTTTTTTGTTTTTCTTTTATAATTTATTGTCAAGTTGGTTTGCATATAACACCCAGTGCTCCTAAGTTGTTTTGCCTGTTCTTGATATTATTTAACAGTGGAATAGGAAGGTATATTTATCTTCTCATCAATACTGATACAATAAATAGAGTTTTGCATGCCTGTCCATATATGTGCAAAATATATTTCCATTTATTTTTTTTTAGGTTTTTTTTTTTGAGATAGGAAGAGAGAAAAAGAGAGAAGGAGAGCTTGAACAGGACAGAGAAAGAGAGGGAAGAAGAGAATACCAAGCAGGCTCTGCTCTGTCAGTGCAGAGCCTGATGTGGGCCTCAATCCAATGAACTGTAAGATCATGACCTGAGCCAAAATCAAGAGTTGGATGCTCAACCGAATGAGCCATCCTGGTACCCCATGCAAATATTTTTCTATGAAAGATATTTAGAAGTGGAAATTCTGAGGCTCTTTGTATATATATTTTTTTAATTAACAGGAACTGTGTTCCAAAAATGCTATAACAATTACCATTTTCAGCAAAGGTATATGATGCTCAATTCCCCATACTCTAACACTATATACGATCAGGCTATTAATTTTACCAACCTGGTAAGAAGAAAGTACTATTTTATTTGACATTTTAATTATAACTTCCTTGATTTTTTTTCCTATATTTTTCTAACAATTTTGAGCAACTTTCTATGGTTCTCATTTATATTTTGAGTTCTGTGGTATATTTGGTTTATCCTTTGTAATTTTTTTTTCTATTGATCTGCAGGACTATTTTATATAATAGAGTTTCCTGATCATGTGTCTAAGGGATGGCTTGGTCAGCTTTGATTAAAGGCTGTCACTGAGTTCAGGTGATTTCACCTGTACCAATTTTGGACTTTGGTTGAGTAACGGCAGATACAAGGAACATTTACTTTTCATGGAGGAAATGGAAGCTCCTAGAGAGGTGAGTGGAAATATGTGATTTCTCCTCAGGGTTAATATGCCTTCACTTCCATCCATGATTTACTGCTCAAAACAAATCACATGGACCAGGTCCAAATCAATAGGGTGGCTGAATTTACTCTTCATGGATGTCACAGGAAGAAGGGAGTAATTATTTGTGAACAAAAAGTTAACCTACTCAATTATAGTTAAAGCTCACTCTAGCTTAAGCCCTACCAGAAGATAGTCATGATGCCGAGTTTAGTGAATATCATCTCTCTATATATTTTTGTGCCTACTCAACAAATATAATACATGTGTGTATGAACTACATTGTATATATTTTTAATTCATGATTTATCCACGTTTAAAAAATAATCAGTAATAAACATGAACAGATTGTCTTTTAAATTTTTTTAATGTTTTATTTATTTCTGAGAGAGAGAGAGAGACAGTATAAGCAAGGGAGTGTCAGAGAGAGAGGGAAATACAGAATCCGAAGGCTGAGCTATCGGTACAGAGCCCGACATGGGGCTCAAACCCATGAACCGTAAAATCATGACCTGAGCCAAAGCCGGACGCTTAATTGACTGAACCACCCAGGCACCCCTAAACAGGAACAGATTCTTAATCCGACTAGTAATTAGGGAAACAAACTTAAATAATAGGAAATAAAATCTGTATCTCTTTTATACAAATAAATGTGATAACACTTGGTGTGTAACTATGAAATGGAAATTTTTATTTATTGATTATGAAAGTGTTTATAGAGAGAGCAATTTGGTTTTGACTCATTAATCTGAAGTTTCACAAGGCCTACAATAAAGCAGCTTCCCTTGTCTTTTTGGAAGAGATTACATAATGCAGGAACTTTCTGTTCTTTCAAAGTTTTATAAAATTTAACCACATACCTTTGGGAACTAATGTATATTTTGGCATACAACATGGACTACATTTTTTTTTCCTATGGTTATTATGCCAAACAGACTTTTTCTTGATTTGTGAACAAATTTAGATAATTTACATTATCCCATTAGATATTATTTTTCAGGGATCCTGTTGATATCGATATTTTCTCTGTAGATCTTTCCTTGCTTTTCAGTACTGCTCTGAGGAATTGCCACTTTTTAAGTCTATAGTTTACATGGCTTGGTTTGGAGATGTAAGATAAGCCTATCTAGGTTATCAACCTGATTTCTTCTGTTCATTAAAGCAGCGAGGCTGGACAGACAACATGTTAAATATCTTATCTTTGACATGCCATGTCTTCAAAATTTCATACTAAGTATACATATTTTAAATTTCTAAGTACTCAAAGGGTAATATATACAGAAATCCAAATGTTTATTTTTTAAAGATATTTATTTATTTTGAGAGAAGAAGCATGTATATGCACAAACAGAGAGGGGCAGAGAAAGAGAGGGAGAGAGAGAGTCCTAAGCAGGCTCCATGCTGTGAGTGCAGAGTCTGACTTGGGGCTCTATCTCAGGAATTGTGAAATCATCGCTTGAGCTGAAATGAAGAGGCAGACACTTAACAGACTGAGCCGCCCACGTGGCCCTAGAAATCCAAATGTTTGGGTTTCCAATGAAATATAGTAATTTCCAATGAGCCTTGTTATTGGTCTTGACCATGATTATATCATAGAAAATCTCATTTGACATATTTTTTCTCTTTTATTTCAGCTAGGACTAGGTAAGAAATCAAAGGTGGTGATGTTATCATTTCTTCCTCAGTTTGCTCTATATTACATACTCTGTGTTTCATTGTTTTTTTAGGTTCACAAAAATTCTTCATGTTCACACAACTTAGGGATCATGGCCAATTTTCAAATTGAAATGGGTTATGAAACTTAATGTTATCTGACCAACTCAGAAAATAATTGTCTTAATTTTGAAATCATATTTGGAAAAATTATAGCTATACTTCATTCTGTATAAAGTTTATGTGCACATTTTTATATACATATTTTACACAGGTTTTAGTAAATTTTATATGGATTACTGTAATGTGTTATAGATATCTTATAAATTATCTGTTTTTCTATACACAAAAAATTATCTGGAGTTTGAAGTCTCACATTTATTTTTTCTAAGACAGATAATTCCAGTTATATTTTATGAACTTAACTGAAGTTGGAAAGATAATAAAGGTATCAATGCAAAAGTTAGAAAGTTGAGTTATTCTAAATCATGAATATAAATAACTGAGGTGTTTGAACAGTTTGTAGAGTTAGTTCTTCCAATGAGTTTGCTTCTGACCACAGAATGAATAAAAATCTGACTAATTAAAAAAAAATTAAGATGGAATTAGTGTCAAAACAGTCTTCACAATCCACCTGCTCTACCCAAGCAATCCTTGTAAATACCTAATAGTTTGTCTAAAACCTTTCCATACCCATTATTATTACAATTTTACTAAAATATATCTTTATATAAATATGCAGTATGGCTGCTATAAATATAACCTTAGCTCAAAGTTATTTGGTGAAAGGGTAACTAAATTAAAGTTCTATTTCTTTTCTCACCAAATGACTTTGGGCTAAGGTTATATTTAGGATATTCATTGAGTAGCCATACCATTGCCAACCAACTGGCCCATAATGTATTAGCCTGCTGTCTAATATGTTTCAAAAATTAGATGAGATACATATTTTAATGTAACTGCAAATGTTCTTTTTATAAACAGACAAAAATCTCAGCTTCAAATTCAGTTTATATATATCAAAATTAAAAGGACATAGTGAGATTTTAACATAATTGAACAAACTTGGAGGTCTCAAGCTGCAATTCTGTTTTAAAACTTCTTTGTATGAACTAAATTGCTATTGAAAATGATAATTGCATTTCTCAAATACCAATATAATTCCAAACATTAAAAAAATTCAACACATTCCCACTCATTATTTGTACTTTAAGCATAGTGCTGTTCATATTCTAATTAGTCATTATCATGTAATTTCTAATTATCTCAATTTTAAACCATTAAAAATTAGAAGATCAAAGTTTTAATGATAGTAGCAATGAATAAGCCACCAAGAGTAGTGGGAGAATTGAATTCAATATAAGAAAAGAAAAATCTATTCTTTTCAAATGTCATTTTTTCATTAAATTAATTTTACTTTATATTACCTGAAAATACCATATATACAGTAATTTTAGAAGTAAATTGAAAGACCTAATTATTGAAAGATCAACTGATTAACATGATGATATTTCAAAAGCTTCTGTTTCCTCTAATGATACAAAACTTTAAAATATTAATATATTTTTGCTGTTGAATCATTCCAGAACTATTGTCAATTTTCTAAATGAGAGAGTACTGGTAAATAATCTGTGAGGTTTTACAGAACAAACTTCACCAAGGCACAGAGTTTCTTTCTATGCCACAGAGGTGATCATAGGTGATAAAAGTGAATTGGAGTTTTATGTAAATATCAATTAAAAGAACTTCAGTTCTGACCAGAATGAATCCCATTTCAACAAGTGAATGAGCTCAAGTAACAGCACTGTTGGGCTAGCAGAGGAGGGTGACATTCAAAGTGCTTTAGGGGTAAAATAGGAGCTTCTTTTGGAGTTTCAGAGTTCTGATGCAGAAAGTAATTATGTTATTTCACATTCACCTAAATAAATACTGTTAATTCCAAACGCAGAGAGGTTTTATGGTAGAGCAGTGGAAATAAAGAGAAAATTTAGTAGAGATAGAAAAATGTAAGACAAAGAAATCTATAAAATAATAATATGAGGAACAATTTAAAATTGGGACAGACCAAAAAGGTCCATGATTCACTGTGAAATATAAACGTCTTTAACAGGAAGTGATCAGTTTAAATCATAGTTTGCCATCTATGGCACTGGTGTTAAGGGCAAATTTAAATGAATGAGAAGTTCCCAACAAAAGACAGAGCTCTGCTGAAGATAATTAGGATCAAGTCTTATTTACATGAACAACAGAGTTTTAAACATTTATGGAGTTTGCTATTGTCATTATATTATAGATGGGGTAGAAAATATAAAGGATAAGTTGGAGGGAAACACAGTTCTCTGAGAAAATTGAAAGAAAAAAAAAAAATGAAACAGATCCTGGATTGATATAGGTGTGCCATAGGAAATAAGTAGTATGACAAAATATTTATACTTTATATTTCAGGGTACAGCCCCAGACCAGAAAATTGGAAAACAAAATTAGAATATTGGATTTCCAAGTATACAAATATAAAAAAAATCTGTTCATTTTTAAAAAGCCTTAAGTTACCCAAAGAAATATAATAAACTGGAAATTTGAGGAAGGTAAGAAATTTTTAGCTTTATGGAAGTACATAGACTTTATTTGGATAAGACTAGAAGAAGAAAAGTTTATATTGTAGTAGTGTACTACTACCTTCCAATGAGAAAGAGGGTATCAGCATTTCTTTTTTTTTTTTTTTTCTAAAAATGTTTATAGAACCAGTTCAGTGGGAAATTGTATAGGGGTGATATGTAATACAGAATATAAGAAAAGTTTCACTTTTCTAAATTCAAATATCCATGAAACCTTAATTTGCCTTGCTGAGCACCAAAAGGTTAGAGGAACAATGAGGTGGCGCTTTTTGAGATTTTTTTTTTTTATATATCAACAAGGAAGAAGCAGTTCATAAATTGAAAGTGGTAAAAATTGCAGGGGGAATTGACCCTACTATTCCATATGTGTAATGGACATATGTCCTTGTCAGCTGCAAACTAAAGACTGAGTTGTTTCCTCCTTTGTGATTCTCAGTGATAAGAACACAATTACATTGCACTGGCATTACCTGTTGATATGCCATCTCCCCAGATAGACTTTGAACACTTCAAAATCTGCAATAATATTTTATTCATCTTTCTTAATTCATAGCACCATATTTCTTGTTTGGAAATTCAATATAGTTTATCCTAATTTTTCATGGATTCTGTTTTTACAAATTTGCCCTCCAACTAAAATTTATTTGTAACCCTCAAATCAATGCTCATGATAGTTTCACAGTAATTTAGAAACATGCATATGTACAGAAAGATAAGAAAAGTGAATCACCGAACATATGCTTTCCCAGCTAATATCAAATGAGAAGATGGTTGGTTCTCACACTATAAACAAGTATACTTACTGTGGGTTATTTATATCCAGGTTTTTCATATTTCATATTTTCATATTTTGTTATTGATGTCATTGTTTAAAATGGCCACAAGCAGAGTGTTGAGTACTATCTACTGTTCCTAATTACAAAAGGCTGTGATATGCCTTACTGAGAAACTATGTGTGTTAGACCAGCTTTGTTCAAGCATGAGTTGTAGTGCTGTTGACTGTAGGTTCAGTGTTAATGAATTAACAATATGTAAATAGGTGTCTTTAAACAAAAGACAGGTAAAATGAGGTTATTTATGAAAAAATGTGTGGCCATCTATATGTAAGCCTCTAACCCTGCAATTTTTCAATGAGCAATGATTCAGTGTTTGTTAATTCAGTGGTTGCAGTAACTTCACAGAACATAACTACAATGAAAAATGAGAACCAAATGTCTATATTTCCTTGAAAAAGTGTTCTTTCAAATATGTATTTACTATTCATAAAGCTAGTTAGACTTACTTTTTAAAAATAAATCCTACTTCATATGATTTTTTCTTTTAAGTACAGTTAATCTTCAATTAAATGCATTCAGGTTTTTAGGTATTCAAAAGCTGAAGTTCTTGGATTTAATATGTACCTCCACCATTTGCGTTCTGAATGACATACTATAACTTTACATTGTCTATAACTTCTTTTCCCTCATGTGTATAGATAATTTCCTCATGAGGCAGTTATCAAGACACAAAGGGCTAGTATACAACAAAATATTTTCCATACTTTACAATGTGGAAAAAATAATTATTATTCTTTGATTATATAGATTTTATCTATGGTGACAAATTAAACTTATTTAAATATTTACTACTGGTATAAACATTTTACTCAGTTTTTTTTTAATTGACCCAGCTATTGCTAGATATTTGGAAGACATTATATTTGGGACTGTGAACACGAGGAATGTAAAACTATAAGGCTCCTGTACTCAAAAGAGCTTGTAGTTTAGGTGGAAAGATTTGGCATTTCATTCATTTTTTTTAATAGCAATGTAAGGTAGTAAATGATAAACACAAAAAGTCAGTTTCTGTTAGGACACTAAGAAGGGTGAAACCATAAACAAAATCTCCCTCAAAGAGACAATATAAGTGATAGGCAGTTCTTTCACATGGAAACAGGAAGAAACAAAGAGAATTTTTTATGTTTTTGTCATTTTATTTTTCTGAATTTTAAAAATTATTTAAAATTTGCAAAGAAAAATATTCCTAAGAAACATTCCAATGCAATAATTTTTACCTAGATATGAAGTACAATATGTTTGATATCAAGTTTGTTCCAACAGAAAATTGGGGAATTCATCTAACACACTTATTTCTTGCAAAAAAATACAGGCTTTTGTAGACTTGGCATATGCTTTAATGATATTTGCTAGTTGAGACCTGAGCTCTATTTACACTAATTACTACCTGCTGTAATTATATAAATCATACATATACACACTAATTTCATTAAGATGTTATTTAAATAAAATTTATTTTTCCTACCTGCAGCAGGGGAAGATGAGGTGCTGAGATGTATTAAATAAGGAGGGTCAAAAACCAGAGATAGCATGAGTTGTGCAAGCAAGTTGGTGGGGAGAAGAGGCAGGTATTCTTTACTTATTCTGAGTGGCCCCCCTTGTTTTTAAAGCACTTTCTTATCCCTTAGTTATAAGTGTGAAATGCACAAAAGTTGGGATTCAAATAAGAAGGAATTTTCTTACTGGATGATGTAGCAATCCATCCCAGATGCTATTTCTTTGAAACGAGATTCTGGGTAACCTATTACATCCTTTACTTCTCTAACACAACATTTTGAATGTTGCTAACCACATCAATAAATCAACAGCTAGTGGCTCTCATAGGCCACTGATAAGCCCATTTCTTTTTCTATATATTACTTATTAGAAGAGAAGAAGACAAAGAATGTATCAAACCCAGGTAATATATTTGACTCAATATTCCACTTGATTGTCATGATAATCCAGTGAGATTATGTTTACTTATATTTTGCTGTTGAAAAAAAAAATAAGCTTGTTTTGATGAATGGTTTCCTATATTTACAGTGAATAAATGGTAAAATTGGTGTTAGAACCCTGACTCTAATACCTGCACCATTTCTATTTTATGTTATATCAACAGCACCTATAGAACCCCTGTTGGAATTCTCTTAAGCCACAGGCATAAACGCCCCAACATTCAGACACAGTTTGACTATAAAACAAGTCTGAGGGGCGCCTGGGTGGCTTAGTCAGTTAAGCGTCCGACTTTCGCTTAGGTCATGATCTCGCGGTTCGTGGCTTCGAGCCCCGCGTCGGGCTCTGTGCTGACTGCCAGCTCAGAGCCTGGAGCCTGTTTCAGAGTCTGTGACTCCCTCTCTCTCTGACCCTCCCCTGCTCACGCTGTCTCTCTCTCTCTCTCCTAGAAATAAATAAAACATTAAAAAAAAAAAAAAAACAAGTCTGAAAGAAAAGTTCCTTTCCTCTATGGTAAAAGCTGATTAATGTTTGTTCCATTATTTTTCTCCTTTGATTCTGGATCTTGCTTGCCTAAGCCTGAAGTTTCCACTAGAATCTGGGTCTCTGGCTCTTGGGTCTCTTGTTCCCTTCCCCATTGCTATTCATATTCAATATGTCCTGGTTACTGTAGAGCAGAGATCAGGATATCAATGGTCCTTCTTGATAAAAATCTCAGCTTTGGCATTAGAGACAAAACGTTTGGATTTATATTACTACTACAAATAGTAAAATGTACTTTATCTAGAAGCCATACAGAGTTCAATAGGTTTGTTTTGGTGGTTGACATCAAGAAGGCAGAAGAGTGGTTTTTTTTTTAAGAATTGGAGGTAAAAATTGAAAAGTGAGTAGGAAGATATGGAGAATTGTGGAATATGGGTTCAATTAAACAACAACAACAGCAGCTTATTACACTATCTCATTTTACATAGAGATAGTAATTTTTTTTACTTGAATTTTTTTACTTGAATATAGTTGACATGTAATGTTACATTAGGTTCAGCTGTACCACAAAGTGATTCACTCTCTCTATACTTGATGCTATGCTCACCACAAATGTACCTACCATCTGTCACATGCAAGTCTATTAAAATATTAACTGTATGCCCTATGCAGAATCTGTTATTCTTGTTACTTACTCATTCTATAACTAGAAGCATATATCTCCTACTTACCTTCACCCATTTTGCCCATCTCCCCCATCCACTTTCCTTCTGGAAACCACCAGTTTTTCTCTGTATTTATAGTCTGATTCTACTTTTTGTTTGTTTATTCATTTGTTTTGTTTTTATTTGTTTTGTTTTTAGAGTCCACATATGAGTAAAATCATTTAGTACTTCTCTTTCTTAGTCTGATTTATTATCACTTAGTATAATACTCTCTCGATAAACCATGCCATCTCACATGGCAAGAGCTCATTCTTTTTTATGGCGGCATACAATTCCATTATATATATGAATACCACATCCTCTTTACCCACCTGTCTATCAATGGACACTATGTCGTCTCCATTATCTTGGCTATTGTAGATAATACTAGGGTAAACATAAGGGTGCATATATCTTTTCAAATTACATGTATTCTTCATGTAATTACCTGGAAGTGGATTTACTGTATCATATGGTAGTTCTATTTTTAATTTTTGAGGAAATACATGTTGTGTCGCACAATGGCCGTACCAGTTTACATTCCCACCAATAGTACATGAGGGTTCCTTTTTCTCCACATCCTTCCCAATATTGTTTTTCTTGTCTTTTTATAATACCCCTTCTGACAAGTGTAAGCTATCTTGTTATGGTTTTGATCTGCATTTCCCTGAAGATTAGTAATTAGTAATATTGAGGATCTTTTCATGTCTCTGTTGGCCATCTGTGTATGGGAAAATGTCTATTCAGTTCCTTTGCCAATTTTAATCAGTTGTGTGTGTGTGTGTGTGTGTGTTGAGTTGTGTGACTTTCTCATGCATTTTGAGTATTTATCCTTCATTGAATACACAACTTGCAAATATCTTGACCCATTTAGTAGATTACCTTTTTGTTCTGATAATGCTTTCCTTTGCTATGTAGAAGCTTCTTAGATTTGATGTAGTCCTGTTTGTTTTCCTTTGTTTTTGTTTCCCTTGACTCTGGAGTCAGATCCACAGATATGTCACTAAGACTGATGTCAAGGAGTTTACCACCTATGTTTTTCTCTAGTACTTTTATGATTTCAGGACTCACATTCACATAGATGTTGAACATTCAAGGCTTTCATCCATTTTGAGTTCATTTTTGCATACGGTGTAAGACTGTAGTCAAATTTTATTTTTTTGCATTGGCTGTCCAGTTTTCTCAACATTTATTGAAAAGACTGTAGTTTCTCCATTGTATGTTCTTGGCTTCCCAGTCATTGATTAATTGTCCATATATGTGTGAATTTATTTCTGTTTTCTCAATTCCATTCTATTGATCTGTGCATTTGTTTTTGTGCCAATACTATACTGTTTTGATTATATAGCTTTAGAGTGTAGTTTGAAATCAGAAAGCATGATATATGCATCTTTATTCTTTCCTAAGATTACTTTTGCTATTCAGGATCTTCTGTGGTTCCATACAAATTTTAGAATTGTTTGTTCTAGCTCTGTGAAATATGCCCCTTGCATTTCAATAGGTATGAGCAGTAACTTCTTTATTTTCTAAGTCAGCCTTCTATTTCATAAATATGTCTGGAATGTTTGTATAGATATGCATAAAGATACACATATTTACATATGAATACATATTGTATGCATACCATACACATAGCTTATATTACATTGTTTCAACATACAAAAACTAATATTATACATATTGTTTTGCTTGTGAGATACTTGTTATTAGACTCTTAAAAGTTCATGAAAACAACCTAAATACTATTTATAAAATCTTTTTCTATCAAAGTTATAGCCGTAATTAAATTTTTTGTTGTTGGTTGTTTCAGTTTGCCTTTTTTTAAAAACTGAAGTTTGAAATCGGTTGCATTTTTATACACCAACAATGAAGCAACAGAAAGAGAAATCAAGAAACTGATCCCATTCACAGTTGCACAAAAATCCATAAAATACCTCGGAATAAACCTAACCAAGGATACAAGAGATCTGTATGATGAAAACTGTAGAAAACTTATGAAGGACATTGAAGATGACACAAAGAAATGGAAAAACATTCCATGCTCATGGATAGGAAGAATAAATATAGTTAAGATGTCATTACTACCCAAAGCACTCTACACATTCAATGTAATTCCAATCAAAATTGCACCAGCATACTTCTCAAAACCAGAACAAACTTTCCTAAAATTTGTATGGAACCACAAAAGACCCCGAATAGCCAAAGTAATACTGAAAAAATAAAACCAAAACGGGAGGTATCACCATCCCAGACTTTAGCCTCTACTACAAAGCTGTCATCATCAAGACAGTATGGTATTGGCACAAAAACAGACACATAGACCAATGGAACAGAATGGAGAACTCAGAAGTGGACCCAAAAGTATACAGCCAACTGGTCTTTGACAAAGCAGGAAAGAATATCCAATGGAAAAAAGACAGCCTTTTTAACAGATGGTGTTGGGAGAACTGGACAGCAACATGCAGAAGAATGAAACTAGATCATTTTCTCACACCATGCACAAAAATCAACTCAAAATGGATAAAGGACCTGAACGTGAGACAGGAAACTATCAACACCCTAGAGGAGAAAGCAGGAAACAACCTCCTTGACCTCCACCGCAGCAACTTCTTACTTGACACATCCCCAAAAGCAAGGGAATCGAGAGCAAAAATAAACTGTTGGGACCTCATCAAGATTAAAAGCTTCTGCACAGCCAAGGAAACAACCCAGAAAATTAATAGGCAACCAACGGAATGGGAAAAGATAGTTGCAAATGACATATCAGATAAAGGGTTAATATCCAGAATCTATAAGGAACTCACCAAACTCCACGCCCGAAAAACAAACAACCCAGTGAAGAAATGGGCAGAAGACATGAACAGACACTTCTCCAAAGAGGACATCCAGATGGCCAACAGACACATGAAACGATGCTCAGCATCCCTCCTCATCAGGGAAATACAAATCAAAACCACACTGAGATACCACCTCACGCCAGTCAGAGTGGCTAAAATGAGCAAATCAGAGAACTCTAGATGCTGGCGAGGATGTGGAGAAACGGGCACCCTCCTACACTGTTGGTGGGAATGTAAACTGGTACAGCCCCTCTGGAAAACAGTGTGGAGGTTCCTCAGGAAACTAACAATAGAACTCCCTTATGACCCAGCAATAGCACTGCTAGGAATTTACCCAAGGGATACAGAAATGCTGAGGCATAGGAGCACATGTACCCCAATGTTCATAGCAGCACTCTCCACAATAGCTAAAACATGGAAAGAGCCTAAGTGTCCATCAACAGATGAATGGATCAAGAAGATGTGGTTTATCTATACCATGGAATACTACATGGCAATGAGAAACAATGAAATCTGGCCATGTGTAGCAACATGGATGGACCTTGAGGGTGTTATGCTGAGCGAAATAAGTCAGGCAGAGAAGGACAAATATCATATGTTTGCACGTATAGGAGGATTAGGAGGAACTTGACGGAGGAACAAGGGGGAGAAGAAGGGCGGAAATGGTGGGGGAAAGGGAGAGAGGCAAACCATGAGAGACTCTTGAATGCTGACAAAAACTGAGGACTGATGGATGTGGGGGGGAGGGTGGGATGGGCATGGAGGAGGGCACTTGTGGGGATGAGCACTGAGTGTTATGTGGAAACTAATTTGACTATAAACTATTTGTTAAAAAAAGAAAAGAAAAGGTAAAAAAAATAAAAAAAATAAACACTAATCTTTTAGGCTTAATTTTGCTACATTTGTAACTTGCTGGGGGATTTAATGGATAAAATTTTCTAGCATTCTGTTTCTTCAGGCAAGTATTCCAACTCATGAAGAAGGAAATGAAGTGTAATTTTTTTTTCACCTCTATATTTGCTAGCATACAAACCCAAGACATGCATTGTAATTATCAAACACAATTCCCCTTTTTGCCCATTTCCTCATTTATGAGCTTTTTGAGGAAAATGACCAAATTTTAATGTCTTTGTCTTTCCAGTACAGGTACTTGCGCATAGGGGATATTAGAATAGTTTTCTGTAGAATTTTCTATGAGAAAAGGTGGCTAGGTGGCTAGACCAAGACGACGGGACATTTTATTTTTAAAGAAGAAAAATGGTCTCTTTGCTTCAGATGTCCCCCTTATCATATCTATCCCTATAAAACAGCCCATGACTCTTAAAATACATTGCTTGCATTTCATCAAACATCAGGGAAGTCTTTATTTCAACGAGTGGAAATATCAGTATCAGTGCCAATATCAACTGTGGGAGTGGGTCAATTTGTATGTTAATTGCTAACACAGAGACCAAGATCCGTTTAAGTGTGTCTTTGAAAGAATTCTTCCTGTTTTCTTTATTCCAAATTTGTGAGTGGATATTTCCTAGTATGATGTTGAACTTCATGAAAGAGAGATGATATTTTCTTTCTAGTCAACAACTGCCCTTTTCCCGCATGTGGTAAAATATTAAATATTTTAGGTATTCACATTGATAATTCATTAAGCTGATCTCTAGCAAAATGTGGATTACTCGAGTTTGGTCTCTTTCCATGCACAGGCTTCCCCATGATTTATATGTTTTACAATGAATTCTACTTTCCAATCTTCTTGTCACCAATTTTAGCCTTTCTGATCAGTCTTTTCTGTCTCTCTCTCTGGAGTCTCATTTCAGTCTGCCTCATAAAAAATATATTAGTTATCATCCTAAAAGACTCCAGCTTCTGTTTCTGTGCCCATCTACATTCAGACTGCTCTAACAGGCATCAGTGGCTCTGCTTGCTCAAATATACTAGGGTCCAGGATTATTATTCAAGGTAGCTTCTCCAGGTCCCAACGATCCCCTGGCCTTGTGCTAATGGGTTTTTCTCCTAAAGATGCAAATAATGGCTGCCTAAAGTCTTGTTTTAATTGTCTCAAAATGAGGCAATCTGGCATCCTTGCAGAGCCATAAATAATCCTCTGAAACTACTTATAGAAATTCTCGATCAAGGTGTTTTTTTGAGACTTGGCAGTAAAAAATGTTCAGTGCCAAATAGCTGCTGTAAACTCAATCACATTTGTAGGAGGGGGTTTGCTGAAAGAAGCTTCTCTCTGAATCTCCCCTTTTACTGTAGATATAAAAATCATTTTCATTCATTACTACTTCTCTATTAGTGGTGCTAGGATTCAAACACACTATTCAAAGAGCCAATGTAAAGTTAGGACTAAGAAAATGAAAAGTGAGGCTCCATTTGTGCTGCAGTCAGATTAATTGTGCTTATTTTTTAAACCATTTTGGTTAAACTACATTCTATCACTATTTAAATTTATACTTCAAAACTATCCAGAAGTGCATTTTAAGCACTTTGATAATTTGTACCTAGAATTAGGAGAGTAAATATGGTAAATTTGAGTAGTAAAGAGTTCTTGATGAAAAATCTAATTTTACTACCACATATTAAGTGTAATGTAGCTGACCCATATGGAAAATTAAATGCAGAGAACAAGGGTGTTAATGTTAACCAAGCCTCAATATAATTGGCATTTATATTTATCATTACATACTCAGATGGACAGTCTCTGAAGTATAGAAGTATGCAATAATTGTTTATTTAACACATGAATTAATGAATATAACTTTTAATATCATCCTTAGTTTCTGATAAAAAACACTGCATATAGTTTCATAGGCATTCACCTCTACAGCAATTAGACATTCATCCAGAATTCTCATTTCTATAATCTTAGCCCTCTGGAAAGGAGTCAAGAGCCCCACACTCTGCATGTGAGAATATTATACTGCTTTTGGTGTTTACAAATGGGTAACTATGATACCTCGGATATCATATAGCATTGTGTTCAAGAATTAAACATGAAAACTGGGCACCTGGGTCACTCAGTCAGTAGAGCGTCCAGCTTCGGCTCAGGTCATGATCTCACGGTTTGTGGGTTTGAGCCCGGCGTCGGGCTCTGTGCTGACAGCTCAGAGCCTGGAGACTGTCTTTAGATTCTGTGTCTCCCTCTCTCTCTGACCGTCCCCTGTTCACGCTGTTTCGGTCTCTCAAAAATAAATAAAACATTAAAAAATTAAAAAAAAAAAAGAAACATGAAAAAATGCAAAATACAACTGCTTATATTTCAGGGTATGGATACAGAAACATAAGTTTCAATCATATAGAATATTCATTTCCAATGAAATTTTATATATTGTTATACCTTGATAAATAAGTTTTTTTTTTCCATTAAGACTTTGATGAAAACGAGATCCTGGAAAAGGAGAATAGGAGGAATATGTGTCATGATTTATCATTCTGAAACTGTAGTGGAGACTGGATTATTTAGTGAGCCAGGCATAGTGAAGGCTAATCAGTAAAAATAAAAATTAGCTGATCAAGCAATATTAAGAGAGAATACATGTTACAAAACTAGAGAATTTGAAAAAAAATACATTTATCCTATTCAGCTTTATTATTCTTCCAGAACACTTTATTTAAAGCATTTATGAAACAAAAGTTTCTTCCTTAACTTATTTCTAGGGGAAAATAACATTAGAACAACTTTTCTTAGTAATCTACATTATCTCTTAGCCATCTCTACTCTTAAAAGGCACTTCATGGGGCGCCTGGGTGGCTTAGTCGGTTAGGCGTCCGACTTTCGCTTAGGTCATGATCTCGCGGTTCATGGGTTCGAGCCCCTCGTCGGGCTCTGTGCTGACGGTCAGCTCAGAGCCTGGAGCCTGTTTCAGAGTGTGTCTCCCTCTCTCTCTGACCCTCCCCTGCTCACGCTGTCTCTCTCTCTCTCCTAGAAATTAAAAAAAAAAGGCACTTCATAATATTGAATCCAAAATTTTGCTGACTGACAAGCTGATAAATTATCCATGCAAATATTTAAATATTTACCAGCTTATTTTTCAAAACTGTTTTTTTTTTCTTTTCATGATTCTCTAGTCAATGTTTACAAAGTTTTGATGGGCACATTTTTTTTCTGCATTTTCTGCGTCAATTAATAAAAATTTATAAGCCTCTTCAAAACAGTATCTGTGTAATCTGTTGAATATGGAAACAAATCAATCAAAAGATAATTATTGGTTTTAATTTTTGGTCTATATGAAATAAAAAGATTTATGTCCCTGTCTCAAACAATATAATATTATATAATTATATAATAAAAACATATTAGAAACAACACTTTTTAAGATATTGTGCAACAGGCAGCACAGCATGGTGATTCCTGAGTTAGAGAAAACAGATGAGGTGAGCGTTCTGATCATCTCAGTTTCCTGCCCAGAAGCAGTTTTGGGGTTGTAGTGAGGGAGAAAATACCTGCAAAGAATGTGGTGCTCAATAAGATGAGACAACATAGATCAAAGTTTATGGAATCCATGGTGCCTATAACGTGTGGCTTAATAATGGAGAGAGGTTATTATACAGAGGGAAAGGCAAAGAAATTTGAAGAGGACCCCTCAACTCTTCAGCTGAGAACCACTCAATACATGTGTTAAAGGAAGTTACACAGGTTGGGGAAAGGCCTTCCAGAAAAGAGGAAACTGAATAATTTGCAAATTTCACATGTGCCTAGGAATAGTTCATATTCCCACCAGCCAAAATGAAAAAAATTTCAGTAAATAAGGCACCAGAATACTCAGAAATAAATCACCTTAGTTATAGAGCTCAATTAGCCCTAGAGTAAAGCCTGCTGACCTAAAAAAGCTTAAACACAAACGTCAGATGTATTAAACAAATTCCAAGTAATGCAAACTACATGCCAAAAAAGTCCAATAGTACTTGCATGAATGCAATAATACAAAGAACCCAAAAATGTAAAGTTCATACTTCAGCATCCAAATTTCCAAACATGCAAGGAAGTAGAAAAATATGACCCATAATGAGGATAAAATTCAATCAATGCAAACAAAATCAACCATTACATGTAATAAATTTTAGATTGTACGTTGTAATTATAATTTTATTTAGAACAGATTCAGAAAAATAAAATGTCCTCCATATATTCAGAAAAGTGAGGGGAAAACACAAACCTGATAAAGACAGGGAAGTGAATAAAAACAAACAAGAAACACAAATGGAAATTCTAGGGAGATAAAATTCGATACTGAAATAGTGAAAAAAAAATGAAATTAGCAATGGCTAGGTATCGAAGAAGAAATCAATAGACTTAAAGACCTTGCATTAGAAACTATCCAAAGTGAAGCACATAGAGAAGAAATATAAGCAAAACACCTAGCAGATCAGTGACCTAAGGAATGATATTAAATGTGCTAAAATACTCATAATTTAATTCTCAGGAGAGGAAAGAAAGCATAGAGAAATAATTGAAGAAAAAGTAAAAAATAAATTAAAAATTGATGGGAACTTTAAAACTAACCAACCTGGAAATTCTAAGAACCTAAAGCAGAATAAACAAAGAAAACATACCACAGCTCACTGAAATGAAAGTTTTAAAAAACCAGTGATAAGGAGAAAGTCTAAAAACAGAACACAAAAGGTAAGAACAGAGAAATCACCAGTAAAGTGATAAAGTGGTGTCTTTAAAACACTAAAGAAGTAACTGCCAAACTCAGAGTTGATAGCCAGCAAAAATATTTTTTAACATAAAAGCAAAATAAAGACTTTTCAAACAAAAAACAAAAAAACCCAAAACGTGTGGAGAAGCAGAACTGCCTCATAAAATATGTTTAAAAAATCTTTTTGGCAGAACAAAAATTTGGAGCATCCAAAACAGTAATTATGCAGTTAACTACAAAAGGCATTGCCTATTTTTAAAGTTTTCTTTAAAATAACTGCCTCAGGGCACCCGAGTTCCTCGTTGGTTAAGCGTCTGACTTCAGCTCATGTCATATCTCCTGATTCATGAGTTTAAGCCCCACATTGGGCTCTGTACTGACAGCTCATAGCCTGGGGCCTACTTCGGATTCCGTGTCTCCCTCTCTCTCTGCCCCTCCTCTGCTTGTGCTCTGTCTCTCTCTCAAAAACAAATTAACATTAGGGGCGCCTGGGTGGCTCAGTCGGTTAAGTGTCCAACTTCGGCTGAGGTCATGATCTCATGGTTCGTGGGTTCGTGCCCCGCGTTGGGCTCTGTGCTGACTGCCAGCTCAGAGCCTGGAGCCTGTTTCAGATTCTGTACCTCCCTCTTTCTGACCCTCCCCTGTTCACACTGTCTCTCTCTCTCTCTCAGAAATAAATAAACATTAAAAAAAAAAGAAACAAATTAACATTAAAAAAAATTTAAGTCATTTCATCAGAAAATACTTAAAAACCATGGGGCGCCTAGGTCGTTCAGTCAGTTAAGCCTCTGACTTTGGCTCACGTCATGATCTTGTGGTCTGTGAATTTGAGCCCCTGAGATAGGCTCTGTGCTGACAGCTCAGAGCCTGGAACCTACATCAGATTCTGTGTCTCCCTCTCTCTCTGCCTCTCTCCCACTTGCACTCTCTCTCTCTCACTCAAATATAAATAAGCATTTAAAAATATTTTTAAAGAAAATAAAAAACAAATAAAATATAACTGCCTCTTTATAGCAAAAACAGTAACAATGTATTATAGTGTTTACAACATATCTAAAAGTAAAATACATGACATCTGTAATGCAGAGGATAGGGGATGGGAAATAATGGCTGAAACAAATCTTCTCACTAATTTCATTAAATATTCTTATAACACTCTTCATGAAGACTGTAATGCAAGCCAGATATGGAATTGTAAATTTTGCAACAGCCACATTAAAAAAGAAAAAAGAAACAGGTGAAACTAATTTAATAATACATTTTATGCAACCCAGTATGTTGACTTTTCCAGTCAATCCCAGCCATACCCCATAGAAGTTAACAGTATTTTGACTTCTATCACTGTGGGTTATTTGCTTATTTTTTACCTTTATAAATGATAGATGATAGATAGATAGATAGATGATTGATAGATAGATAAATAGATATGACATAATATATCATTTATTCTTTTTGTGCATGTTTTATTTTAACTGACATGATATTTGTAAGACTCATTCATATTGTATATATAGTTTTTTGTTTTGTTTTGCTTTACTACTAAGTGAGATTCCATTATATGAATACAGTTTAGGTATCCGTTTTTTCTTGGCAGACATTTGAGATGGTCTCAGTCTCTAGACATTATGAATAAAGGCACTATGATAGTGCCTATTGCAGCTCTTTGTTTCTACATAAAAGTATTTTTCTTACTACCTAATAGTGGAATTTCTGTCATAAACATTGTACATGTCATATGTGTTGTTTATGTTTATTAGGAAATGCCAAATAGTCTTAACAAAACAGCACTGCTTTAAATTCTCACCAACAATGTATAAGAATTACATTTGCTTCACAGCCCTGCCAAAGTTTAATATGGCCAATCTTTATAAATTTTAGTCATTTCAAAAGTGGTTTCTCTTTGTGGTTTTAATCTGAATTTCCTTGATGAATGATAATATTAAGGATTTTTTTCAAATGTGTATTGACCATTATATATCTTATTTGGGAGGTGCCTGTTCATTTATTTTGCCCATTTTGATTTTGGGATGTCTGTATTTTTATTACTGATTTGTAAAAGTCCTCTATTCTCTTTCTGATCATTGAAATGCCTTCATCTTATTACATCTTATGGAAGAGAGTGTCAGATTGTTCTCTACATTACTTGTCTGATTATATAGAGTTTTATCTCTGCCTTCCTAGCTTTAATGCATAAATTATTTTCTTTCTTTCTTTAAATAAATGTTTCATCCAGCTCATTTCCCTCATTCATATTTTCTTCTACGTTCAATTATGTCATCTTACCTTTTATCTCTTATTTGAAAAGAAAGACATGGTGATTTTAAATTTTTGTGTTTTTAATAATAAACTATTGTTCCAAATGATGCTTGTCTTTTCATCTTGCATCAACATTATTTAGCAGAATCTTTTACAATACCATGTACTTTTCCCCTCATTTTAGGCTGATAATGCCTCTCACAGTCTGTGTGATTAATTTTCATTTTTATTTGATCTTTTCCATCTTCTACATTTCAGACACTCAGCTGAAGGACACATTGAGGGAAGCAACTGCAGACCAAATTTCTCCTCTCAAATGGTGATTCTTTTAGTATAAGGAGAGGGCTTCTATTTCCAAGGACTGATGATCATGGAAAAGAGAATTTATTCTTTTAGGTCTTTTCTTTTGCTAGACAATATGCTTGAAAAGCTGCCACACAGAGAGTACACTACTCGCTTGGCTTTTATCTATGTTTGCAGTTTTCCTTGATGACTTCCCAATCTCTAATTTTCCTCCATTATTTGACCCTGATATTTTTTGCATCATGATGATATGTAGACATCAATTTGATTTTTTAAAAAGCACAAGATGAGAGGTTATTCACTTGGCTGCCTCAGGAAGCAGTTCATGGTCAATAGATAAAGTGGCTCCTGACTATATACTACATCAAATGGTTTCTGTAATACTTATCATATCACATTATAGTTAGCTTTTTTTTTTTTTTTAAGTGACTGCTGGCTGAACTCAGAACTCATTCATACATTGCAATAACTATGAGAATACTTTTTGCCAAGCCTTGTATTAAGCATTTCACAAGCAGTATTTCTTTTAATTCTCAGGATAACATTTGAGGTAAATACTATTATTACCTCTATTTTAAAGATGAGAAAACTGCTGATGAAAGGTGTTAAGTACGTTGGCCAATGTCACACAGCAAGGTGAAAATAAATGAAGGTAAAAGTGTCAGTAGATCTTTTAGGTATATAAAAAGCATATTGATAGAGTCTCTCCTTTGTCTTCATCATTTTCTTGCAGACTTAACTCAATATTGATATTGTTCAAGACGAGTTGCCTAACACTTTCTTATGTTGATTCATTTTTATCCTATGTTTTCCTGAACACTGACATTCTGATAGTGACAGTAAGGCATCATGCATAGAGAGTAGCCCACAGATGGTAACACAGATAGAACTCAAATCTCTCCTGTCCTTCCACAACTCCAATTTCCATTTTTAAAATTTGTAAAATTATTTAATATCATCCATTGTCATATTTTTCAAAATTTCAAAGTAATAATATAACTTCATATGTAATTGATTAAATACTCAAAAGCAAGAGCTAATTGAAAAAAATCTGCTCTGTGAGGTTAATTTTCTTCTTTTAAAATAACAATATCTTAATATACTTGAGTAAAATGAACTTTTTATTTGTTAAAGATATTGTATAGGAAAGTAGGGAAAACATAAACTGTTCCATCTTAGAACATTTGTACAAATAAGATATAATCGCTTTTATTAAACTAGACAGATTAACAAAAAATCAAGTTTTAAAAAACTGTCCTAAAACCTTAGTACCATGCGAATCTTATCTTACCACATTTTCTTTTGTAAAGACATGACAGGAAGGGCAAAAACAAAATAATTCCAGACATATTCTGATTGAGGTGTATGGGGCGGGAGAGATGCAATTCATTCAACCACTCAATAGATCCACCCTGTTTTAATGAATGCTATAATGTTCTCTAATGCTAGACATTTTATAGCTTCAAATGCCTTTAACTTTAAGTTCTTACTTATTTATATTCAAGATGTGAATTTCCTGGTAGTTCCTAACACTTTTTCATAAAAAACTTAGGATTTTGTTAGATGACATACTCTGCTAAATGGAAATATTGCAGAGCACACAAAGGGCCTACTAACACCATAGACCAGGGGCTGACAAACTTTTTCTGATAATATAAACCTGATAATACATAGTTTACGCCTCAAGGATTCTCAACTGTCAGACCTTTAGAAACCCTTACTTTGCAGGGTAGATAGAGAAGGTCTAGAAAAAATAACTATGCAAGATGAAACCATGCAAAGCAACATCAATAATTAATGGTAAAATTATGATTGTTCCATAGCTTTAAAACTTTTGTCAAAATATTAAATGGTCATAGCCAATTGTGAGCATACAGAAAAACTTTAAAAATAGTAAAAATAATACTTATCTAGTATACTGTGACTTCAAACATTGAAAATGTGGACAATTAAAAAAAACTCAACTTATTATTCTGGTTGTGATATTGTAATATAGTTTTGGAAGATGTTTACCACTGATAAAGGGCACATGGGAGTTGTCTGATTGTTTCTCAGCACTGCATGTGAATTTATAATTATCTGAAAAGAAAATATTGATTAAAGAAGTAGTTTGAACAATACTTGCTTTCTTCTTATTGTATAGCTGAATATATGGAGTGGGCATCTTTTCTGTGCTCTGGTGAATTGTCATGCTTCTTTCTAAGTTTGCATCAGCTTCCAATATTTTATCCGTCGTTCTTTCAATTTCAATAAAATATATCCAAATTTTCCTTTATTGCGAAGATTTTGCCAGTGTCACTTCCTCTGAGACATCTTCATCTTTTGCATCACAACCACTTTACAGTTACTATGTTGATAAACTCTCCTTCATCAAATTCCTCTAGCTGTATAGCCAGCCTCTCTCTATTGACAGTAGTATAACATTCTCATGGTCAGCTATTGCTTATCTATCTCTAGTTATATTAAACTCAAATTTCACATCAAGCATTATTACTTTCTATTTCTTCAAAACACTTTATCTGTTTTGGCTAAGCCTCTTTCTTGACTATTCATTGTTTTAATGCCATATGAGTTTATCACTAGGAATGTAAAAGTTAACACAACAACATGCTTTTTCATCTGTATGTGAGCTGAACAGTTTGATGTTCAAGGATCATTTGCTGATTGGTCACTGATTACGATATGCCTTTACCCTAACACAGTGATTTGAGGACTGAAGAGCTAGCAGCAAAGTTTGTGCTTAATGGAATTACAGTTAATATAACATGATAACTGAAACTTGAACCATGTTCTTGGGAGACTGGTGTTATATAAATACACCGTGGTAACTAAAATTTGTAAACATCAGAACCATGCAAAGCAAGGGCTGCCTGTGCTCTAACCTGACATTGCACTATGAAAGCAGCCGTAGTCAATATATAAATATATAGTCACTGCTGTGTTCCAAAAAAACTTTATTTACAGATGCAGAAAGCTGGCAATATTTGTCCCGAGTCAAGGTTTGAGTCTGCTGTGTTAAATGGCCAAAGTAGCAAGTCTTCTTGTACTGCATCACCCCTTATCCAAAGCGGACATCTGGTTCAGCAACTTAAATGAGTAAGAGCAGTATTCCCAAGTGTGGAATATGCTGTCTCCATAACTTCAAGAATCCAAATAATGGCTGTGCTTCCTTCTCAGTGATGGGAAATCCTATTGGAATAGTTTGTCCTTTGTATAGATGGCATATTTTGGCATATTTCAGTTCACTGGACCCATAAACATCTCACTAATATGGGTAGCTCCTAAATCTTTATAGGTTTGAAATTCATATTCCTTGACTACATGATTTTTTTACCAAAGTTACCAGAATGCTACTTTTTGTTCATTATGTCCAAGTAACATAATGCCAACCATATTACTATAGCCTACAGAATATCCATAGGATCCTAGTCCCTTTGAACTACAGTATGATAGAAGGAGAGTTAACATAAATATAATAATACATACTCTTTTTTCATTCCACATGATTGCCAACTGCTTCTGATTCACTTTCCTGAGATAAAAAATGTTTTCTTCAGATAATGACTATATATCATATATCTATAGTTATGCTAATGTGCTTTAACCACTCCTACTAGAAAAACAGCAACTGGGGCTATTCCTTGATTGAATTTTTGAATAGTCTGTTATTAAACTTTATGATCTGTCTTGCTTTTGTAGGGGGTAGCTTAGTAAATTGAATGAGAACATGATAAAGACTATTATTCCTGCATCCTTTAAGCCTTACCTGGTTGACACTAATCTCTGTCATTCCCCCTAGGATGTAACTCTAGGTTTTAATTTACTACCTTGACCAAGTTTTGAAGGGAGAGTTCCAGGAACTTGCTTTGGCCTTTCCCATTGTAACTCTTACTTCACAGATATCAATGGAAAGACATGACAATTTGAATATATTGCTTCAAAAGTCTTTCAAACTCATCCTCTTCTGTCTTTTAAAAACCTTGGTAGTTTGTGACTAATTTGATCACCAGACACAGTGGAAGTAATAATATATGCCTTGCAGGGCTATGTCAGGAAAGGCCATGTACTGTCTACCCATGAAATGTTTGCCTTGGGAAAAACCAGCTATCCTGTGAGAATTCCAAATACTCTAGAGACTCAGCATGCACTACTGTAGATGATGTCCCCATCTGAGCTCTTAACCAACAATCAGAGTACCAACTGGTATCCAGGTAAGCAAGTTAACTTGGATATCTAATCCAGTTGAGTCTTCAGATGACTGCAACCTCAGCCAACAACAGACCACACCAGCACCAGAAGTCCTAAGTAAGAACTACTCAACTGAGTTCTTCCTGAATTCCTGACCCACACAGAATAAGAAAAAGTAAAATGTTATTTTAAGGCACTAAGCTTTGGGATAATTTGTTGTATACAACCAGAACAAAGGGTTACCCCAACTAACAAGTAAGATGTGCATTTTGATTATATGTTTGAAGACTTGGAAATTTACTAACTGGTGTATCTGTGGAACAAGTGAAACCAGAGTGGAATGGATCTGGGTCAGATTTATTTATTATCCACTTACTATCTTTCTGCCATATGTTCCCAGGGTATGATTGTTGAATTAATATTCACAGATTCTTTGGGAGGGGAAGAACTGAGAGAATCATTACGTATTTTCTAAGATGTTCTAGGGTGCTGCAGACCCTGCTTCCCATTCACTCTGTGAGCTCTTGGTCTATAAACTGACTTGAGTATTGAAACTGGGCAAGGTATCATGACTTTTACTGGGGCTGCTTCTCTTGACTTCTTTATCATCCAGTATGGATGTTTGTTCTATTTTGTAAAGCAAGCAATGTCGTTGTTGGCTAGCATATAGCTTTTTAACAGAAGCATTAAGTTCTGTTAATAGTTACCATAGTGGTGGCTGACTTTGACATATATTTCAATAATTTCACTCATCTGCTTTCCTGCTTTCCTGACCATGAAATCTTACCACCTGATCTCTATTAATTTGGCATTCCATCACCTTTCTTTCAATCAGATAATATCATGTTTTGAAATCATTCCTAGCCTACAGGGGATAGTCATCATAGATATTTACAATACTGCTTTACCCCTCACTAATACTTTTATTCCCACTTTGCTAAGTAAGTTGTACTCAGGGTTCCTGTAGTGTTTCACAGATTTATGTATTGTATGCACTCTAATAGCCCATGTTCTTGAACACTTTATCTTTTCTCCACTGTTTACCTGGGTGTCTCTCCATTTCTCTTTATTTAGTGAGGGCAATCACTTTTTCCAACTTTTCACAAACCACCAGGTAGTGATAGCACCATTTCCCAGGGTCCTTGTCAAAGTGTTAAAGTTTATGTGACCAGGAAATGTTCCCATATGAAGAAACTCTCCCTTATATAACTGTGTAGTCTGTTAACCTTGAAATAGCACTCTCAGATCTAATCCCATATTTATTCTCCAGGGTCCTGTCTGTAATCTTCGCTAGGTCCTGCATACTCTTTGGCACTTAGTTTTTTGTTGTTGTTGTTGTTGTTGTTTTTTGTTTTTTGTTTTTTGTTTGTTTGGTTTTTTTCCCCCTTTAGCAGGCCTACCACTTCTACCACTTTTCCTGCCAACTTCACCTGTAATTTAACACTAGTTAAGAATCTTCTTGGGTGCCTAGGTGGCTCAGTTGGTTGAGCGTCTGACTCTTGATTTTGGCTCAGGTCATGATCTCATATGGTTGTGAAATTGATCCTTCAGTGGGGCTTGGTGCTGGTCATTGATCCTGGTTAAAATTCTCTCTCTCTTTTTTCCTCTACCTCTCCCCCACTTATGTGTTTTGTTCACACATGCTTTCTCTCAAAAAAAAAAAAAAAGAGGAAGGCATGTGTTGTCTTGCAAGCAGAGGTGTCTGCATCATCATCATTAAGCGTGGATAAAATAGTAGTCTGTGAACGGGTGGGGGGGGGGGGGCATTTCTGAAATCCCAGAGAGCTTAAGGAGGTCTGAGATGTCAGGGTTCTAGGGATCATTGATCCAGACATATACATCCTTAAACTCAGGATTCCACAGTTCTTTATTATCAAAACTCGGACTTTTACTGCTTTCTAGTATCAGAAGATAAGAATAGTTTTATATATTTCCAAGGAAGCATTGTGACTTTCATATATTGCCTTAAAACAGTGATCAGAGTCTTTCTTTGTCTTTTTCCAATGCACTGATAGTACCCTGCAAGAGTCACCTAATACCATACATTATAATGGCTACTTTGTTTTTACTTCTTAAATGATTGAGATATTGTATTACCGAGTGCATTTATTTTCACTCGTTCACTACTGTTAAAATTCAATAATTGCATTGTGCTAGCATACCAGGGCTTCTCAGTACTCCTTGTACTATCAAAAATAGAATTCACAATGGTAGCCAGCCGGTGGGTCATCTAGCTCTAATATCCCATTTTATAGTTCATTTTTTAGAATCACTCTTGATACCAATTGGCTTAGTCACAGTCATCAGAAACAGTATCTAAGATAGGAATTTGCATGCAAAAGCTGTCCTGGGGAAGACATACTGGAACAATAGGTGTAAGAAAGTGAAGGTAGCAGGACTGAATAGAGAAAGAAGTCGAACTGTAATGCAGATGCAACAGAAGACTCAGGCAGTCCTATGGGCATGTTTGGATTGTCCCAAGTTAAAGTAACAGAGCCAAGACTTCAGAGACATGTATGTACCAGTCACTTAATGCAACTGGCACCAGCAGTGATCATGACCTTAGGAGAGGCAGCTTTCTTAGGCTGAAGGTAAGTTCTAAAATGAATCAAATATAGGTCATCTGTAGCCAATACTCATGACTGTTGGAGGAATGAATGTCTCTATCCTGATGATCTGAGAGATATACAGCAAGATGCATTACAATTGCTAAGTATGTAAAGAAGGTCATTCTTTACTCATTGGGGAATCTGTTTTCAGCAAGGAACTCAAAGTTGCAAATGACTGTGTCACACAGCCCTTCACCTGAAGAGATCTTATGCTGATGGTGGTAGGGTAGAAAATATGTAGCAATTAGAGTACAGGTAGCATGTTCAACTAAATTAGAGGACAGTGACTATGGGAATAGTAATTACATAAAAACTAAGATTTTGAAGTTTGTGATACAAAGCAAAACTTCTGCAGTTAAATGATGTTATTATGAACAAGTGAAAATATAAAAACCAAAAGGTGTCTTTAAAAAGGGGCAGACATGAAAAAAATAAAAGTTATCTTTAGTAGTGAGTCTCCTATGTGACAGCATAAAAGAGTATGGAAACCAGAAAAGAAATAGTAGACTTGAGCATTTCAGACAGAAAAGGTAGCCCAACCAAAGTTTTACAGAAATGCAAGCCTTAGCCTTCCTCCCCAGTTAGAGGTCTCATTGTATATTTGATGAAAGAGAAATCATAAACAGAACCTCACTGAAGGGTATGTCCAAAGAGAAAGGGGTACAGTCCTCTTTCACTTGTAGAGTTTAGACAAATATAATTATCAACATATAGTTCATGTTTAAATTATCAAGTTAATAAATGACTATAGAATCCTTGTATTTAGCAGTCCTGCTAAGTCAATTCTGCCTGGCTGTGGCAAACAATATTCTTTGGTTTAGATGGATAAAATTAGTAGCCTCTACATATAGCAACAGCTTTCCTAGTCTTAAACTTAATTCTGACTAGACTGACTGCCTGTAAAAACCATTGCCCCAGTGACAAGAATTTTGATAGAATTTAACTGTTTACGAGACTAAAAACTCAATTTGAAATGAAATTTTAAAAAATAAACTACATTGAGAGAATTAGAACTACTTTTGTAATATAAAGTTTATAAAACATTTTAATTGGCAAGAAATGGGAGAGAGGAAACATTAGAATCTTTCTGCATCTCTAGATTCTAAGCAATTTGGGGGCAAGAGATGACTGTATTATGTTCACTCATATAGTTCCAGTGATTAGCAGGCTTGATACTCATTGACCAGTGAAATGAAAACATACCTCAACAATATTTTGGTGTAATTGTCAATGGACCTCTAAAGCCTTGTGTTTCAATTTTTGTTTTTTTGTTTTCTGTTTTTAAATTCTGAAATTTGTTCTGCTTTGACATTTGGCTTTAGGTTTATCATATCCTTTTCTTTCCCTGTTTATGACCTGTCTTGTCCAGATCTTGCCATTTAGTGTCATTTCCTACCTCCTAATGCCTGATATAGGTTTTCCTTCGGTGTTCTCCTTCTGTCTTAAATTCAATTAAAGCTTTTTACCATACAACGTTGACCTTCAAATCCATCCAATAAGAGCCTTTTTTCTTACTGACTAAAGTCAGAAGGAGAACATTTCCACCCTGTCAGCTCTTTGCTATCCTTCATGGATTTCCATTGCTTATAACTTTAGCTGTCTAAATCTAAAGTCACGCTTTCAACTCTGAAATGCAAAAAGCTTAAGTGAATTGCCAGTCAGTTAACTAGTAAGTCAATGTATTAAGAAATATCAACTTTTGATGATATAAGCAAGTAACAATTTTATTTATACAAATACTACTATGTAGTGAGTCTGTTAGTATCTTAGAATTTTCAATACACTTATAGTCATTTCTCAGTCATTAAAGAGTTTCAGTTCAGTATTTAGTATGCCATCCCGTTATTTAAGAAACATTCACATTAAATTAGATTCAAACTTTTTTTTTTTCTGCTCTCCACCATTCCAGGCAAAATCTCTTGTGGCTTTAGTGTTTTGAAAAAGGAGCAGGAAAAGGAAATTCTGACAAGATCACTATTTACATACTCCCCTCCTTCCTTTTCTAGGGCTAATTAGAAGGATGATTAGAGAGGGGAAATGGGAATGTTCCTTGACTTCATTGTAAGAGGTGACTATCCAGATAGATTGATTATTGTTGCTTCTTTAGATAACTGAAACTGGCTACTTGTGCTTTTTATGTACCAGTTACATAATGCTGGCTTTCTTGGAAGGACACCTGTTGGATATTAAGACTCCCAAAGTGGTATTCAATAGCACAATTTCTTAATATCAAAGACAAGGTTCTAGTTAGACACATACCAATGCCACTTGTTTCCGACCAGCATCAATCTACCCAAGAGCCTGTTACTGATGAAGTTCCTTCTGTATGTCCACAACAGCCATTTCCAAATGGTGATGGACAAGGAGCTCCATTCAGCTCCCTCTTCCTTAGCTCTACCATTTCTTTTTAAACCTTTCTTCTACCTGTGTAGTACAGAAGCACAGTAACAAGTGCACAGCCTAAGCAGACAGCCATGGGAACATAATTCTTTCTCTTCCTTTGGGCACCCATTCTTACAAAGTGACCCCTTGGTTTTGGAAAGAGGAACAATTTTCTCTAATAACATTTACAGCATTCCCCAAGGGGTTGTCTCATTTCAATTCTTTATTATACAGTCTCTTTTGATTGGGTCACACTTTTAGAACACAAGGAAAATCCTACTTTGCTCCATTTGACATTAATAAGTGCAGCCAGCACTATAAGTTTCTACTCCTTCATCCTTTAAGGGAAGCATGGAGGGGAAGACCCACTATACATGGGTCAAAAGGATTTGACTTGTGATGAAAGTGACAGATCTTTTCAAGTCAAGCAAGCCCAAAAGATTGGCTGAGATCTAGAGAAGTCTGGCCAGATGTCAGTTAAAGCAAGAAAAGACAGAGGGAGATAACTATTGTCAAAGTTTGGATCAGAGTATGCTGATTTCTATGAGATGTCAAAAGGAAGTTCATATATATAATATATGAACATCCAGATTTACTCAAAACATAAATTTATGAATATATATATACACACACACACTCATATATATGTGTGTGTATATATATATATATATACGCTCATAAATTTATGTTTTGAGTAAATCTAGATGTTCATATATAAAAAGTATTTCTTGGGCCACAACAAATTAAGTCTGAGATAACTAGGGCACAAGTAACCAGGAAAAAATAAATTTAAGAGCATGAATAAAGTGTAAATGTTCTGACTTGTTCCCAACTGGAATCTTCACACCTAGGCCTTTCTAAATCTTTCACAGTTGTAAATGGAGTGCTGTGGGGACTTCTGTATGAGGTTTGAACAGCAGGATTGGGATTGTATGTATAAATTGCAGTTATTTGTAGTGCCATGTTTTGTTACAGCCACCTCTTCTGCAAACCTCATGCACCATAGGCAGTAGCATGAATACAGCACTGCTCTTCCCTGATTTCTAGGAACATTTTCTGCCATTGTGGTTATGAATATTATGTATTTCTTCTGTAACCATCACTACAAAAATACTTTTCTATGTTTGATCATAAAAGCAGTAGTGCTTTGTGTTCTTTGTTTTATTCAGAAAACTTTAGCTACACGATACATTAAATATGCCAACCTTCTTACAGATTTCTTTCTCCTGATCAAAGGTGCTATTTTGGGGTGGAGCGTAATGTGTATGGAGAGGTAATGCTGAGATTGTCTTCATACACATCACACTTATACCTTCTTTTCATTTCTAGTATGCTGCCTGAAGGACGAGGAATGACCTATAATAAAGCAGGTTAGGCATCTCAGTCTTGGTGACTTAGGAATAGGGATCTACTTAGCTGCCATGCGTCATCCTAAAAATGGTGTTAGGAGACCAAGCTTTGTAAACCATACAGATGCATTAGACTTTGTAACCCAAAAAGTTTTAAGTCTTCACTCTGAGATCTGTTTCTCACATATATTCAGTTTCCTTAAAGTAAGGTACATACACACACACACACACACACAAACAGTATATTTCAAAGGCCAAGAGCATACTCAGTAAGGAAAGAACCTAAAAATAAAAATGAAATAAAATTTTGAAAAAGAACAACTATGCCAGCATATTTCAAACATATTTTTCCTTAGAAAGTGTACTGTCAAAATAATTCCCTGCTGATGTTACAACTTTAAAGCCTTTTTCCTATTGTTTTTCATATTTTTTTCTGATAGAGCAAAAAACCAATCGGCTTTGTTCATTTATAAAGACGGTCTTGTCCAATTAACATAAAAGTTTTCTGATTAATTACTGTCAATTGGCAATTATTTTATCAAGTGAATTAAGATCATGGAAAATGGTTTCTAATAATTTGGTATAATAAAAAGAAAAAAAGGATTCTTCCCAAGGCATCGTTTAAAATATATTCTTCTAGTTGTGCATGTCTTGTTGACATATTATAGAATATGGCTCCTGTACTTAGTTTATATACATCACTTCCTGATGTGACTTAGTAAGCAATCTCAGACTGTGGCATCTAATCAGTATGAAAGAATATGGAAATCAGTTTTGTGAATAAAAATACCTATTGAAAAACAAACAGTACAATGGTAAGGGAAAATGATCCTATGTTTTGAAACAATGCTTTACTCTTCCTCTTCCCCTTCCATTTTCTGTTCCCTCTTGAAAAATTCAGATCACCAGTCAAGAGGTGGGGCTGAGGACAAGAGATGTCCATGCCAGGGATGGGGACACAGTGCTCAGTGTGCAGTATTGGAATCAGTGTGAGTAAAAAGACATTTATTGAGGGGGTGGCCCAATGGAGAGGATCAAAACCCAATCCTCCTTACAGATGTCCACTAAGAGATCAGCTTGATGTAGGATATCAGAACCAAAACATGGTGAGAAGTGTGTCCACATAAAGGTATAGCTAGTTATAGGATTTCTGATGTATGTTCATCCAGTGGGTAGAGAGTTGTCCTCTGCAGGGCATTCCATGTTAAAAGGGATAGTGGGAAGGGGAAGAGTCTTCAGGGCTCAGGCAAGATGAGAAGAGCATGTATAAAGAAGAGGATTGGAAGGTGGTCTGGCATAGGGTGTTGGAGCCTGAGGGAAGTATAGAGGAGTTAATCCAGTACAGTTGTCTATGTTTGACTGGCCTAAAGGAAGACATTCCATTGTGTGTGCAGGGAGGGAAACTTGACATTAAGAGTCAGATTATGAACAGTATGAGGAAGTTGTCTCCAGAAGGATTATCTCTTCACTGGGTGTGTGACCCCAAATGGGTTGGGGCATCTGCATGGTATGACTGTCTAATAGGGCTGTCATAACTGTAGCCAGGAGAGTATGTTCACCTGAGAGACCATATCATCAGGACATATTGAACCCTAAGTGGGGAAAGGAGTGCGGAGTGAGAACATTTTCCATATTATAGGGAAATTGCACCCAGGAAGTTGGAGCAAATGTACTGAGAGAAAAGCATCCACATGTGGTAGGTGAGCAGTGCAGCCAGGTGCAAAGTGTTGGAGCCCAACTGGGATGAGAGAGAAATCTTTACATGAAAAGGATGGCAGCAGTATTGGGAGATCATTACATGGAGAAGCATTGATCACATAAATAAATATGTCAGGTAGGGATCATGAGAACTGAATTTCTCACCATCAGAGATAGAATTATAAATATGGAAAGAGAAAACTCATGTGAACCCTACAGTATTATATTGCAATTAAAGACTTTAGTGTAAACCTGTGGTTTTCAATGTAGAAATAAATATAGGAATAGAGATGTAAATATGTGTGTGTTTACATATATTTTTTTTTTGCTTTTCCACTTGAAAAGCCTGGAAACAGGAGCATCTCAGTAGTAGTAAGAATATCTTAAACCCAGGTGTTCTTTTTTTAAAAAACTTTTAATGTTTTATTTATTTCTGAGAGAGACAGAGAGACAGCATGAGCAGGGGAGGATCAGAGAGAGAGGGAGACACAGAATCTGAAACAGGCTCCAGGCTTTGAGCTAGCTCTCAGCACAGGGCTCGATGTGGGGCTCAAACCCACAAACTGTGAGATCATGACCTTAGCCAAAGTCGGACACTTAACCGACTAAGCCTCCCAGGCACCCCACCCAAGTGTTCTCCCCCCACCACCCCCCCAGAATAACTAGCAATCCTCACACAAAAGTCTGATTCCAATGGTAAGGCAGAAAAGAATAATATGAGCCTAGAAAATCATGCACCAGGAATAATAAAAGTCTCAAACAATGAGGGTGCATGCCAAAAGAACACAGAAGGCAGCTTGAAGGACTTCCACTGGCCAGCTGTGGGACAACTGAGATTCAAAATAAATAATGATGTTAATGGATTATCAACCCACTGAATAACATAGGCAGTCAGGTTTCCTAGTGATACACACATTAAGTGAATAAATTGAAAGTTTGTATAGTGAAGAAGAATGGTAGATACCACCTTCACCAAGTGATCAAAATTAACACTACCAGTAATAGGGCAAAATCTTGGGTAATCTAATACGACACAGTGTTAACACAGTATTACTTCTGTAGTAGTCCTAAAATGAACAACCTGAATCTAATTGTAGGTAAACATCAGACAAACTCAAATTGAGATATAGACTATGAAATGTCTAGCCTGTGTCTATGGAGGTGCAGTGTGATGAAAGCCAATAAAAGACTGAGAAAAGGTTTAATAATGAAGGGAGAGATTAAATGTCCCATAGAATTCTGAGTTCTATTCTTCTGCAGTTAAGAACATTTCTGGAACACTTCGTAAAACTTAGATGGTAACTCGTATTCAACTTTTTGAGTAAATGGTGGTGATGTGTCAATGTTAATTTCTCTATTTCAATGTTTTTTTTGTGCTCTGTAGAAAAAAATGTTCTTATTTTAAAACTACACAGTGTATTTAAGGAGACATCATGTAAATAACTCTTTCAAAAAATAAAGGACAAATAATTTATGTGTGTTCTACCTACAGTTTTTTGTAACTTTGTTTCAAAATAATGAGGAATTAAAAATAATAAGGAATTAAAAGTTTAAACAATAAAGACAAGGTATTTTCAACATAAACTGATGTGAGAAAGAAAAACAGGAATTTAATGTCCTTTTCACTCTGTACATGAGAGTGTAACATAAAGAAAGCTATAGCATAAAAAAAAATTCCTGAATTTTGGAGCAGATAGCTTTTAAGAACTACCTCATTTCTTAATCACTGTATTGAACTTGAACAAGTCTTCTTCAGGTCTGTTTTCTTCATGTATCATGTGATATCAGTGTGTAAACAATTACATCAATTCTTATATTTGAGATGGGTGGCTCAAAGGGATTGCTCATGAAAACATTTTGTAGGCTGTAAAGTGGCGTAGAAAAGTCAGCTATTACATAGTAACATGATCAAGCTGGGCTCAATCTGTAGCGTTAGAGTGCATTGCAAAATTCCTCGTGTTTTTGTTCAAACTCCATCAGTTTAATTTTGATTCCATTGCCCCTTCTGTTGGTCTGACATGATCACACTCCACAGCTGTGCCGTCTGGCTCAAGGGAGGGCGTTTATAAGTTTGTATCTATAGTGTTCTTTCCAACTCCATTCAGCCTACTGCACTGAAGCCTCCTCACTCTTACTGTTAAAGGTTTGTGCACCCACTCAGCGAAGCAGAGCTGCATTCTATAAGTGTTTGATTTCAAATCGGTGAGCTAAAGTCAAAAAAATTTTTTTCCTGGAAAATCCACCTTAACTTTGAAATTAAGAAAACTTGTATCTGAGGTCAACAGAGGTCAGGTAACAGTTTTTTAAAAAAATTTTTTAACATTTATCTATTTTTGAGAGACAGAGACAGAGCATGAGTGAGGGAGGAACAGACAGAGAGGGAGATACAGAATCCTAAGCAGACTCCAGGCTCTAAGCTGTCAGCATAGAACCCAATGCAGGGCTTGAACCCAAGAACCAGGAGATCATGACCTGAGCCACAATCAGACGTTTAACCAACTGAGCCACTCAGGCTCCCTGATAATTTTTTTTTTTTTTTAATTTCACAGTGCAGTAATCCTCTGAGGTTAATATAGTGGAAGTTTTTGTTTGTATGTCTTGTTTGTTTGTTTGCATAGTACTATTTCTAACAATTCAAAAGATTAAGATCCAGAGAGGCCATTGGTATTCTTAAGTAATCTCAGAGTCAGATAAGAATCTGTATCCTCTCTGTTGTTTGTTTGGACTATAGAACTATAATCTTACTGTGAACATTGATATGGAATTTATTTCCAACTTGATGCTGCAAAGAGGAGGGTATCAAAGGAAGTGGTAACCTCTCAGCTAAATAACTAGTATACTTTTTTAAAAAATTGTGTGTGTGTGTGTGTTTCTTTGTTGTTGTTGTGTTTTTGTTTTGTTTTGATTTGATTTTTAGAGAGAGAGCAAGAGAGATTTGCTAGGTGGGAGGATCGGGAGAAGGAGAGGGAGAGAGAGAATCTTAAGGAGGCTCCAAGTTCAGCATGGAGCCCAAAGGCAAAGCTGGATCCTGACTGTGGGATCATACCTGGAGCTACCAAGTCAATGCTCAACAAACTGAGTCACCTAGGAGCCCCAGCAAGTGTACATTTTAAATGAAATTTCAACTAAAGGCTGTTGATACAGTTTTTTGTTCATTTTCTTCTCTTCCTCTCCCCTCCTCTCCCCTCGCCTACTTTTCTCTCTTCCTCTTCCTTCCTTCCTTCCTTCCTTCCTTCCTTCCTTCCTTCCTTCCTTCCTTCCTTCCTTCCTCTCCCTCCCTCTTTCTTTCCTTCTTTTCTTCCTCCTTCCCTCTTTCTTTGCTTTCTTTCTCTGCTTGCTTGCTTTTTCTTTCTTTCTTTCTCTTTCTTTCTTTCTTTCTTTCTTTCTTTCTTTCTTTCTTTCTTTCCATCCTTCCTTCCTTCTTTCATTCTTTCTTCCTTTGTTTCCTTCTTTCTTTCCTGTCAAATCATAACTCTTAACCAGAAGCAATAAAGGCATCATTCTGAGACCTACTAGTGGTCTGGGAAAAAAAAAATCAGTAGTACTAATTTTGCTTTTATTTAAAATTTTGATATAATGGTCGATCATAGACTTTTTCATTAGTTTTTTTTTTTTTAATATTGCTAAGATATATTTATCTCGATCACTGAGATAACCTCATTGCCTCACCCTACTTTTAGCCTTGGGCCCTAGAATAAGCTTGGTTACAAAATAAATAGTCATTGTTACTATTCCTATTATTATTACACAATCTAATTTTCATAACATCATGAGGCCTGGCTGCACTCTGACATTATCATCTGCGTGGTTCCTGAAACCCATATACATGTCAGCATGTGGAATCCTCTGCAGAAACTGAAGGAACTATAGGAAAATGTCTCCATTCTTACCTGATCATAACAGAAATGAAACTCTGAATGGAAGAAGCAGGAGAAAACATTCTCTATAAGAATTTATCTTTTCCTGTTAAACTAGAATTATCACCCACTAGTCCAATGGTGCTCATTCTTCAAGGAATTCTGAAGAAGTTGATACCAATATACTGACTTTGATTTATAATCTCACTTGCTCTCAATTACCATGACTTTTTTCCTTGCTGTAAGGCTTAAAGAACTCCATTTATCCATCCATTGTCTCATTTATTAATGTAGCAAACATTTTCAGAACACCTACAGAGCTTATAGAAGCTCAGGAACAAATTTCAGAAATGACATTTGAACAGAATATTTAGAAATAAATAGGTGGTCCTAGACTGCATAAGAACAGGATTTGATGCAGAAGTAGACACATGACACCATAAAGTTTTTTCCTGAAAATTTTAGTCGTACAGAAATCTAGATACTGGCATTTGTTATTGTGATGACTAGGACTCTGGAAAGGAAGTCAGAGGTCAGTTTATGAATGGATGTGCAGAAAATGAGAAGGATATAACAACGTTCTTGTCATATAGGTCATAGACTGTTTAAGGAATTTGATTATAATGCATCTTGGAATGGTTTCCTTTATGTTTCTTCACTTGGGCTTCAGTGAGCTTTTTGAATATGTAGGTTTGTAGCTTCATCAAATTTAGAAAGATTTTGACCATTATTTCTTCAATTTGTTTCCCCTACCTTTGCCAGCTGTCTCTCCTCTCCTGGACTCTAGCTACATAAATACAGGCCACTTGATTCTGTCCCTCAGCTCACCATCCCCCATTCAATTATTTTTAATACAATTTACAGTTTAGAACTGTCTTCAATTTAGAGAAGAGTTGTGAAGATACTACAGACAATTCTCATTTACCCCACAACCAGTTTTTACTATTATTAACATCTTACATTATTAGTATAGTACATTTGTAAATTATATTTTCTGTCTGTTTTTCATCTTGTATAGTTTCTGTTCAATTGTATTTAACTTCTTGTATCTTTTCATTCGAGAATATAATCTGCTATAGTGCTATCCAACACATTTTTCATGTTGGACATTATTTTTTTTAAGTCTAGAAGTTCATTTTGGCTATTTTTTTTAATCATAGAAGCCTCTCCTTTTTTATTCATACCCCTTCTATATTATCTTGCATTTATGGAGCATATTTGTGATAGTGGTTTTAATTTCCTTGTCTACTATTATATGTGTGTCTCTCTTCTATTTCTGTTTGGTTTCTATTGGCTATTTTTTTTTTTCTCATTATGGGTTGTATTTCCTTGAACTCTTTACATGCCCGGTAATTTGTTCGTTTGTTTTTCATGCCACTTGTGAATTTTGTAATTGGGTGCTATAATTTTTTATGCCTTTACATATTTAAAATCTTATTCTGCATGTGATAGTGTTAGTTAGAAGTAATTTGATTCTCTTGAAGTTTGCTATGCTAGATGGATCTAGAATAGTAGTGTTTTAATATGACCTCATTACTGAGACATCTAAGATTCTACTCAATATCACATCATTTGAAACTCTTTCTTTAAAAAAAAAAGTATATTTATGTATTCTGTGAGAAGGAGGCAGAAAAAGCTGTCAGTGCAAAGTCTGACATGGGCTCAAACCCACAAACCATGAGATCATGACCTGAGCCAAAATCAAAGGTTGTATGCTTAACTAAGCCACCCAGATGCCCCTGAAAATCTATCTAATGAGACCAAACTGTTGTCTAATGAGAACTGTTTCTATCCCTTTGTATACTCTGAGGATGTTCTGTAAGTTCTCTTCCAGTGATTCTTTTCCTAACATGTGTTGGTTATACTCAGGTGAAGTCTTAAGGGAAAAACTTCTGCATATCTCCATTTCTCTCTGCTTCTCCCTCTCTCATCATTTTCAGCTTTGTCCTTCATGACACTCTATCTTACAGTACTTGACTTGACCTCCTTGAAATCTAAACTGTCTAATCTCAAATTTCTAAATACGCTCTCTACATAGTATCCTGAACTCATAAAAGAGCTCACTTTTTTCCTCCAAGATTATCATCCTACTATGCCTGTGGCCTGGTGTGCATCATTTTATAGATTTTTTTTTAATTCTTTAAAGTAGAAGAGTAAATCTTGTTCCTATTATTCTATTGTGTCTATTAAGGGAAGTATTAAATATAGAGAGATTTTAGTTTTTCTCTTCATACTAACACAAAGAAAACATTTAGATGTGTTTAACCACTAATCCATTTCTTTTACATTTTCTTTCAATCAATTAATGTCTATTTATTGTTTAAAGACAAAGGAATCCATTGTGATTTTCTTTTCTTGAACAAGAATCCTAAGAGAAAGAAACTAAAGCTGCAGTGGCCAGGAACGTGCAGGTGTTGTCGCTGGGGGAGAAAAGTAGAAAGATAGGATCCTTTTTTAAAATATTTTTACTTATTTCTGAGAGAGAGAGAGAGACAGAGACAGAGTGTGAGCAGAGGAGGGTCTGAGAGAGAGGGAGACACAGAATCTGAAGCAGGCTCCAGGCTCTGAGCTAGCTGTCAGCACAGAGCCCGACGCAGGGCCTGAACCCACGAAGTATGTGATCATGACCTGAGCCGAAGTCAGCCGCTTAACCGACTGAGCCACCCAGGTGCCCTGAAAGATAAGATCCTTGTTTGTTTGGGGTATTTTAAAATCTGCTTCTTCATGCATCACTATCTCTATTTCTATTACTTAAGAATGTTTGACTGAAAGTAACTGATTTTAGGGGCCCTTGGTGGCTCAGTTAGTTAAGCATCTGACTCTTGATTTCAGCTCAAGTCATAATCTTACTGTTCAAGAGGTCTAGCCCCACATTGGGCTCCATGCTGACAATGCAGAGCCTGCTTGGGATTCTCTTTCTCCCTCTCTCTCTGCCCCTCCCCAACACTCTCTCTCTCTCTCCCCGTCTCTCAAAAATAAATAAATAAACTTAAAAAAATGTAACTTATTTTATATCTATGAACTCTGTTTTTGGTGAATTAGAAAACAACCCACATTCCTCTTTTATTTTAACTCTGGGATCTTCTTTCTTGAATTTACAATCCTGGGTGTGAATTTATGCTACTAAACTACCACAATTATAATAATTCCTTGACATATGAAGCAGTTGATTCAAATTGTTTTCTCTCAAATGAGCACTGTACATCCTCTGAATATATTTTCTGATGCAGTCAATAATCAAATGGTTGTGTGATGCTGGGTAATATAGTAAGGCTGAGATTCTATTTTGATAAACAACTCACATTTAAAGGTAAATATAGAAAATAACCTCATATTTATAAAATGATTCTGGAAATAAAATAATATAATTATTTTGAGAAACTCTATTGTATTATTGTATAATATTTTCTGATCTTTTTATGTTATTATTGAATGATAAATCTGGTGTACAGTTATATAATTTTTTTCACAGAGGATAAACCTAATATTGCTTTCTAATTTTATTGACTAACTTATATGGGGGCTTAAATTTTGACAGTGATGATAAGAATGCATTTCTCTTTGTTTCAAAAAATGTTTATATCATTCAAAAGGTGAGAAAGAGAGGATATTCCAGGAAGCTGACCTTGTCAAGCTAAATGGATTATTAATTAGTCTGCCAAGTTTAATTTTTGATCAAGAAAGAAAGGCAACACTTGAGCACATTTTAATTAGCCAATTTTAAATTCTTCCATCATTGCCATTGAAGATCTGCAAGAAGATATTCTACAAGTGATGCCATTTATTCTCATCTCTCCAAAGACATAATCATTTAGATGATTGTGGTGGATAGCATAATATATCCAGAAGGCATTAGCAAAGCTCTTTCCCCTGATCTTTGATTTGCTATAGTCCATATTAAGAACTGCACAGTGCATTTCACTTATCCTAAAATCTGTACTATCACTTGAAATATTTCAGAAAGTTTTCTTCTGTTATACCATTCAGCAAAGTTTTACAAAACAGCATGCTTTCATTCACAGTGTTTTCCAAAATATATCTTACAAATGCCAACAACTGAGCACAACCTGAAACATCTGTGGATTTGTCCATTTATGGGGCAAAGTAATCACTTTTCATACTCTTTAAAACCAGCTGTTCACAGGCATTAATTGCAATGTCACTTATACGCCTTAGAACAGCAGCATTTGACAATGGTGCACGTGTTAATTTGTTTACCACATCTGGTTCTTTTCCAGTGAATACCGTCTTTGTGGCAGATGGCAATAGAAGAGTTGTTGCAATTATGCAGTTTAAGAGGGCTCTGAGTTGTGATGGATACAGTATGCATTTAAGTGACTACATTTTTTATATTAAAATGCATATGTAAATGCCTTCAAACTTCTGGCTAAAGATTTCTGTAACCTAGGTTTTGTTTTATTTTTAGAAATATACATGTTGTCTGTATGATAACAATACAGAATGTTTTTAAAGATTTACTACTTTTATATGTCAGATCATCAAAATAATATACCATGGCTGTCTTAAAAGAGATAACATACATTGATATCTTCTTTTCTTCAAGTGATTCAAGAACACTACAGCACAGCTTACTTATAGAGAGGAGGATTAAACATTGCCAGTTTCAAGCACCAAGGTTCTTTTTCTGTTTCTTCTTCATTTGTATACACACACACACACACACACACACACACACACACACACACACTCTACCCTGAAGATCCAAGTAGCCTGGAAGAAGAGATTTATGTAAGAACTTTACCAAATATTTTGTTTCATTAAATCTCTCTGGAATAAATATAAATCTCTTGCAACTTCTATCTTCTGTCCCTGCTTTGATTTGACTTCTTAAATAATTCTGCATTCTTAATGCTTGATATTGGCATTCTCCTCTCTTACTCTATGTAGTGGATGATGAATTCTCAGATTTTAATTCTTCATAGCCTACGTTTAAATATTAGTGCTCTCAGCAACAATATTAAAAAACAAATGCTGAGAACAATGTTTGCAGGATTAATTACGAATGAGGAATTCTGTATATTTTTTCCATCAAACATGCTCCAACATCTATCATGTTGAAAAAAAAATAAACAAAAACAAAAGAAACAAAATAAAAGCAACAACAACAAAAAAAGAAACACCTTCCATTGCCTCACAGTTCCTGTGCTATTATCAGGGCATTTCTCTTCCTGCCTTTAGAGCACATGTGAGGTTGCTTATTTTCAATCTCCAGTTCTTTTTCTTTCATCTTTATTGAGTCCCCTTTAATTGGGGTTTTGCTCATAGCACTCCACTGCCACCACTGAGCTCTCATTAAGGTGGCCAGTGCCATCTATTTTGCTGAGCCTGATGAAGCTTTGAAGTCCTCATTGTTCATAACTTATAGACAGCATTTGACATAGTTAATTGTCTTTCTTCAAAGACTTTCCTAACTTTGCTCATAGGATAGCATTTTCTGCAGGTTCTCCTCTTCCCACATGACCCCTCCCACCCCTACTGCCATATTCTTTTTCCTGGCTTGTCTTCAACTCTAGGATTTCTCACCTTTGGTGTGGCCCAGAGCTCAGTCCTCAGATGTCTCTGCTTTCCTTTAGATACCCACTTTCTAGATCATCCTATCATGGGTTAGGTAATAGCATACTACTTGTATGCTGAAAACTTCACAAGTTATATCTGTGGTCAATAGTTCTCAATTTCACATTTGCACATAAAATTGCCTATTGGAAATCTTCACGTGAAATCTAACTGGTATCTCAAATTTAAATGGATGTTTCAGTAAAGAAGTAAATTAAAAAGCCTATAACTATATATTAAATTGAACATAAAATCCCACTCTATCGCCAAATTTGAAGCTCCTCAGTGCTCCTCATTTCAGTAATTTTAGGATATTTGTTTTTCTATTTGCCTTGATCAAAACCTTGCAGATATTCTCGTGTCCTCTCTTTATCTGATGTTTCACAGACAACCCAGCAGCATATTGGGTTATTTCTGCCTTTAAAAATACACTCAGAAACTCACTACTTCTATACCTTTCACTTTTCACTTTCACTATCATCTTGGGCATGTGGATGTCAATGGCGTTTTAATTGGTTTTCCTGCTTTACCTCTTCGTATCTATCTTCCAGTGCAGTCTATTCTAAACACAGCAGACAGAGAGATCCTCTGAAAAAAGAAGTCAGATCACCTCTCTTCTTTCCTCAAAACACTTCAGTGACTTCCTGTCTTTCTGAGAGTAAAAGCTAAAGTCTTTTGAAGGTATACAGTACTTTTAATTTTTATCTGTGGATTTCAATTCTGGCTGCACACTAAAATATCTTGGCAAACTTCCAAAATATATGAATTTTGGAGCCGTATTCCAGAGATTCTGATTTAATTTCTATGGAGTGAGGTTTAGCTTTTGGTATTTTTTAAAGCTTTTGTAGCCTCTAGCCACTATTCTGACTGCTTTTTCAACCACTCTTCCCTTTGCTTGTTCCACTACAGTGTATTGGCCTCTTGGTTATTCCTCTGACATAACAAGCACATCCCCCCCACTTAGAGTTATTTCATTTGCTATGATGCTCTTCCTATAATGACTTTCTCCCAGTCACCTCCTGGGTTCTTACTTCTTCACTTCTTTCAAGTCTCTGCTCAAGTATTGCTTACCTGATGAAAGTATATCTCCTTCCCCACCACCACAACCCCTGGCCATTTTTTATATTCTTCTTGCATATGAGATATTTGTTTATTTACTGACGGCCCCTTTTCTGCCATTAAATATAAGCTTAAGTTTGCTATATTGTTCAAAGCATAGGCTACAGAGCCCAGAAGAAAGCCTGACCAAAGTGCAGAATAAAAATTTGTGTAATAAATCAGTGAATTCAGAGGGGTTTATTTTAATGAAAAAAAAAAGAGACTTGCAGGTGAATTTTTGAAAATTGAAGGAATATACACAAGCAACTGTCTCAGCCAAGGTAATTAAAACATTCAAAATGTAACAATACACAAGCAATTTCTTTATGAAGTAGGAAAAACACATGACATAGGGGCAGACTCCCAGATTTTGTAAAACTTCAGCTAGTGCCAGTCCTAGGCTCTAAGGGGGAAAACAGGAATAGTTATCAGTACCTGGAGGGACAGAGAGTTGTGAGAACCCCATTGCCCTCAGAGGCACTGTGACCTTCAGTCCAGGGACAGAATTGTCTTAAGGTGTCTTATGGTGGGGAAAGAGATTAACAGGGAATAAATACTTGGACCTCTTTGGACAGGGAATAAAGGAAGGAACTCTTTCATTCCTCTTTCTGTTCTTTGGGACCCCCATTAGCCAAATCAGTGAGAAGCTAGAGACTGTGAGATACTTGAGGAGTCCTGATAAAAGCCAAAACCCTTTCTTTGTATGATATTTCAGGCCCAACCATGGACAATTCTCAAGTCTTCCTCTGACTTTCATGGGGGGAAACGACCCATCTGATACAAGACTTGGTGCATAGCCAGTTACAATGAAATCTCTGGAGGGAATTACAGTAAAAGACTTATTCCTCCCTTCCGCCTCCCACTAGCCAGCCACACATGCTCTTATGTTGCTCTGTCTTCATAGTCTAGTGGCCTGCATTTGGAGACCTCCAAAGCAAGCAAAGACTTTCAGACATTTTCATCTACTCTGACTTAGTACCCAGTACTTTTCCATCCCTAACCTTTCCCCCTTCCCCTCCCTTTGGCTCCAAGGTCTATGGAATGACAGAAGCCTTTTGGGTAGGAGGTTCTCTTGACAATGAGATGATCCCTTTATCTACATTGATTCACCTGACCCTCATCCCAGTGCCATTCTGTGGGAAAGAAATGGGAAATCTGGGGGGGGGGGTGGAGTCAGCAATTTCCTAAATTATCTCAGTAAATGAGTAAAGACTTGGCTATTACTTTGAGTTTGGCTTTTGTCCTATTGACCACCTAAACACCTAGCAGCTCTCTTTCTCTTTGTCTCTGTCTCTCTCTGACAATCCCTTTGATGTAATTTTTATATGTTAACATCTCTGGACAGATAGCAAAGTAGAAAAGATGAAACATGGATCTGAGAATAAATAAAATGTTATGGGGCACTTGGGTGGCTGTCAGTTAGGCCTCCGACTCTTGATTTTGGCTTAGGTCAAGATCTCAAGGTTTCTGAGATTGAGCCCCACATGGACTCTGCACTGGCAGCATGGGGCCTGCTTGGATTCTCTCTCCCCCTCTCTCTCCATACCTCCCCTACTTGTGCCCTTTCTCTCTCTCTCTCAAAATAAATAAATAAACCTTTAAAAATCTTCAGTAAATTTCAGTCCTTTTGCCTCTCAATCACCACTTCTGTCTTGCACATTAGCTTCCATCCTTGTCCTTCATTCAAATAAACTTTGTGTCCCTAATGTGGGAACTGCATGAAGTTCCATTTTGCAATTTTCCTGTTAACTGTTGCCAAATTAACCATATTCTAAAACCCAAATAAAGCAAAGGATACAACAGGGAAACTATAAACAATTTAAATCTATAAAACATAGCTGCTACAGCAACTGCTTCTATAGTTGATCACAAGATTTGTATTAAATAACATGGCTGATGTTTTCAATTTATTATAGGTCATTTTATCCTCTGTCTCCAGTTTATCTAAATGGGTTCTCTGCCTGGTTAGGCGACCCAAATATTTACTCTTACAACATCACAATCCTTGATGATCTTATCTCTATTGAAATGCTATAGATTTCCATTGATCATAACTATTCATTTGTATTTTTCTTACAAATTTTTATTTAAATATAATTTAGTTAATGTATAGTGTAGCACTGATTGGAAGAGTAGAATTTAGTGATTTATCATTTACATATAACACCCAGGGCTCATCATAGCAAGTGCCTCTGTAATGCTCATCATCCGTTTAGCCCTTTACCCCCTCCCCTCCAGCAACCCTCAGTTTATTCTCTATAGTTAAGAGTCTCTTATGGTTTGCCTCCCTCTCTGTTCTTATCTCATTGTATTTTTCCTTCCCCTATGTTCATCTATGTTTTATTTCTTAAATTCCACATTTGAGTAGAATCATATGATATTTGTCTTTGAATGACTTATTTCGCTTAATATAATACCATCTAGTTCCATCCACATTGTTGCAAATGGCAAGATTTCATTTTTGATGGCTAAGTATTATTCCACTGTATGTATATGAATGTATATACACATCTTCTTTTCCATTTATCAGCTGTTGAACATCTGTGCTTTTTCTATGATCTGTATATTGTTGATACTTCTGCTATAAATATTGTGGTGCATGTTCCCCTTCAAATCACTGTTTTTGTATCCTTTGGATAAATATTTTGTATTGAAATTACTAAGTCATAGGATAGTTATATTTTTAAATTTTTGAAGAACCTCCATCCTGTTTTTCAGAGTGGCTGCACCAACTTGCATTCCTACCAGCAGTGAAAAAGAGCTCCCCTTTTTCCACATCCTTGCCAATATCATGTTTCCTTACTTATTAATTTTAGCATTCTGACAAGTGTGAAATGGTATCACATTGTGGTTTTGAATTGTATTTCCTGGATGATGAGTGATGTTGAGCAGTTTTTAGCCCTTTGTATATCTTCTTTGGAGAAATGTCTGTTCATTTCTTCTGCCCATTTCTTAACTGGATTGTATGGTTTTTGGGTATTGAGTTTCATAAGTTCTTTATAGCTTTTGGATCCTAGCTGTTTATCTGATATCTCATTTGCCTAGATTTTCTCCCATTCTGTAGGTTGGCTTTTAGTTTTGATGATTTTTTCCTTCACTGTGCAGAAGCTTTTTATCTGAATGAACTCCCAATAGTTCATGTTTGCTTTTGTTTCCTTTGCCTCTAGAGACATGTCTAAGAAGAAGTTGCTATAGCTGATGTCAAAGAGGTTACTGCCTGTGTTCTCTGATTTTGATGGTTTCCTGTCACACATTTAGGTCTCAACCATTTTGAATTTATTTTTGTGTATGGTATAATAAATTTGTCCAATATCACTCTTCTACATGTCACTGTCTAGTTTTTCTCAACACAGTTTTCTGAAGTGATTATCTTTTTTCCATTGGATATTCTTTCCTGCTTATCAAAGATTAGTTGACCATAGAAGTGTGAGTCTATTTGTGGGTTCTCTGTTCTGTTCCATTGATCAATATACGTGTTTTTGTGCCAGTACCATACTGTCTTGATGATTTATTTGTAATACAGCTTCAAGTCTAGAATTGTGTTGCTCTCTGCTTTGCTTTTCCTTTTCAACATTATTTTAACTATTTGAAGTCTTTTCTGGTTCCATTCAAATTTTAGGATTGTTTGCTCTAGTACTGTGAAGATTGCTGATGTATTTTGATAAGGATTGCATTGAATGTATAGATTGCTTTGGGTAGTACAGACATTTTAAAAATATTTGTTCTTCCAACACTTGAATATTTTTTCAACACAGAATATTTTTCCATTTCTTTGTAACTTCTTAAATTTCTTTAATAAGTGTTCTGTAGTTTTCAGAGTAGACCTTTTGCGTCTTTGGCTAGGTTTATTCCTAGGTATCCTGTAGTTTTTGGTACAATTGTAAATGGGGCTGATTCCTTGATTTCTCTTTCTGCTGCTTCATAATTGGTGTATAGAAATGCAATAGATTTTTGTACTTAGATTTTATATCTTATGACCTTATTGAATTTGTTTATCAGTTCTAGCATTTTTTTTTCTGGAGTCTTGGGTTTTCTACATGTCAGATTTTTGGAATCAGGGTAATGCTGTCCTCATAGAGGAAGTTTGGAAGTTTTTCTTACATTTCTATTTTTTGGAACAGTTTTAGAAAAATAGGTATTAACTCCTCTTTAATTGTAGAATTCCCCTGATGAGTCCTCTAGTCCTGGACTCTTGTTTGTTGGGAGAATTTTGATTACCAATTCAGTTTCTTTGCCAGATATATGTTTGTTCAAAATTTCTGTTACTTCCTTTTTCAGTTTTGGTAATTTATATGTTTCTAGAAATGTATCCATTTCTTCCAGATTTCCCAGTTTATTGGCATATGACTGCTCATAATATTCTCTTAAAATTGTGTGTATTTCTGTTGTGTTGGTTATGATAACTCCTCTTCATTCGATAATTTTATTTATTTAGGTCTGTTCTCTTTTCCATTCATAAGTCTGGCTAGGGATTTATCAGCTTCATTAATTATTTCAAAGAACTTGCCCCTAGTTTTGTTGACCTATTCTATTTTTTTTTAATTTCGGTATCATTTATTTCTGCTCTAATCTTTATTATTTTCCTTTTTCTGCTGGTTTTATGCTTTATTTTCTGTTATTTCCCCAGCGATTTTAGGTGTAAGGCTAAGTTGTGTATTTGAAACCTTTCTTCTTTTTTGAGGAAAGCATATATTGCTATCTACTTCCTTTTTAGGACTGCCTTTGCTGCATCCCAAAGGCTTTGGACTGTCGTGTTTTCATTTTCATTTGCTCGCATGTATTTTTAATTTCTTCTTTAATCTGCTGTTAACCCATTTATTCTTTAGTAGAATATTTCTTTAACCTTCTTATATTTATGGTCTTTCCATTTTTTTTTTTTTATGATTGACTTCAAGTTTCAAAGTATTGTGGGCTGAAAATGTACATCGTAATATCTCAATCTTTTTGTCCTGATTGAGGCCTGATTTGTGACCTAATATGTAATCTATTATAGAGAATGTCCCATGTGCACTCAAGAAGAATGTGTATTCTGCTGCTTTAGGGTGAAATGCTCTGAATATATCTGTTAAATTCATCTGGTCATTATTTCATTCAAAGCCATTGTTTCCTTATTGACTTTCTTAGATGATATGTCCTTTGCTATAAGTAGGGTGTTTTTTTTTTTTCCAGGTGAACCATGAGGATTTTATTTTATATTTTTCCTTAAATGGTTTATTGTCAATTTGGTTTCCATATAACACCGAGCGCTCATTCCAACAAGTGCCCTCCTCCATGCCCATCACCCCCCTTCCCTTGTGCCCTACCCCCATTAGCCCTCAGTTTGTTCTCAGCATTCAGGTCTCTCATGGTTTGCCTCCCTCCCTCTTCCCCACTATTTTCCCCCCTTCTTCTCCCCAACGGTCCTCCGTTAAGTTCCTCCTAATTCTCCTATATGTGTAAACATATGGTATCTGCCCTTCTCTGCCTGACTTATTTTGCTCAGCATAACACTCTCAAGTTCCATCCATGTTGCTACACATGGCCAGATTTCATTCTTTCTCAATGCCATGGAGTATTCCATTGTATAGGAATGTATACATTGTATAGGATCTTCTTGATCCATTCGTCAGTTGATGGACACTTAGGTTCTTTCCATGTTTTGGCTTTTGCTGAGAGTTCAGCTGTGAACATTGAGGTACATGTGCCTCTATGCATCAGCACTCCTGTATCCCTTGGGTAAATTCCTAGCAGTGCTATTGCTGGACCATAGGAGAGTTCTATTGTTAATTTTTTAAGGAATCTCCACATGGTTTTCCAGAGGATCTGCACCAGTTTACATTCCCACCAACAGTGAAGGAGGGTGCCCATTTCTCCACATCCCCATCAGAGTCTATAGTCTCCTGATTTGTTCAGTTTAGCCACTCTGACTGGTGTGAGATGGTATCTCAGTGTGGTTTTGATTTGCATTTCCCTGATGAGGAGGGATGCTGAGCATCATTTCCTGTGTCTGTTGGCCATTTGGATGTCCTCTTTGGAAAAGAGTCTGTTCATGTTTTCTGCCCATTTCTTCACAGGATTGTTTGGTTTTTGGGTGTGGAGTTTGTGAGTTCCTTATAGATTTTGGATACTAGCCCTTTATCTGATATGTCATTTGCATCTATGTGTTCCCATTCTATCATTTGCCTCTTAGTTTTATTGCTAGTTTCCTTTGCTGTGCAGAAGTTTTTATCTTGATGAGGCCCCAGTAGTTCATTTTTGCTCTTGATTCCCTTGCCTTTGGGGATGTGTCAAGTAAGAAATTGCTGCGGTGGAGGCCAAGGAGGTTGTTTCCTACTTTCTCCTCTAGGGTTTTGATGGTTTCCTGTCACATTCAGGTCCTTTATCCATCCTGAGTTTACTTTTCTGTATGGTGTGAAAAAATGATCTAGTTTCATTCTTTTGCATGTTGCTGTCCAGTTCTCCCAGCACCATCTGTTAAAGAGGCTGTCTTTTTTCCATTGGATACTCTTTCCTGCTTTGTCAAAGATTAGTTGCCTATACACTTTTGGGTCCAGTCCTGAGTTCTCAATTCTATTCCATTGGTCTATGTGTCTGTTTTTGTGCCAATACCATACTGTCTTGATGATGACAGCTTTGTAGTAGAGGCTAAAGTCTGGGATGGTGATGCCTCCTGTTTTGGTTTTCTTCTTCAATATTACTTCAGCTATTCAGGGTCTTTGGTGTTTCCATGCAAATTTTAGGATAGTTTGTTCTAGTTTTGAGAAGAATACTCGTGCAGTTTTGATTGGGATTGCATTGAACGTGTAGATTGCTTTGGGTAGTAATGACATTTTAACTATATTTTTCTGATTCATGAGAATGGAATGTTTTTCTATTTCTTTGTGTCTTTTTCAATTTCCTTCATAAATTTTCTATAGTTTTCAGCATACAGATCTCCTGTATCTTTGGTTAGGTTTATTTCTAGGTATTTTATAGTTTTTTGTGCAATTGTGAATGAGATCAGTATCTTGATTTCTCTTTATGTTGCTTCATTATCGTTGTATAAAAATGGAACCGATTTCTGTACATTGATTTTGTACCCTGCAACTTTGCTGAATTCATGTATCAGTTCTAATAGGCTTCTGGTGGAGTCTGTTGGGTTTTCTATGTAGAGTATCATGTTGTCTGCGAAAAGTGGAAGTTTGACTTCTTTGCCAATTCTGATGCTCTTTATTTCCTTTTGTTGTCTGATTGCTGATTCTAGGACTTTCAGCACTAGAGTTAAACAACGGTAGTGAGAGTGGACATCCCTGTCGTGTTCCTGATTTCATGGGGAAAGCTCTCAGTTTTTCTCCATTGAGGATGATGTTAGCTGAGGGCTTCTCATAGATGGCTTTGATGAAGTTTAAGTAAGTTTCTTCCATCTCGATTTTCTCCAGGGTCTTTATTAAGAAAGGATGCTGGGGCGCCTGGGTGGCTTAGTCGGTTAGGCGTCCGACTTTCGCTTAGGTCATGATCTCGCGGTTCGTGGGTTCGAGCCCCGCGTCGGGCTCTGTGCTGACTGCCAGCTCAGAGCCTGGAGCCTGTTTCAGTCTGTGACTCCCTCTCTCTCTGACCCTCCCCTGCTCACGCTATTTCTCTCTCTCCTAGAAATAAATAAAAATATTAAAAAAAAAAAAGAAAGGATGCTGTATTTTGTCAAATGCTTTTTCTGCATCTATCGACAGGATCATATGGTTTTTATCTTTTCTTTTGTTAATGTGATGTGTCACACTGATTGATCTGCGAATATTGAACCAGCCCTATAACTGAGGAATGAATCCCACATGACCATGGTGGATAATTCTTTTTATGTGCTATTGCCATCAATTTGCAAGTGTCTTGTTGAGGATTTTTGCATCCATATTCATCAAGGATATTGGCCTGTAGTTCTCTTTTTTATTGCTGGGACTCTGTCTGGCTTGGGAATCAAAGTAATGCTGGCTTCCTATAATGAGTCCATAAGTTTTCCTTCAATTTCTATTTTTTGAAATAGCTTGAGAAGAATAGCAGAGTTAATGAGCATTAACTCTGTTTTAAATGTCTTGTACTATTCCCCTGGAGAAGCCATCTAGCCCAGAGCTCTTTGTTGGGAGAATTTTGATAAAGCAGATTAAATTTCTTCACTAGTTTTGGGTCTGTTCAGATTGTCTATCTCTTCCTGTGTAAATTTTGGTAGTGAATGTGTGTTTAGGAATTTGTCCATTTCTTCTAAGTTGTCCAATTTGTTGCCATATAATTTTTCATAATATTCCCTGATAATTGCTTGCATTTCTGAGGGGATGGTTGCATTAAGTCCATTTTCATTCATGATTTTGTCTGTTTGGGTGCCCTCTCTTTTCTTTTTGAGAAGCCTGGCTAGAGGTTTGTCAATTTGTTTATTTTTTCAAAAAATAAACTGTTTTTTGTTTTTGTTTTTGTTTTGTTGGATTCTATGTTGTTTATTTCTGCCCTGGTTTTTATTATTTTTCTTCTGCTGCTGGGTTTGGGGTCCTCTTGTTCCTCTCCTTCTAGTTCCTTTAGGTGAGCTGTTAGATTTTGTGCTTGTACTTTTTCTAATTTCTTGAAATAGGCCTGAAGTGCAATGTACTTTCCTCTTAGGACTGCCTTTGCCGCATCCCATAGAGTTGGAATTGTTGTATTTTCATTTTCATTTGTTTCCATATATTGTTTTAAAATTCTTATCTAATTGCCTGATTGATCCATTCATTCTTTAATAGGGTGTTTTTTAACCTCCATGTTTTTGGAGCTCTTCCAGACTTCTTCCTGTGGTTCATTTCAAGTTTCATAGCATTGCGATCTAGAAGTGTGCATGGTATGATCTCAATTCTTTTATATTTATTGAGGGCTGCTTTATGTCCCAGTAAGTGATCTATCTTAGAGAATGTGTCATGCCCACTTGAGAAGAAAGTGAATTCCATGGCCTCAGGATGTAGAGTTCTAAATATACCTGTCAAATCCATCTGGTCCAATGTGTCATTCAAGTCCATTGTTTCTTTAGTGATTTTCTGTCTAGTTGATCTATCCATTGCTGTAAGTGGAGTATTAAAGTCCCCTGCTATTAGCACATTCTTATCCACAAGATTGTTTCTGTTTCTGATTAACTGTTTTATGTATTTAGATGCTTCCATATTCAGTGCATAGACATTTATAATTGTTAGCTCTTCCTGGTGGATACACCCTGTAATTATTCTATGAACTAATGTAATTATGTAATTATTCTATTCTATAATGCCCTTCTTCATTCCTTGTTACTGTCTTTACATTAAAGTCCAGTTTGTCTGATATAAGTGTAGCTACTCCAGCTTTCTTTTGACTTCCAGTAGTATGATATATATTTCTCCATCCCCTTATTTTCAATCTGAAGATGTCCTCAGGTCTAAAATGAATTTCTTGTAGACAGCAAATAGATGGATTTTGTTTTTTTATCCATTCACTACCCTATGTCTTTTGATTGGAGCATTTAGTCCATTTACATTCAGTGTTATTATTGAAAAATATGAGTTTAGAGTCATTTTGTTCTTTGTAGGATTCCTGTTTGTGGTGGTGTCTATGGTACCTTGCATTCCTTGCAACAATGCCCTCATAGAATTCCCCTCAGGATTTCCTGTAGGACTGGTTTAGTGGTGATGAATTCTTTGAATTTTTGTTTATTTGGTAAGACCTTTATCTCTCCTTCTATTCTGAATGATAGGCTTCCTGGATAGAGGATTTTTGGCTCATATTTTTTTTGTCCATCACCTTGAAGATTTCCTGCCATTCCTTTCTGGCCTGCCAAGTTTCAGTAGATAGGTCTGTCACTGCTCTGATAGGTTTCCCTTTGTATGTTAGGACACTTTTATCCCTAGATGCTTTCAGAATTCTCTCTTTGTCTTTATATTTTGCCAGTTTCACTATGATATATCATGCAGAAGATTGATTCTAGTTACGTCAGAGGGGAGTTCTCTCTGTGCCTCTTGGATTTCAGTATCTGTTTCCTTCCCCAATTTGGGGAAGTCTCTACTTTAATTTGTTCAAGGACTCCTTCAGTGCCTTTCCCTCTCTCTTCCTCTTCCTGTTCCTATGATACAGATATTGTTCCGTCTGATTGTATCATTCAGCTCTCAAACTGTCCTTTTGTGTTCCTGGATCAGTTTATCTCTTTTTCTCAGCTTCCTCTTTTTCTATAATTGTATCTTCTAATTCACCTATTCTCCTCTCTGCCTCTTCACTCTGTGCATTGGATGCCTCCATTTTATTATGCATCTCATTTATAGCATTTTTTAATTCATCACAACTATTTTTAAGCTCCATAGTCTTTTTAGCAATAGTTTCTCTGATGTCTTCCATGCCTTTTTCAAGCCCAGCAATTAATTTTATGACTATTGTTCTAAATTCTTGTTCAGTTATGTTGCTTATATCAGTTTTGAGCAGTTCTTTAGCTGCCAGTTCTTCCTGGAATTTCTTTAGAGAATAGTTCTTCCAGTTTGTCATTTTGGTTAGCTTTCTGTCTCTTGTTAGAGTTAAAAGCTTGTTATGCACTCAGCATCTGTGAGCACTGCTGTACTCACTTTGAAGGCACTTTGTCCAGGACCTGTCCATTCAGGAAGTGTTCTTGAATGGTGTCTCTTGGTCTCTCTTGTTGAGACTTTGGTTATTTTATTTCCCTACTTGTAGTGGTATTTGGCACTCTCCTCTGTGTGTACTTTGGCTTGTTTCTTGAGGTAGCCTCTTTTGGGTCCAATATCCCTGTCCCGTGGGCGTAGCCGAGGTGGGCCATACTTTATGTCCCAAGCCACGCCTCTCTTCCAGATCTTAGTCCATGCGCCCCATTGATACTGCCTGAAATATAAACCCACAGGCCAAGTCCCTCCTAGCTGTTTCAAGCCTCTCACCTCCCCACTGGGAATTGAGTAGGGCCACAAGAGCAACAGAGTGGCTTTAGGCACGCTGCTTCCCCTCCAGGTCGAGCTGGCAAGAAGAGGAGCAGTTTTACCTGGTGTCACCTGGGACCAGTGCTTCCCGCTCATGGCCAGCTGGACAGCTGGAAACTGGATCCCTCTGTGCCAAGGTTTTTCTCTTCTCCAGGGACTGGGACAGTTCCTTGAGCAGTTTCAGCCACTCTTTCTTTTCCCCTCAACTCAGCGTGGCTCCCCACAAAGGGGGCTCCCTCCCCTCCCTCTGTGTCTCCCTAAGTAGGGTGTTAAAGTCCCCTACACTTATGACATTATTATCAATGAATTACTTCTAAGTTTGTGATTAAGTAATCTATATATATTTGGGAACTTCAAGTTAAGGGTCTAAATGTTTACAATTGTTATATCTTGTTGGATAGACACTTTATTATGATACAGTACCCTTCTTTACTCATTATTGCAGTCTTTTGTTTAAAATCTAGTTTGTCAGATATAAAAATGGCTACTCCAGCTTTCTTTTGATGTCCATTAGCATGATAAATTGTTCTCCATCCCTTCACTTTTAATCTGGAGGTGTCTTTGGGTCTAAAATGAGTCTCTTATAAGCAATATAAGGATGATATGGATGGTTCTGTGCGTGTGTTTGTGTGTGTGTGTGTGTGTGTGTGTGTGTCTGTGTGTATCCATTCTGATACCCTCTGTCTTTTGAGTGGAGCACTTAATCCATTTACATTCAGAGTAATTATTGATATATATGAATTTAGTGCTATTGTATTAAATGTAAAGTCATTGTTCCTATAGTTTGTCTCCATTCTTTTCTAGTCTTTGTTGCTTTTGGTCTCTCTTTCCCACTCAGAATGTCCACTTTAATATTTCTTGCAGAACAGGTGTAGTGTTCATGAATGACTTCGTTTTTGCTTGCTTTGAAAATTCTATGCCTCCTTCTATTTTGAGGAGGATAGATAAAGTATTCTTGGCTGCATATTTTTCCCTTTTAGCATGTTGAATGTATCATGCCACTCCCTTCTGGCCTGTCAAGCTTCTGTGGACAGATCTGCAGCTAACCTGCTGTGTCCACCCTTGTAGGTTAAGGATCTTTACTTTTCTAATTGCTTTAGGAATTCTCTCTTTATCTTTGTATTTTGCAAGTTTCACTCTGATATGTCTTGATTTTGGCCTGTTTTGTTGATTTTGGGGAGTTCTCTGTGTCTCTTGGACTTGGATGCCTGTTTCATTTCTCAGATTAAAAACGTACTCAGCTATTATTTGTTCAAATATACTTGCTTCCCTTTTTTCCCATTCATCTTCTTCTGAGGCTCTAATGATATGAATATTATTGCACTTTATGGAGTTTCTGAGTTCTCTAAGTCTACCTTCATGATCTAATAGTTTTGTTTCCCTCTTCTTTTCAGTTTCATTATTTATAATTTTATCTTCTATATCACATGTTCATTCATTTGCTTCTTCCATCCTCATTGTGATTATATTCAGTCAGTTTTGCATCTCAGTTATAATACTTTCTATTTTGGCCTGACTAGTTTTTAGGTCTTTATCTCTTCAGCAAGTGTTTCTCCACAGCTAGTATTCTTATGACGGTTCTAATTTTTTTTTTTCAGATACATTATTTATATCTGTTTGGAGTACATCCCTGGCTATGATTTCTTTTTGATCTTTCTTATGGGGAGAGTTCCTCCATTTGTCATTTTGTTTAGGTTTCTTTCTTTTGCATGTTATGAAAGCTTGTTATGTTTCCTGCTCCTGTAACTAATGCTATATTAAGAAGGGGTCATGCACTGTCCAGGTCCTGGCACTTCAGGAAATGCTTTTAGTGGATGCTGTGTGCATTCATTCTGCTGTTGTGTTTGGACCTCCAACTAGGTGTTCTTTGATTTGTTCCTTAAAATAATCATGGTAAAAACAAACAAATAAAACAAAAGAGAAGCAGCCTGGTCCTATTTCTATCAGAACTGAAGCTGATGCTTTGAAAGAGTATTCTATGATCAGTAGACATAGTGCATACCGGCCAACTGTGCTGCTCTTCTGGGAGAGAGGCCCTCTGCACTGGCTTACAGTGAGACTTGACCTAGTAAGGATGCACCTGTAGGGTGCAGGGGAGTGGGGTTTGGTAAACGGCTCCAGCCTCCACTGGGGACACTGTGTTGCTGCTCACTGAAGTCTGACCATGCAGGTGGGCCAGTGGAAAATGGTGTTATCCTGCTCTCTCATCCCTGGAGAAGGGAGTTCAGGAAGACCACCCACCCACTGCTGTTCAGTAAGCTGTCACAGAAAAGCAAACAATCTCCCTTCTAATGTCCCAGCCTTCTATCAGATTCTTGCCCTCACCCTATGTGTTCCCAGGCCATTAGCATGTCTTGTGCCACAGTTCTCCTGGGTTTTATCTCTGGTACCTGGTTGGGATTCAAAACTCCAAATCTTAAAGGACCTAGCAAGGCATAGACCCACTCCCCTCCTCCAGAGGAGAGCCTCACCATGCTGTATCTGGTGCACTCTCAGCCCAGAAAAGCAGTCACACAACTACAAGGGTTGTGTGGGGCTTATGGCAAAACACAGCAAAAATCAACAACCAGGATGTCTGTACTCTGTGTGTGCTTCTGGCCTTTGCTGTTGAACGGGCACTCAGTGGTATCCACTGAGTCTTTTGTCCTTGGAGAGGCAATATACTCTTTTCCAAAGGTACCCTAGGAAGGGAAACATTCTCTCCCAGTGCAACCCTAGGGATCCCTACACCCACTGTATACTGCAGGTCTCTGCCCTACTTCTCCCCAAGAGCACAGCCATGCCCACTTGGCTCCCCTCTGGTGAATGGTGTGGACTTCCAAAACCTCAGAATTTGAGTTCTTGTGCTTGCAGAAACTTGTGATAATCCGTTCTTCTTAAATCACCAGTCAGTGTTTTGGGGAAAGTGTTTTTCTTGCATAAACCCAGTGTGCTGCTCTCTCTCCCCATTTCTCTTTCTTTCTCTCTCTCCTCTCTTCATGGAAAGGGCTCCATCCCCTATGTGGCACTGTGACTTTTCTCTTCCCCAGTTCACATCTCTAAACCTCATACCTGCCATGTTCTCTCTAATTGGACACATTGTTCTCCTAACACTAAGGTCAGTTTCCTAGGTATTCAAAATGATTTGATGTTGTGTTTGAGGGACAAAGCAAGCTCTGGATATTCTACTCTGCCATCTTAACTCCCTCCCCCTGACCAGGACTATTTAGCAAGGGACTATTAAGATGTACTCCAAATAGTTTCAGACATAGTCTTGTAAATATTTATGTCAGCAACTCATTACCTTTTAGTAATTGTGTCAAACATCTTAGCCAGTTAAGTACTTTTCTTCCTAATAATTTAAAACAAAAATTATATTTGTTCAATATTATCTGAAGGTAGTCCCAAATTCCAGTTTATTGAAAGCATGGCCATGTCCTCTTATAGAAACACTACTTCCTTGGGCAAAAGAGCCCTCAAATTCATTCAGTCAAAAGTCATGAGGAAAGGGAAACAAATTCTTTTGGTAGGCCATTCTCACCTCTGCCATTTGCTTCCTGGTCCTTACATCTTGGTTAAGGGGAAGAAGGCACAAGATAATGGTTGGAGTTTGAGACATATACTCCATTCTGTAGGACTTCATCCAAAATTCGCTGTGTTGGGCCCTCTACTGACATAGTAACTAAGCCTTCAACAGTCCATTCAAACTTTCTACCAGATCAGCTACATATGGGTGATGGGACATACCATAAGACCAGTGCATACTATAGGACTGAGCCTCTGCCACACACACATGTCCTTTGGTTGAATGTGAAGCTGTATGAGATAGTGTGCTGAAATCCATAATTAGCAGAAGGTTGTTGTGGTTTTTGTTTTTTTGGGTTTGTTTGTTTGTTTGTTTTTTAGAAAACAGGCAAATCTATACTGAAAATACCTTACCTTATAAGACAAAATGTGGTATCCTTCATGACAGGTGGGATCCAGTATACTTTACTTCCCTTGAGGGAGCAGGTTGGTACCCACCACCCACTATCAGGAGGTAATGCCATATTGACGCTCAGCCTCAGCTGAAACCAAATAGAAGCCAGGGTTAATTTATGTAATCCATCCATGCTAGAGTGGGGGAAACAGAATAGAGAAGGGAAGAGAGAAGATGGATCTGTGAAGCAACCAAGATATATACAACACGGATATCAAATAAAAATAAAGTGCTACTCTTAAAAACAATGACAAGCTATATTTCATCTGTTAGAGAGGCAACTTTTTAACAGAACTGAAAGTAAACAGTATTGGTGTAGAGATAAGGTGGTAGAACAACTCCCACATGCAGCTGGTGAACATGAATGTTCACATGCCTTTGGGGAGTAAGTTTTCATTGAAATCCAAATGCACTGAACCATAATTTACCTCAAGGATTATAGGAGTAACATGTGTATAAGGTAATACTGTGTAAGTTATTAATTACTCCACTGTACAATAAACAAAATATAGAAACCATTTCAAGGTCTGTAAATATAGGATAAGAAATGCTTTATTGTACAGTGAAGAACAATGGAATTTGATTCACATATTTTAAAAAGAATTAAAAACATCTACCTACACTAATATGGAATGAATTTTGTGACAAAATGATAAAAGGAAGTTGCAGAACAATTTGTAGAGTATACTTCTATGAAAGTTAAAAAAAAAAAAAAGATATGTAAACTACCCAGCTATTACAAGGAAATTTTATAAAATTCAGCCATGATATAATTCTAAATGTCTTCTCTACATATTCTATTGCTGATGCTTTCTTCTCTATCCCTGCCCAAATATGAAGATAGATTTTGAGCACAGAGTTTCACAGCCTGAAGCTTTGTTTCCATATTTTTCTTTTGGAGCTACTAAAGTTTGAAAGGAAGTAGAAGAGAAACACAAGTAGAGGGTTCCAGAAATTTTGACCATCATTCTTGTTCCCACCTCATGTTTTTAATTTATTTACTATCTCCTGAAAGATAAATACAAATTATTCCTCTTCTTTACTGAAAGTCCTTCTTTATTTTACTCATACTTCAGTTCTTTCAGTAAGTTCTCTAGTAAAAGGTATTTTCCTGACCAAATATGATCTACTTGAAACTCTGGTGAATGCTATTTTCTCTTTTACTTATTTAAATTATAGATTTGCTCTTAAAATACATAGTCAGATATTTACACAATGGTGGATAATGACACTATGAACTACCCCAACTACTCTCATAGTTGGAATCTTTATTTATTTATTTTCCCAACAAACATGTATTGCTTTTATTTACTTTATTTTATTTTTTTAATAGCTTATTGTCAAGTTGGTTTCCATATAACACCCAGTGCTCATCCCCACAAGTACCCTCCTCCATGCCCATAAATATTGCTTTTATAAGTTGAAAAAAAATAAAAATCTAAAGCTTTTAATAAAAGTATTGGCATGATCCCAGATTAATCCTAGTTCACATTTCCTTCTATTTATTTTCCTCTAGTCATCACATTCTCTCTAAAGGTTTTAATTACTCTCTGTATGACAATTATTACAAATCCATATTTCCATTTAGATACTTTTTCAAGCTGCAAATATATGTATTTCCTACTGGATATTCATCCTTTCATGGAGATACATGCATTACCTGCCTACTATATGCCAAGTGCCACAAGAAGTGATGGGCACACAGTAGCTAAAGCCAAGTGGCATAGTCCCTGCATTCATGCATTTGAAAACCTTCGGAAGCACTGTATAATAAATAATTAGACAAATAAATAAATGTGTTTAACATGTTCTAAGCAATGCCCTTCAGAAAAATAAGTACAATACTATAATAAAAAAAAACATTCAATTTTAAAAATCCAGTAGCTAAGGAAATTCATTCTGAGGGGATGATGTTTAAGGTGAGGCCAAATGGAGAAATGTCCAGCCATCTCAAGAGTAGTTTCAAGGAAGATGGACAGCAAGTGGGAAAAGGACAGCAAGTTGGGAAAATACTTGCTGTGTTTTACAAATGGAAAGAGAGCTATGTGATTTAGGCATAGAAATTGAGAAGGGATGAGGCATAAAATAATCTAAGTGGCATAAGCACAGGAACTCAGTCATGGCAATCTTAGACTATATGGAAATTTTGGACTTTTATCTTAAAAGCAATGGGACTTATTGGAGCAGTTTATGTAGATTAGTGATGTGCTTTGGTTTATATTTTTAAAAATTCTCTTTGTTCTATTATTATTGCTATAAAAGTAGGGCAGAGAGGTAGGGAAGAAGCAGATCATTAAGAACCTATAAGGTATTTAGATTTTCTCTATCAGCATTTTCCATTTTCCATTTCAGAAATCTGGATATGTTTGACTCCTCTATTCCCTTCACTTGTTCTACCATTCTCTGATAAGCTTTGGCAATTTTAGATTCTTAATAATTCTCATAGGTATAATTTCTTCTTTTTCTCAACATTTACTTCCTTAGATTAGGGCTTCATAATTTTTTATCTGGACCATTAAAATACAATAATCTCTTTAACACATTTCTTTGACTACCATCATGCATATTGACCATGATTATGCAAACTGATGCTTTAGTCATCTTAATAAACACTTGCGTATGGCACCCCACTACTTATATTATCATTGGATGTCCACAATTCAGTGCATATATTTATTTGTATAGTAAAATGCCATTTATCGAGCACTTTTATGACAAGGTTAATATATCAAATCTTCATAACAACCTTATTGTTTGGTTTTGTCATTGTCCTTGTTTTACATATGAAGAAGCTGGGGCTTGTGGAGATAGCATAATGATGAAAGTGAGTTATTTACCTGGTCCATCGAAGAGTAAAGGCACTCTTAGAAACTGTTTGATAGATTGCAAATCACCGTGATATTATTTTTGGAGGAACTCCTCTGCTCAAATTTATAGGTAAAATGCATCTTCTTTAAGACTTTAAACCGTTTTAGTTTCTTTGGTAGGGATCTTCTTGCCTGCAACTTGGAATGCTGTCATTAGGAACTTAAAGACCACTTTAGAAAATTGTAACAATTTCTGGGGCGCCTGGGTGGCTTAGTCGGTTAAGCGTCCGACTTTCGCTTAGGTCATGATCTCGCGGTTCGTGGGTTCGAGCCCCGCGTCGGGCTCTGTGCTGACTGCCAGCTCAGAGCCTGGAGCCTGTTTCAGTCTGTGACTCCCTCTCTCTCTGACCCTCCCCTGCTCATGCTGTCTCTCTCTCTCTCTCCTAGAAATAAATAAAAAAACATAAAAAAAAAAAAAAGAAAATTGTAACAATTTCTGATTAAAATTAGTGAAACATTCTTGTGGTGATTTATCACAGTGTTTTATTTGGCTGGGGGGGGATTGGTATTAAAATTTTTGGCCTACATACTCTTAGAAAATTTCCCAAATTTTGCCTTTTATGATACAATTACTCAATAAATAATTAAGCATAGCAGTTTCAAATGACTGATTTTTAAAGTGAGTAGAAATATATCTCGTTTTCTTAATGTAGGGATAATTTCTATACAGTAAGGAGTATAGATTTCTGTCAAGTTGTGAGTCATTAGAACTGAAGCTTGCTTTGTCTTCCAGTCAAGGACTTAAGTCTGATACACTCAATATCTGCACTTATTGTTCTCACTCCTCTCTCCCCTATACCATCATCCCTCTAGAATCATCTTCATTTCCTGAAGAAGGTTACCAGCCAGCCAGACCAATATTGGTACCACTAGGCCTTAATAAAACAAGCTTTAATAAAAGAAGATAACAAAGTGACAACTATAGGATTCCACAGAGAATTAATCTGTTATCAAAACATACATCAGATTTCTCCCTCTCACCCCAGCCCTTTAGTGCTTTCCTTTTCCTCTTATAGTTAAGATGAGAAAGAACTGCAGGTGATGTGTAAGTTTTGGGTGAAGGTTTTCTTTTCAACATGAGGATTTGTTTTCCATATGTTGTTGAGGCAACAATTTCATAATCTTTCTGACAATTTTTGGTTTTTCTGAGATTCCATACAAACCTGACTTATGGGTATGAAGAAAATTAACATTAACAGTAGATGTTAGACACAAACATAGGCAATGAACAAAATATTATAAAATCACATGACTTTCCTACTACGGTAGAATTTTGCTTTTCTGTTGTCAATAGGTAAGACCTAATTCAACAAGCTCCAGCCCATCCCTCATTTCTCTTCAAATAAATCAAAATTTTCAAAAAGTAAAATATAAATGATATCACGCAAATATAAATGATCCCCTTTCAGAAATTTCCCTCAACTCATTAAGTAATATGGTGTTATGGCCTGAATTGTGTCCTCTCTAAAAATGTATATGTTGGAGTCCTAATGCCAGGCACCTCAAAATGTGACTATATTTGGAGACTGCATTTTATAAGTGGTATTTTAAGTTAAAATGAGGTCATTAGGGTAGGCCCTAAGCCACTATGACTAGTTTCCTTATAATAAGGGGAGAGTAGTACACAGATATACATAGAGGAAAGACCATGTGAAGACACAGGGAAAAGAGGGCCATCTACAAGCCAAGGGGAGATGATTCAGAAGAAACCAACCCTGGCAACACTTTGATCTCCAGATTTCTAGCCTCCAGAAATTTGAGGAAATAAATTTCTATTTAAGCACTCAGTCTGTGGTTCTTTGTTATGGCACCTCTAGCAAAGAATACATTTACTAATGCACATGAGCCCTACTATGGGCAATGAACATCTGACCATATTTTTCTATGAGTTGACTTCTAGCCCAACAGAATTGTAAAATAGTCTAGCCATGGAAAGTCAATGAAAAGTGCATACCCCTATAGAATCAGATATTCCTCCACATGTCTAGTAGATAAAACTTAGTTCACTTAAAGAATGTGCACTTAATCTCTTTTATCCAATTCCAAGCATTAGACAATGTTTTATTGACAGCCCACAAACTCATACCCTACACACATCTCTATCTCATGCATGTAAGCATTGATCAGTATATCTCATAATATATAAAAATATTTTCCTTGCATTCAGTAATACTTATGAAAGTAGTTTGCCTAGTAGCATCTACATACATTCCATTCAGGGCAGGAGCACATCCTGGACCCTGGAAAAATCTCCTCATCTGTTATTCTTGTCAGGATGTAGGTTTCTACCATTGTCTATCAGCTAATATTCAGAAGCTTTGTCATGCCCAAACGAAGCATGTAGTCATCATTCCACATATACACAAACATCAAATTCTCATAAAAATAATGAGACTGCTTATACACTTCAATAAAATGGATGAATCTATTTCCCCATACAAATCTGTTCTGAATTATATTCCTTAAAGATTTAAATTCTGATTTTTTGTTGATTATTAATTCTTTCAAGCAAATATAAGGATTCTGACAATTGGATAACAGGTGGGAAACGAGTAGTATAGTAGAAAAATATACAGGATTTAGAAAAAGGAGGTATGAGACAATTACAAAGTTTTGTCTGCTACACTGGATTTGAGAGGCCACTCCTACTCTTAGGCCATACACTCCCTGGCTTTATTCATTCATATTTTGCTTTGTTTTTAACATTACATGGCAATACTTTAAATTTTTTTAAAGACCTCTCTGATAATCAGCTTAAGGCTGAAATATCTTGTAATAGAACATTTGAACAGACAATTTAACCAAGGTAAACTTTAACACATCTTTATCACAGACTTTATACTTCCTCCTCTCAGTCTATTTTCAGCATTTCAGCTTAAAGTCCAATGTTAGGGACACATAGGAAATGCCACATTCTCTAATCCCTCTTTACCCCAAAGGTTATGGTATTAACTTGGACCTCATTTGATTTTCCTATTTTAAATCGAATTTTCTCAACAAATTGAAACATTACTTAAGTTACTCCAATGCCCAGTTCAAAAATCAAAGGGAGATGAAAATTTGACTTGGCAATGATATGTGAATGACAGTAATGAGTGTGGGGGAGATGAAGAACATGAACTTTTCAGAGTGTCTTAAAAATGACATTGTTATTTAAAGTGCTGATCACTTAGTGATTTTTTAAAATATGATTTTCTTGCTTCACTAAGAGATTAGGCTGTGCTTTTCATTGCACTCTGCTCCAAAGCACTGGAATTATCCTCTTTGTTCAGTCCATGCCCAGCTGCTGCCCTAGTAAGGCCCCATAAACTTGGCTTCACAGCTGTGCTGTCTGTTCCAGATTTTGGAGTTGGAGTTTTCCTCTCAGTAGTCTTGGTGATATTGTCCCAGATAGCAAGTGATGTTGTCAGAATCCACTAAAATGTACTTTTTGTGAAAATCACAAAGAAATTTTTAAATTAAATTTAATGTTTTGTCTGTTCATTTTGTCTTTTTTATTGTTTTGTTTTGTTTTCTGTATATTTTTTGGCTGTGCTTTTCTTAGTATTGTTGGAAATATTTAAACCAACTTACCAACTTCTTAAAGGAAACTTAGTGTATGAAAAGGTATTCAGTATCACTAATCATCAGGGAAATATGAATGAAAACCACAATGAGATACCACCTCACATCTGTTAAGATGACAATTATAAAAAATATATAACAAATGTCAAGATGTGGAGAAATTAGAACCCCTCTACACTGTTGGTGGGAATGTAAGATGGTATAGCTACTATGGAAAATAGGATGGAGGTAAAAAATTAAAAATAGAATGACCATATGATCCAGCAATCCCATTTCTGGGCCTATGCAACATAAGTGAAATCAGGGTCTCAAAGAGACATTTGCACTCCCATGTTCATTGCAGCATTATTCGCAATAGCCAAGTTGTGGAAACAATCCAACTGCCCATTGACAGATGAATGGATAAAGAAAATGTGATGTATACATATAATTTTGAATATTAGCCTCAAAAAAGGAAAATACTGCTGTATTCAACAACATGAATGTATCTGGAAGACCTTATACTAAATGAAGTGTGTCAGTCATAGAAGGAAAAATACTGCATGATTCCACTTATATGGGGTATCTAAGATTTTCAAACTCATAGAAGCAGAGAGTAGAATGGTGGTTGCCAGGAGCTGAGGGGAGAGGGAATGGAGAGTTGTTTTCCAACAGGGATAAAATTTCAGTTATGCAAGATGAGTAAGTTGTAGGTATCTACTGTATAACATAGTACCTGTGCTTAACAATATCCTACTGTGCACTTAACTGAGATTTTGATGAGAATGTAGATCTCTTGTTAAGTGTTCTTACCACACACATGTACACAAAATGAGGCAGGAGGAAGCTTTTGTAGATGATTGATACATTTATCACCTTATTGAAGTGAATATATGTCCAAATTCATCAAAATGTATACATAAATATGTGCAGTTTTCTATATGTCAATTATATTTTGATAAAGCTCTTTTTAAAAAATCTTGGGAATGTGAAGCTAAATGGTCTAACATTTCCAGTCACTAAGTGAAGCTGAACATCTGAGTGTTTTCAAATAATTCTATTTCAGCCTTCAACTATCTCCAGCTAACTTTGAGAGTAGCCAAGGGCATGTATACATTAATCTCTATCTTGGGCACATCACCCTGGAATCCAGGGTATTATCCACTCTCACTGATATTTCCTTCCTACCCTTTTCCTTCATTGAGCTTCTACTCAAACAGAAGAGTCCAGTGTAGTTTTTCTAATTTCTGTTTTTGTCTTTTCAGAAAACATCTTATGCTTTGGATTTTTGCCCAGACTCTCCTAGAAAGCAAAATATAATTGTCTTTTGTTTTTCTTTTTTTCCATAAATTATCTATTTAGTTCAAAGCCAAGTAATCCTATAAACATATCTCACAAATTATGAAATTGATGCATGATAGTTTATGACACTATTCCCTCTATATTGAAGTTATGATTATGCTCTTTTGTCATTTACTAGATTGTGAATTTCTTGAGGGAAAAATTATGTCTTATTTATTTTTCTGTCACTGAAATTAAGCAATTAGTTACTTAGTAAATGTAAATTATAACCTGAATTGAACATTTGAACTTCAGTGTAGCTTGTGCTGTCCTGAACCAAACTTTAGTATTAAAATAACAGTTAAAAAAATTTTTTTAAACTTATGAATAATCACAACGATAGCCCTTTCTCTGCCTTCTTTCTAAGAGGGGGAAAAGGTTTGTTGCTTAGGACCCAAAATTTTATTTTGTTGTAGGATTGAGCAGAACCATAACTGAAAAGACCTGAAATGGGCTGTATTGATATTCAGTGACAAGATCTGATACTTACCAGATAAGGTTAATTATGGGATCTGGAGTAGACACTTAATATGTAAAGTCAGCAAATTCTGATTTTTAAGAGATTTTATGTGGAGTGTAAAAGATTAAAACCAATAACAACAACAACAAACCAGTGCAGAAACCCTCTCTTGCATTTGTGAGATTAGGTAATAATAACATTACTTTTCAAGGTTTCTGTGTGTATGTGACTATGTGTCTGTGTTACAATAAAATTTTATTTATAAAAATAGAAGGTGGACTAGATTTGGCCCAAGGACAATAGTGTGGAGCCTATGCTCTAGAGGGAATCAAATACTCCTCAGAAAGTAGACTGGGTCATCTATCAGCCTACTTCTAATTCAAAATTTTATGGTGTGCTGTTGTGTCTAAACACGTATTGGGATGACATGGATAGGCCTTGAGGGCATTAGGTAAGTGAGATAAGCCATACAGAGAAAGACAAATACTATGTAATATCACTAATATGTGAAATCTAAAAAAGCTGAACTTGTAGAAGCAGAATAGGTGGTTACCAGCAGCTGGTGTGATGGAGGGGTGATTGAAGAGATGTTGTTAAAGGGTAGAAACTTTCACCTAGAAGATGAATAAGTTCTTAACTTTATTTTCAGTGTTGGTGTTCCTTTTGCATACTGTCTTATTCAGGACACAGACTTAACAGAAATGCATGTTATATGGTAACTTAACCTCTGTGGCAAAAGCCAATGGAAATGTGGGAATAAGGAAGTGGTGGTTTTGGAACCCTCATATCACACCACATTAGTGACCATGTAAACCTGACTTAACTCACCCTAAAAGCCTCCTAAGATATTTTAAACACTTCTCAAGAAATAATTTAGTTCAGAGATATTCACTGCAAAAATCAAATATTTGTAAACTCTACATTTTAAACTGTACAGGTATTTCATATGAGAACTATATTTTGTGAGATAGCAAATTTTATGTTATATTATTTTTCCTTTTTATAAAGGTGACATATGTATAGTATAATTTTTTTTTCAAATGATATAGGGTGTTGTATCAGAGAAAGATATTCAGTCTTTTCCCTGGTTCCTGGCATAGAGCTCCTAAAACCTTTGAAATTTCCTGAGTGATAAGGGTGATAGGATCTTGTGTTCTGATGAGTTGTGGGTAAGTAGCTCCTATAGCTTCAGGATAGTAGCTGGTATCCAGAAAGACCAAATCTTACTTAGAAGTTTGGAACTTTCAGCTTCAACCTCCAGGAAGGAGAGGGAAGCTGGAGACTGAGTTAGTCACCATTTGCCAATAATTTAATCAATCACTAATATATCATGAAACCTTCTTAAAAATTCCTACTGATGAGATTCAAAGAGCTTGTCAAATACATCCACATATCAGGAGTGTAGCACACCGCAGCTCCATAGCAATAAAAACTCTTATGTTTAGGATCCTTCAAGACTTTGCCCTATATACCTCTGTATCTGGCTGTTTATTTGTATCCTTTACCATAAACAAGTAAATGTAAGTAAGGTATTATAAAATCCAAGAAAGTAGTTGTTAATCTCAAGAAAAGTAATCTTGTAATCTTTACTTACTTAAGTAAATCTTAATTAATTAAAAAATTAATTACTTAATTAATTACTTAATTAAGTAATCTTGTAATTACTTACTAAAAGTAAGTAATCTCAAGAAAATCTTGAGAATCTCAAGATTCTAGACAGACAGAAGTATGGTGACCCATACTTCTGACATCTTAGGCAGGGGATAGTTTTGTGGGACTGAGTGTTGGGAGCCATTTTGAGCCCACTAGTTGAGAAAACTCCTAGTGAGATTAAAGCAAGTTTACACGGTCTCTTGCCAATCAGATGACGACCGATATCCACCCCCCACTCAATTATTTCTGCTTGAACACTGACCCCTAAGGTACCTTGTTGATCAATGTCGGGAGTGACTTGTCCCCTTATTCCGGCCCTGGTTTGATGATTGAACCTTGTGAAGGAACTTATTGTGGGAACTTCTTCTTTTGATTATGGGAACAGACATCGTATCTCCAGAAGATCCCGTTTCCCTCCATACTTTCCCTTGAGCTTTGAACAGGCTAATGACCCTTACTCATAAAAGATTGACCTTTACATGTACAATTCTGTTTCTACCATTGCCAGGATGGTTCATACAGCTCATCCTGTTACCAGGATGTTCATACAGCTCAACATGTAAATCAACTAACCAAATATGTCTCTCATGCCCTAGCTATTCAAGAAATCATAAAACTAGACACAAAGGTAAATGCCCTTGAAGAGGCTATTCTATGTATTGGAAATGAGCTAAACTCTTTAAAGGTATGGTTGGCTCTCCGGTACCATAAAGAATATAACTGGAAAATCAAGTCTTTCCCGGAGACAAAGAGCCTAACTTAGAGAGAAGGAAGATAAGGGCAGAAGATAAGTTAGTACATACACCTTTGCTAACTGATGGTGTATAGCAGCCCCTTCCCTAAGGCCTACATTCCACAAACACCTTAAGTCATCTACAAACCTATGACTTAATCTTAGCGTTATTAAAATGTGAACACCTTGTTATTTTCTTGGTTACTCAGCCTCACTATAATTGGGGCAGTTCTGCAAGAAGACTTCTGTAAAATCTGTTTCTGTACATTTTCCAAAAACATCTTATCACAAAGAGCTATCCATTGTAAAAATTCCATTTCCTGATGCCATGTTAACATTTGACCCATAAATAAAGACACCGAAACCGACAGGACGGAGATGACTTCCTGGTGATCAGAAAGGATCTCGGGGCTCTCTCACACTCTCTCGCCGACACCGTCCATCCTTCAGGGACCCCTGGACCTGCCGGAGCCAGCCTCAAACAACTGAGCTCTTAAATTTGTGAGGTCTGACTCTAATTGCAAGTAGTTAGTGTAAGAATTGAATTGAATTGTAGGGCACTCAGTTATTATCAGAGTCAATGTTGGTGTCAGGAGGGAAAAAAAACCTCTCAGAGAGTCAACGTATAAGAAAATTGAAACATTTACAACCCTTCTCACTCCCCAGATAAATATTTAAGATACATAGATAGATATACAAATCCACACATATAGACTTACTTTTTCTTCAAACATAGTTACACACAGAGACAAAAGGTTTGAGATCATAGCATATAGATTTTTTTGTGTCAATGAATAGCATAATTATTGAAAATATTTTCTTTAATGGAATGGGAAGTCATATATATGTGTGTGTGTGTGTGTATATATATATAATTTATTTAAATAATATCAATTATTAAATTTCAATAAAATAGTCATTGTAGTGTCCTATAAGTGTAATGTCTTGGACACACTATACTAAAGAAATATCTCCCTAAAAATTGTAGCATTAAATATTAGGCTTTGACTGTCCATACACTTTTTGTCTTCTCTCCAACTAAGGTGAAACCTGAGATAATGCTAATTTCTATGAAATAGATCTAATGATATGAAAAAGTATTTATTATCTAAAATCTCAAGGTTCCATGCTCCAAGCTAGCTTTTAAAGATTCTTTTTATTAAACCAAATTTCACTGGAACAAAACTTGCAATTTATTGGAAATGGAATACACAAGAGGATGTTGGATGACTGACTCTTTATGTAAGATGAGATATTGTATTAATCAAAAGAGACAAAAGGAGCATAAATCAAATTCCTCATATAAACTAAAATCAATAGGATTCTGTCAGGCTGAATTAAGCAATATAGTATTATTAAGTTCAAATATTTTCTACTGTGGTTAAATGATTTTATTTATTTTTATATGAGTTCATTTTTCCTTGCACATAGAATCTAGAGTTATACAATTTTTGAGCACAGGGAGACAGTCATTCAGTACATGGGTTGAGGTGCAAACTCATTTGGGATAAATACTGCATTTTCTTCATCTGCAACTCAATACAGTGATTTGCACAAGTATATCTAATTTTTTTAATTTAATTGAATCAAAAATAAGGAGGTTGTATCCTAACAAGTTAAGTGACTTATCCAATAACTAATAAAGACTTAGATATAGCTAGGCCTTAGACTTTATTTTTTATTCTAGACAATTAATAGTAGTATTATTATACCAGACTTTTCTCAACATAAATTTCTTTAATTATGTGAATGTATTGGATATGGCAGTTTTTATCTGTGGAATTTTATAGTGGTATGGTTTATTTATATTTGAGATTCTATACTGAAATGTCCATGAAGGATAGGACACATAAAGTTAGTCACTTTGAGGTCAGTGACAATTCTATGATAATCATAACAATGAATATATCTCACTAAAATGTGTCTAAATGCATAATACAAATTTATCAAGGGGAACGATTGTGCAGTTTATTGCCTTTGAGTGACTATGTGTCAAAGTAGGTTCATCAGCTGTAATTAACACTCTAGTATGGGAGGTTGATAGTGAGGGAGGCTGTGCATGTATGAGAACAGGGGTATATGTGGAATTTCTGTACCTTTCCCTCAACCTATAACTGCTCTAAAAGTAATAAGAATTTTTAAAACTCAAAAATATTAATAAGAATTAATTGATGATTAATTGAAATACTTCATCAATAAGTATTATCAAGGAAGTTAATTATATGCATGGAAAAAAAAAACGAACAGGGCCAGAAAAAACAAAATATATAAATAATTATAATAAATATATTCTTTAATTGTACTATGAATAGTTGATAAACTACACAAATACTATAAATATTATGGGATTTATACACATGTAAAAATGAAACACATGTCAACATTACGAGGAATGGATGGCTCTAAAATTTTTATACTTTATGGAAATAATATAGTATTATTCAAAATTGTACTATGATAACCCCAGAACAATGTTTCTCAGATGAATATGATTACTCCTCTACCCCCTCACACATACCCACACACATACACACACACACACACACACATGTACTTACATATACATACACAGGGTACAATCAGCAATGTCTGAAGATGTTTATGGTCATCAAAACTGAGATGTGCTACTATCTTCTGGTATAGTCCAGGGATGTGTTACACATCTTAGAGTGCAGAGGATAGGCCCTACAACAAAGTGAGAATTGTCTGACTCAAAAATATTGTTGGTGATTAGGTGACAAATACTGTTGAAGATTTTAAAAAATTATCTTAATTTTTTAAAAGCGACATATAAAAAAAGCCAATAGTGGAGATAAAATGGAATATGAAATGTTATACTCAATTATTCCAGAAATAAGTCCAGAAAAGAGAATTACAAGAATAAAGAACAATCGGAAAAATAGGAAATACCTTGTAAAATGCTAGAATCAGATCTAACTAGAATTACATGAAATCGCATTAAGATGCAATTTAGTTGACATTATATGTGAATGCTCTAAACACCTTTGATTAAAAGGCAGAAGTTTTCAGATTGCAAAAGGGAGCAAGGCTCAAATATATGCTATATGACTCAATTTAAATGATAATATAGATTGGTTAAAAAAATTTTAATGTGAAAATATGTCCCATATAAGCATTAATTACAAACAAAGTAGCCTGGTTATAATAACAGTTAAAGTGGAATTACAACAAGGAATATTACCAGATATAAATAAGGGCATTATATGATATAAATTTTAATTAATATAGAGGACCTAGAATCCTAAATGTGTATCAGACAAAGTTTCAAAATATGGGAAGCAAAACTGATACAGCAAAATAAGAAATAGACAAATCAACAATTACAGTTGGCCAAATCAGTACTACACTCATTAATTGGTAGGACAAGCCTACAGAAATTTAATAAAAACATAGATAATCTGAACAATACTATCAACCAACATCATCTAACTGATATTTATAGACTACTTTCTACCAAGAACTGGTTACATATTATTTTCAATTGCACATGGAACATTCACTATGATAAGCAGAATTCTAGGGCATTAAAAAAATTCAAGAAATTCAAAGATTTGTTCAACATATTCAGCAAATTCTACAAAATTCAATGTCATGAATCACAAAGAAAAACTGAGAAATAAATACCTCAGTTCAATATGCCTGAAATCAAAATTACTTTTTTCCACCCAACATGTTATTACATCTGATTTTCTTAATTGTAAATAGTGACAATGCCACACACACCACACTCACAGATCATTCAGAAGATGACGATAACATTTTATTGACAATCTTATTCACCAACATTCTAGGTTTACAAATTACTAAATTCTACTGATTTTACCACTGAAATATTCAAATCCACTCACTACTTTTTTAGGTTTTTTTTTTTTAATTATTTTTAAGAGAGACAGAGACAGAGAGAGAACATGAGTGGGAGAGGAGCAGAGAGAGGAGAGAGAGAAATAGAAAGTGCCCTTCTATTCCTCTGAACATTAAGTTCCCACCACCCTCCCCATTTATTAGGTTATTTACATGATTACTTATATACCTCTGTACTTTTGCTTATGCCTGAAACATCTCTTACTCCATCTCCACCACCAAATCTATACTCATTCTTTATGCCATGCTTGGAAATCAACTCCTCTGGAAAGCCCTTTACCAATCACTATGCCCCCAGCAACATCTTAGCATTTCTTTTATTCTCTCTTATGAAAATGGCATGGAAATGATATGAGGGTTAAACATTATAAGTAATGATATGTTTGTTTCACTAGTTGTTAAACTATTCTTTCTTACATAGTTGAACCATATACCATTATACATATTCCAGGTCCAAGGATATATTGCATATACCAGGCATATGTTTGTTTAATGAATAAAAATGAAATTCAAATTTTAAGAACATCATTTAGAATTCATTTGCTGCATTATGAAATAACTATTTATGAAGAGGTTATCTAGAAAGTACTTTTGTTAGTTTACTTACTTGTCTTAAGGTTGAACTACCTTGGAGAAAATTTTATTATGTTTTAGAACAGACTTTATTTATAATCTACTTTCAGAACTTCTGTATCAGCCTGATTGGAACATCTATATTACCAGTACTACAAATAGGCTTCTGCAATTCGTATTACCACCAGTGTACCTGATTCCAGAAATAAGATGCTTTGCTTTGTTTTATTTCTCTTTTTCCTTAGCAATTTACATCAATGGCAATAGCCACACTTTTCATATTGTGCATTTTTAACCTCAGTTCCCTTACCAGTAAAATAATTTAATTAGATAAGATGATTTCTAATGTTCCATTTAATTCCTAATATGTGTCATGTGCTGATATTTGCATATGATCTCTGGCAGCAGCCACAGATTTGGTGTGTTATTTTACCCATTTACATTTACTATCAGCATTTAAATTTCTGCTCCTTGTTTAATGGAAATATTATTAAAATATTCAGTTCATCCAGGATGGTGGTGCCTTTTACTTTTCAAGACTTTAGCAGGATATGCATGAAATTTCCACAACTGAAAAACTGAGTCAGTGATCCATTCTTAGCCTCTAACTAGTTGTTATAAGAATTTGTTAATATTTTAAATGTGTTCAATTCACATTTTCCCTTTCCCTTGAATTCCCAATGTGACTTTCCCTTCTCTGCCTTTACATGGAAAATGAATACTGATGAGAAAAATTTGATTTGATTTTATAAAATTATATTTATTCTTTGCTTCATCTGTTTTAACCAATACCTTTCCTCATTATGTATTCCAATTTTCTCATATCTTTCATCCACACTAATACAATTAGCTATAGCTGATTTGTTAGGCTAGAATATTTCCTTTCTATGCCTTGATATTTTTGAAGAGATGTTCTCCTCTTCCTCCTATTCATCTTCACCATTCTTATCATCATCATCATCATCATCATCATCATCACCTATCAATAGCAATAATAAAATAATAATAATATGTTATTATTAAGTACCTTTTATGGGTCAGAAAGCATTCTGCGTGTTTTGCAATGTATTTGTCACTATACTATCACTACAATAAATGATATGATGAAGTGAATATTATTAAATTCAATTTATAGATAAGAAAATCGAGACTCAGAAAGATAAAGTAATTTATCTAAGCTTTTATTGTTAGTAAATGGAGAAATCTGGATATGTGAAAAGAAAGGTCTGACTCCAAACCACATTTTACAGGTTCATATTTCTACTTAATAGATTTAATTTAAAATAAACAAACAGGGACACCTGGGTGGCTCAGTCAGTTAAGCATCCAACTTCCACTCAGGTCATGATCTCACTTTTCCTGAGTTTGATCCCTACCTGTGGCTCTGCGCTGACAGCTCAGGGCATGGAGCCTGCTTCAAATTCTGTGTCTCCCTCCTTCTCTGGCCCTACCCCACTTGCACTCTGTCTCTCAAAAATAAATGAACATTAAAAAAATAAAAATAAAATAAACTTGTGCATTATGAGGGTTTCCAAGTGAACATTTTATTAATAAATCTGTATGGAATTTTAGAAAGCTGAGACCAAAATCATAAAATTTGAATGTAAGGAAAGAAGCAGTTTGTCCATGACAGCGCTGTCTAGCCTTACACTCCCCTCATTGAGTGGATCTCTAGGGATTCAGTTTTTCCCTCTTTCAAAAAGGAAAACATAGTTTACCTGTATGAATTTTGTAAAGATGATAGTTGGTATTGTCATTTCATATGAACTTAAAAAAAAATAGTATATGGTTTTGAAACAGGTCAAAGTTAGAATTGCTTTTATTTGATTCTCAAAAAAGTATTTCAACTAGTTTTTTACAAGATGATTTTTTCTGAATTATTATATATTGACGCATACTAAGTGGTCAATTAAGAGACTTCTAATCTGGACAAGATGGTGTAGAATTATTTTTCTCTGTATCCTTCCTCTAAAGACAACTATATACCCTGGAAAGGGTACAAGACACAACCAAAGAACTCTGAAGAGTGGTAAGAAAGACACTGGGAATGGGGGGAAAAAACACAGAGTGGCAGGGCATTTTGTGTTTCCCCATCCAACAGAAGAAGGCCACCCAGAGCCAGCATTTCCCAAATCCTAAATTAGCAATAGAAGGCAAGTCATTCCTCCCTAAACAGAATTCCCTCTGACAAAAACAGGGAAGCCGATACTACTAGAAAAGGGGATCGGTTGGAAGCTGTGACAGAAATAACGAGTCAGAGAGGTACTCTTATGTTCCACTTGGACTGAAACCCCCCCTTATTCACTAAGAGATACCCAAATGGGCAGGCACACAAACCTGGCAGAAAGAGCCAATATATAGGAGGTGGCCTGATCCAGGAAGCCTCATTGTCCCTGCTGTATCCGCACTCACCTCCCCTAACCAGCAAAGGAGAGTAGGCAGCTAGACCTGGAAAAATGGATGCAACCACATCAAGCATCCTGGTCCAAGAAGTCCTTTTGCTTCAGTGAAACCCAGATTCTTCCTCTCTGCCAGTAGCCACTGGGTTGGGCTCCTATGGCAAAGACCCAGCTACATCAAGGGACTCAGCCTGGGAAGCACCTATATTGCTGCAGGCACAAGACTTTCCTCTCCCATCTGGAAAAACAATGAAAAGGAGGGGCCCCAGTAGGGGAATCCCACTATACCCTCCCTGCTGAGAGATACCTGGCAGCCAAGACTAAGGAAACTCCTTCCATACCCCTGAGGCAGCACTAGCAGGGAATAGAAGGAGCCACTGTAGCAACAGCTGAACCAGATTGATAAAAAAAAAAAAAAAAAAACAACGTCTCTGATAACTGAACTAACATTGGTACCATTGCCCACAAACATAGGCCAAGTTCCAGATGCTAAATCTATCCACTAAAATAAAAAGAAATGCTAAATAGAAACCAGATTTTCCTAACACAAGAGACCAAAGGTCCAGTACACAGTAAAAAAATCACCCATCATAGCAAGAACCAAGAAAATACAACTTGAGTAAGAAAAGCCAATCAACTTATGCCAACACCAAAATCAATCATATGTTGGAATTAGCTGACAAGACTTTTAAAGCAGGTGTCAAATAAAAATAGTTCAACAGATAATATAAAAACTCTTTAAATAACTTAAAAAATAGGAAATCTCAGCAAAGACATAGAATTCATAGAAATAAAGCAAATTAAAAATATAAAACTCAAAAATACAGTAACAGGGTATAAAAATCTTGGGTGGGCTCAATTGTAGAATGGAGATGACAAATAATAGCACCAGTGAACAATATAATTGATTCAATCTGAACAATAGACCATAAGCAGAAGCAACAGCAACAAAAGCATGAACAGAGACTCAGGGACCTGGGAAACACAAAAATGACCCAATATTTGTATCATTGGAAGAAGAGAAAGAAATTGGGACTGAAAGAGTATTTTTAAAAGCAGTGGCTATAAACTTCTCAAATTGTTAACAGACCAACCTATAGTTGAGCTGAGTGAATTTCTTACAGACAAACCCAAAGAAATCTGTGTCAAAACACATTATAACTAAACTTTTGAAAATTTAAGAAATAAATACTTAAAGCAGCTGAGATGGATGACACATTACCCATAGGGAACATCAGTTTGGATCGGGATGGTTTTCTCATCTGAAGCTGTGGAGTGCAAAAGGAAGTGACACAGTATTTTCTAAGCGCTGCAAGAAAACAATTGCAGCTACGAATGCTATAGTACCTGGTGGAACTCTCCTTTAGGAATAAAGAGGACACAAAAACAAAGCAAAGCAAATCAAAGTTTGTCACTAGCAGATTTACCCTACAGGTTGGCTAAATGAAGTTCTTCAAACAGAAAGGAAACAATAAAAAAAAGGAATCATGGATCAGGAAGGAAGAAGGAACAGCAGAAAGAGAGGAAGAAACGATTCCTTTTTCTTGAGTTTTATAAATCATATATGATGATTGAAACAAAAATCATAACACCATCTCATACTCAAGACAATGATATTTAAACATATGACCTAAATAGATGTCAGATTTCCACACTTCACTTAAACTGGTGAAATATTGATGCCAGTAGCCTATTGTAAGTCACACACATATATATATTTTAATACACAGAGCCACCACTATGAAAACTATACCAAGGGATCCTCTCAAACACATTTTAAATAAATGAAGATGGAATATTAAAAAATATGCCTAAAACCCTACAGTAAAGCAGGGGAAGAGTAACCCAGGTATGAGAACCAGAAGAAACAAATGGAAAGTAAATAAAATAGCAGATTGAACCTGTAACATATCAATAGTTATCTCAAATGTAAATCCTCTAAATACAACAATAAAAAGACAGATTGGCAGAATGGATACAAAAAGATGACTTGAACTATACACATGCTTTTTGCAGCAAAGGATTAACATAGTAGACCCAAGGTTGTTATCCTTAAAAAAACCATCTTGTAAGATTGACCCCCACCTCAAGTCTTGGAACTTGATTTTCTCTGATAAATGACTCTCTGTGCCTAAACTATGCAAATAGTATGGTCTATACCAAACACTTGCTTCTGGTTGAGGGTGGGAGGGGAGAGCTGAAATTTTGGTACATGCCTAGCAGTAGATGCCTAGTTATCACAACACATTGCCTGAGGAATTAAGCACTTACTGTATGACTCCACTGGGAGAGGACTCTGCTTCAATAGCTGCACCTGGTTTTCTCTGAATTTTACTCCATGTGACTTTCCCTTTGCTAACTAAATCCTATCTCTAATATATCATAGCTATAAATCTGACTATATGCTGAATCTTGTGAATACTGCTAACAAATGATCACATGGGGGATGGTGTTGAGAACACCCAACACAAAATAACTTCAAATTCAACAACTTAATTTGAAAGTAAAAATATATCTCTATATTCAAATATGTGTATGTATACATGTGTGTATATATATGTATATATGCATATATAATGTAAATATTAAGCAAGAAGAGCATAGCAGGAGTGGCTATATTAACATATAATATAGTAGATTTCAGGGCAAAGAAAATACTAGAGACAAAGAGGGTCATTAAATATTGATAAAACAATAAATACACCAGGAGGTCATATCATCCTAAATATAGAACATGTACTATTGGAAGAAACTGGGCAAAGTGTTCAAGGAATTTCTCTGTATCTTTCTTGTAACTGCATGTAAATCTACAATGATCTCAATAAAAGTTTTAATTAAAACTAGAAAATAAAAGTCAATTAATCCATAAGGCTTATAGTGAAAAATGTTTGGGGTTGAAAATCATTATTCACTTAGTGCCACAAAGGAATAACTTCATCGACTCTTATAAGAACAATGATACTGGATTTGTCTACATAGGTTTGTCCCCTCACCCCTACTCCCACTCAAGAATGTTAAGATTTCCTCATTGTATCTAAGTTTTGATAATTTTTTATTCACTTTGTTTGATTCAGGCATCTCTAATGTGAAAGTATTTAACTCAGAGAAATTTTCTTGTATTAATATTATTATTATTGATAAGTTTCTCTGACTTTTCCAATAGTTGATATTTTTATCTCGTATCTTTACTGTCATATTTTTAATTAAATTTATTTTTATGTCTTATATTCAGGGAGGTTTCTTGAAATGTATCTTTTAATTTCCAGGAAACCCTACTTATTTTGTGATTATTTTTTCTTAGTATCTTTTTAAACTAATGCAATACACACATATATATGTAAATGTGTATATAGATATATATGTTCTCTGAAGATTTTAATTAGAATTTTGGTTTGTGTTATTTAGGTTTTTTTGGTTTTTTTTTTTTTTTTTTTTTCTGTTTCCTAACTTCAGTCTCCTTCAGAACTGATTTTCTTGTTTATCTTGGCCTTTGTCATTCATGTTAAGGTTATTTTTTTGTGTGGGGACCAACAGTTAATTATTCATATTTAAGTGAGGCAAAGAAAGGTTGGTTTGCAGTTATGTATATGTATGAGAGTTTTGTTGCCTGGAGGAAGTATCTTCTGCCACAGGGTCATTTTGCTGGGGAACCCTTCAGTGTCAGGAAAGGAATGGAAGGACTAATGCCTAATATTTCTGCCCAAGTAAGTCATCCTTAACATTTTGTTTTTTTTAAAGCAATGAAGCCTTATTTTTAGATGGTCCCATTTTGGGGTGGAATTGTAGACAGGCAGGGGCAACCCATCCTGTGATCTTGCAGTCAACCCTACTTTGCACTCTTGCCTTCTATAGCCTTCCAGACAGTTTAGCTAGCTCATCAGTTAGCCCCTTATGCTTGTCAACTAGACTATAGCTTTCTCGTGTCATCAGTCAACACTGTGTCTACTGTTTTCTATATTCTAGAAATTTACTGCCTTTCTTATTTTTTCATGGCTTCCATTTGATATTATTTATTGTAGTGGTTTATACTACTTACTGTTTTACCATTATTTTAACGATGGGTCAAGAGAAAGAGGAAATATGTATTTGTGTTGTCTGCAATTTTCAAACATTAGTCACCATTAAAATAGTCTCAATATAAAAATATAACTGTTGTACATTTTACCAATGGTAATTTAAAAATCAATAAAAATTTTTCTTCATCCCCAGAAATATAATAAAAAACTAAAGCCATAATTAGATTTTGCCAAGCTAGCAAGTAATTGAATCATGGATATCTTTCACTTTACAATTCATGTTTCATTTGATTTTTAGCTACAAGCCTTTCATGATTAAAATAAGTAAATTCAATTTCTTCTAAAGTATTTTAAAATCCTAACTAGAAAGAGTTTTGTTTATCTATAAAAAAGTGTTTTCCCATATTATATTTTACTAAGTCAATGCTAGGCACACAGTATTTAATCAATTAATACTTCTTTGTAGAAAACCACAAGTGTAATTTTAATGTGCAGTGATGTGCAATTTTGTGTTCTGTAAATCTCAGTTGGTTTTCTAACATCATCCCTCCCACCCCAAAATCAATCTCCCTTCCAACCTTGTCATAAGTTTCACTGACAGTAGAGTCACTCATTTCAGTGGAGCAGAAAAGTAAAAGCAGAATCATTGTTTGGAACTACTGGCACATTGTACATTTATTTTATTTAGTTCAAGAACCAAAACATCTAAGTCATCTTAACCATGCCAATAATAGCAAAATATGTTCTGAGCCCTTCAATCTCTTAACAGCTACAAAACTTCAATTATATACTTTTTCCCCCTTCTTCCTGACATCCTATTTCTCAGTGAGGCCATTCTGTATAACTGTGTTTCTGATTAGAAGCCTGGAACAAAGGCAATGATGAAAATAATAACCAAGGAAAACATTTAGAAAAACACTACCTATTTAACTACTTTTGGTGAAGCCTTTTATTAAGGTATAGTATTATTTATCATTTGGAGGGCCACTATTAATATTCAGTTAGCAGTGAAGAAAGAGAAGAACAGAAAACTTTGTGTTAAGACAGCTTGACTTTGAATAACTAAACATTGACATGTGGCTTTCTCTTGTTTCTCTTAATAACTACAAAAAAAAAAGGAAAAAAAAAGATGAAATTTCTCAGGAAGGAAAAAGAAAGTCCAAAGCAAAGCAGCAACTCAATATAATCTTGCAGTTATAAAATCATTGTGAAGGTCTAACTCTTTCAAAGTCCAGCTTAACCCAGGGAATAGCTTACTTCCCATGGTGTGAATTATAAAAATATAAAATCCCAATTTTAGTTTTTCTTGCCAGTAGACCTTAGAGGTTTGAGGAAGCAGAGTAGGGTAGGAAAGGATTTTAGGTTGTTTCAGTATTTTTCAAGATTATTCTTATTTATCAACTACAATAACTGAATAAGCAGTTGTTATTTTGGGTGTTACTTCTATTGTTATACATCTAGAAATATTATTTCTTGCTCATGTAATAATCAGGCTAAAGCCTCTTGTTTTAGTATAAACTATTTTTTATAATGAGGGGTCACCTATTATAATAAACAATCTTACCATATCTAGAACTTAATATAATGAGAATTTATTTCTAGCTAATAACACAGTCCAAATCAAGGGGCTTTGTTCCATGGTATCATTCTAAAGATCCATTTTTGGTGTTGTTTTTACTTTTTGTTTTGTTTTGTTTTGTTATTTTGTTTTTACAAATATATCTTTGAAATTAGTTGAGGAGAAGGGAAGTAGCTATTTTGATCATTGGCATCTTTCTTAAAAGATTTTATTACTTGTTAAGATCTCATCCTCAGGACACCCAGATTCTAGCTCTGTAGCTAAATGCCTGTCCTTTTAAATATACTTTTTCTTTTCTTGGCTGTATTTTCAGTAATCCAGAGCCTAAACAAGACATGGTCATGCAGGATTAAGAGTTTTCTCCCTCTACACATTAAGAAAGGAAGGAAAGAGAAAGAGAAAGAGAGAGAAACAAAATGAAACAAAACCAGTCTAGGCTGCCTTCATGGGCATATGACCTACGTAGATGCAGAAGTCTCCTCTGTCAAAAAAGCACTGTGCTCAGTTCTGCTTTTGACGTCTTGAAATGCTTACACATTTTATCTTTGAACTTGTGTCATATAAGTTATGTCAAAGGGTCAGTGGAGCAAGTGCCCAAACAGAAGTTTGATGTAAAATATGTGTGTCTGCATCCTTTCCTTGCAGCACGTTTCCATATGAATGTTGTTCATAGTGCTCAGTGATCACAGAGTTCCCGTTAGCTGTCCCAGACTAGTGACCCAGAATTTCTTGGCACTGCTACATCCTTACTGAATCCTCTAATTCTTTGTGGCAAAGGAAAAAGGAGAACCATGAGAATTGTGATGTTTTAATTTAATTTAATTATTTTTAGGGTCCATCCCCCAAAGTGGCATAACTAAGCTCTGTCAATGTCACTGGGCAGACCTCAGTCTTATAGTCTCAGTAGGAATATCTACATAATTTGAGGGCCCAGTAAAAAATGAAAATGTGGAAGCTCTTGGTCAAACATAATTGAAAATTTCATGACTATAACGACAGAGCATTGAATCAACCACAGAGCTTTTTTTTAAATTCTTTAATGTTTTTTATTTCTGAGAGAGAGAGAGAGAGAGACAGCGTGGGCAGAGGAGGGTCAGAGGGAGACGGAGATGCAGAATTGGAAGCAGGCTACAAGCTCTGAGCTGGCAGTCAGCACAGAGACTGACGCAGGGCTCGAACCCATGAACCATGAGATCATGACCTGAGCTGAAGTTGGATGCTTAACCCACTAAGCCACCCAGGCGCCCCCACAGAACTTTTTTAAGTGCAGGTCATAATGTGACTGTGCAGTCCACCTGCCCATGTAGATGGCCTGAAGTTTCACTTAAATTCCAGGGACTCTGAGAAATGTGGTTCAAATGTGTATACATCAAAAAAAGGCAATGGTGTTTGGTAAGCATATTACCAAACAAAGGCTGCTATAACAAATTGCCACAAACATAGTGGCCTCAATAATACAGATTTATTATTTTATAGTTCTGGAAAACAGAAATCTTAAATGAGTCTCTATGGGCCCAAATCAAGCTGTTGGCAGACCTGTGCTCCTTTATGGAAGTTCTAAGGAAAATCTATTTGCTTTTTCCAACTTCTAGAGACCAGCACATTCCTTGGTTCCTAAACCATTCTGCCATTTTCCAACTTTGCATCTTCCTGATGGTCCTTCCTTAGTCACATCTCTGTCTGAGTATAGTTTGTTATACATTGTAAGGACCCACCCATGTTGATTCTGTTTGCCCACCTGGATAAACCAGAATAATCTCTTCACTTTAAGATCTTTGATTTAATCACATGTGCATGGTCCCATTTGCCATATAAAGTAACCTATTCACAGGTCCCAGGGATTAGGGCAGGTGCCCAAATTCTGATTTGAGAGCCAATATTCTGCCATCACAGCAAGCATACAGCCTTGTTTCCACTACAACCTGCTATATCATAAGATTTAGTATGAATTATTTCCTTAATGAACTCTACCCAAAGAAGTTTAGTTTCTGAAAGCAATTAGTCCTAATTAAACAGTGTGTCGTCATGAAAACTATGGCTCCAGTGATAGCTCTGGTGCTATCCTCTCATTATACATTCTCCCTGAAATGTTTTTCTTGTCAAGATCATGTGACTCCTATTTTTTAAAAAATACCTATTAAATCACTCAGTCCTAGATCTCTTTTTCTACCTCTGTTCCTCTGTTGCACCTAATCTTATTTCTAAAAAACAAACAAAACAAACAAACAAGACAAAAAACACACAGCTATTTGAATTACATGAAGATTGAAGTTGAATCAAGGGGGAGAAAAACAAGGAAAAAATGTATGTGTATATATACCTAGTCAAGAGTTAAATCTAGTACCCATAACTATTTTCTTAAAATCATCTCTTTTATGTTAAATGCAGTCATTTTGAATTTTGATAAAATGTAGCCTGCCAACTCATGCAGAATTTTTTTCAAGCAATTCATTGGTAACTCCCCCCAACAGCAACAAAAAACCACTTATCTTGTCTCTCATTTTTTAATTACTAGCAGCAAAATTGTTTATGAAATGTTTAGGGACATATTCAGACAATGTAGTGGGGTTCAATGAAAGAAAAATCACATTTTATTCTTCCTTGGGCAACTTTGATTTAATTCAACTATTTCTGAAAAAATGAAAATCCTGCTTGAATGCTCTCTGCTCGATTTCCATTATGTTTCATTTCTTGTTTCTTTATTAATAGAATTTAGAGAAAGAATGAGGATTCACATTTGAATAAAGAAAGAGAATAAATGGGAGGAGCAGTTCTAGACATTTTATTTTCCCCTCATCTTACCTCACTTGTGTCAGAAATAATGATAGGCACTCTGTGAGATGAACTCACCAAATACAATCTGTGGTAATGGCTAAAATATACCTGTAGAAAAGGAAGAAAAATGATCCTCAGGTGCAAGTGACTCTTAGATCATGTTTGTTTATCGAGAAATTTTAATAACATTAGATAAAAAAAGTAAAATTTTCATTGTATACATGGGTATTAGAATAAGTTACTTAAGTATTTTAGTATTAGGCAACTTTCACCAACTTTTGCAATGATGATAAGCAACCCCAACATCTTAACAGCATATAATGACATTAGTTTCATTCTTGGTTGATGTGTCTACGATTGTCATCTACTTTGCCTCTATTCTATATGCCATCTCCTTTCAGAGCAGAGAATAAGGATGGACCCCCGTCTGTGATGTAGTATTCTTATGGCAAAGGGAAAAGAACAAGAGTTTGTGGAAACAGACAATAGCACATAAAGCTTCCTCTAAGAATAGGCTTGTACTACTTCTGATTCATTTTATTGACTGACGTAAGTCACATTGGCATACTTGACATTGAAGAAAGGAAATATATTTCACCTGCAGTGAAGCAATGCAAGATATATTGCAATGTGTCAGGATATGTATACCTCCAAGACAAAAAGAAAGAGAAGCAAATGATTTGGAATCATAATTCAATCAACCACACAAATAGTAGAAGGAAGTTATTTTTTTTCTTAAAGCACTGAGTTCCTCAAATTATATATCCTATGTTATAAAAGTTACAGAAATTAACATAGAAAATTAAAGTAGAAACATTTTGATATGTTTAAGGTAGTTACAAATTTTAAGAGCTAGTGTAAAATTCAGAGAAAGCTGGAGTATTCATTGCAATACTACTATTTTCCCCCTAGGGAGAAAAATACTTGAATCAAAGAATACTAGTTTTGTACTTCAAGTATATTCTGTTTTTCTTAGAAATGAATTACTAGTTTATTGCTTGGCTGTGTGCCCATAGAAGCAATTACATTTCTCAGGCTCCATTGCAGCTAAGGTGGTCAATTACACATAAGTGGGAGTTGACAGATGGCACTTCTGAGAAAATTCCTTGAGAGAGAGACAGAGGGCTAATTTGTACCTTTTTGCCACCCTTTTCCTTTCCATTTGCTTCTTCCTGTCTAGAACTGAGACCCAATGAATAAGATCTGTAGTTATTTTGGACCGTGACTTTGAAGATGGAAGCTGAGTGCTAAATTCTTGGGGCTATTGAAGGTGTCTGACTCTTTGCTGGCAATAGACAGCTTTCCTATCAGTCCTGGAGGGCTGAACTCTGTTTCCTTTATGACAGGGCAATATAACTTATTTTGATTTTGTATTTCTCTTACTAGCAGCTGGACATAATTACTATATACGACTAATTAAAGAATATTTATGTAAAATTGAAGGAAGCTCATTGCAGCTTTTCTCACAGAGATCTGTATGGACATTTAACTGGGAAATAAAATGATGCAGGATAAGATGCCAAAGAGAGCAAGGCAAGATTATAATGCCCAAGGCTAGGGGAAAGATTGAAACAGTGCTACTATTCAGCCAAATGAGTAAAACAAAACAAATATTGTTGTATTAAGTAAGATTGTGACTGCATGAAACTTAAACATATATATGGAGACATATATATATATGTATATGGAGACATATATATATGTGTGTGTGTGTATATATATATATGGAGAGAGAGAGATCACATATGGATACACAAAAATTCACATATATAAATAAATTAAAATATTGTATTTTTTAGGTAGGGTCAAGTCAAATGGACTCCTCAGATCCTTAAGTTGGGACACTATAGAACTTTGAGCCCTTAGTTAAATAGATTGATAAAATGTTCTCTCTTTGGGCCACTTGGCACCATTGTCAGTCATTCTACAGATTTCTCGACAATAGCTACCCCCAAACAATGGGGACTCTTCAGATGGATCTATTGGTAATGGGATTGGGATTTGTGTACATACAAGTGCCCCTGTTTTTTTAAACCTATTATTCCAATATTCTTCCCTCTGTTAGTTCCTATTAGATATAAAACCAGAAAAAAAAATAAATGGAACTTCTCATTCCATTCTGCAGAATCTCTGTTCCAAGTATCCAGGATCCTTTCCACACAGTGGGCTAAGCAGGCACATCTCAGCATTTCTTAAGTCCCTTGATGTGCTGTCTTTGTCTATGCCCTGATGTTACCCTTTCTCATTTACTCATCATCAGCTGAAGACAGCAAATCTAAGACGCTCTTAGTTGCTGAAAATTTTAACTTTTAAAATCTGCCAGAGTAGGTATTTGAATTTCATATAGATTGAGAAAAAGAATGATAAAAAATATTCTCAAATGGTATGTCAGGAAATATCATTAATTCACAAGAATGATTTAATATAAAGCAGGTGTAATCAGTGCACATAAACTGATAGGTCCACAGATGATGTCAACAACCAATTATACAACTAAAAAAAGATTTTAATTAATTATAATTGGAGGCAGGGAAGATTCATGGTAAATCCCTGTTTCAGTTTTCATAGAGAAATGTTTCAGAGTTTTCTTGGAGGAATTAAAAATATTTGATTGGTTAAAGTAAAAAATAGTATTATTAGTGTACTAAAAACATGATGAATGAGGAGAATGAGCAGGAAGTAAAGAAGATAGAGGAAGAGGAGGAAGAAGAGTGTGTGAAATTGCATTTTAAGCAATGAGAGGGTAAAATGAACAAATGTTGAAGGTGAGCAAGGGAAAGTTGGTTGAAGACTATAGGGTAATAAAGGAGCTAAACATTAGCAGCTGGTCAGAGTCCTACAAACTATAATGTTTGGACTATTTGAATATTTGAAGCAGTTTGTATTGACTGGAATTAGAAATTCACCTAGACACTTTAGAGAGCATGTGAACTGTGTACAGTATTTGAATAATATTGATATCCTGGTTATGTGGGGATATTTAGGTAACATCTTGATTTTGTAGTGTGCTTTGCTGTTTTTATGCATAATATGTTTGTTTAATTGCCAAAAAATGGTAGGTTAAACAATATTAAATAACTCTTAAAATGAATCTCTTCTCAGTTAATCAAGGAAATATTTTAAATCTTTTTAATATAAAGAAGCCAATGTTTTATTTGTACTTACATATTCCTTTTTCTCCTGGGGAAAGAGGAGTAATTATATATAATTTTTCTGCTTCAGAATCTGCCTCTTAGAAGTGTATCAATTGCATTCAAGTTCTTACAGTTAAATATGTCCATTTAAAGTTATTTTCTGTATTTACCGTGCTGATGCTACTCAAGGCAGAATAGCAAGCTATCTTGTTGAAATAGAAATGTCCACACTAGACGCTTTTTTTCCTTTCAGAAATGATTTCAAGCCTGATAAAGAAAGAAAAAGATAAAGGCAGCAAAGCACTTGTCATTTTTTTTGTAAGTGCTTCACTTGTTTCTTTCAGGCATTTGGGAAGGGGCTGAATATGTATTATTTGATTTGTTTTACTGTCTCTCGAAGTACATTTGGTTTTGTGTATTTTAAACAGAGAGACAGAAATGACTTGATAAACAATATCCGTCAAAACAACTTGGAAACCACTTAAGATGTTGGTCTTTGTAAGAAGTCAAGATAGCTTTTCCATCTAAGGAGCTTCGAGTGCTTCTGTTAAAAGTATATAGCAGGAAGGAGATGAGGAGAGCAATAAAGCAAAGAAGCAGAAAGTCTGAAGTAGAAATATGATTTTAAATGTTGTTAGTGCCTTTCAAAACAGACACGCCAACCAGTAAGCTCCTGTTTGTTAGCAGTAGCTATCAGTATCTGGTCTGAACTTAAAGCACTGTTGAAAAAGTTCAATTAGCTAAATACGAAATTCTATTTACAATAACAAACTTTGAGATGTTCCCATCAATTCAAAATGTCTAGTTCAAAGGATATACTCAATTTATGGATATGAGATTGCTTTTTGCCTTTTAGAAGACTAATTAGGACCTTCCATTTCAGCTTTAAAATATATCATGGCAAATATTTAACCACAAACAATGCTGATTAACAAAAGAGGAAAAGAATGGATATTGCTTCAGCAAAATAACAGAGATTCAGGAAATTGTTAAAGAATTATCCAACTTGAAATTTGGCCAGAAAACAGTGCCTGACATTCACCCACATCCTCCTTTGGCAATATGTTCTCTGCTATTTTAAATGGCCATGAACAGCTGTAACATTAGTTTTGTAGCTAAGTGATGAGAAAAGGATTGTTAAACCAGTGCCCTGAATTCTAATCCCAAGCTCCCTATTTATTTATTTTTTATGAGGATATATCATTTCTTGACATTAGCGTATTTTGTGGAAGTCTGAGGGGCTTAACTGGTACACTATAATTAGTCTATTTTCTGCCAAGTCCCAGTACATTAGAATGACTAATCCATATGTAGTAATGATCATGTCTGATAAGAATAATATGCATGATCAGCATTAGATGGATAAAAAAGTGAAAGGAAACTCAGTCTTTTACCTACAGTCAGAGTAGAGCTTAAAGGCAAACCACCACAGTCTTTGGAACCATCACAAAAAGCCACACTATCCCCCATAAAAATTCTATTTTCAGTTGCTACAATTCATCTCAGTATGTTCTCTTGCCTAAATCATCTCCCCTCCTGGGCACTGTAATTCTTCAAATTTTCATGTTGAATCCCCACCGAACTTTTGACCATGAGCAGCAGGCTAGACAGCAAAGAAGCATGATGGCCACTCAATCACCCACCTGATGGACAGCATGATTTTCTTTGCAAGAGTAAGTGTAGTTCATTTTTGCAAACTGAGAAAATCACATTTTAAATACCTTGTCTACAGGCTATTTGTAGCTAATTTGAGAATCAGCTCATTTCTCTAAAGCTGAAGACTTAAATAACTGTTAAGAGTATCCAGCTAACTTAGAGCACTGATAGATTCTGCCTTATGCAAGCCAGTAATCTATACCCTTGATCATATCTTTTTATTCATCCTACCTCTACCACCTCTCTTAACAAATACACACAATTTATGGAGAAAAAAAAAGAAGAGGCAGTGAGGGAGTAGAAGAATAATGAAGTTATTCCAACAGCTTATCCAAAAAAAGATAACCTGTTATATCTAGGTTGATATTTTCAATGGATATTTTTAAGTCTTTCTCTTACTTGAACTCGTAGTAGCATTAGTTAAGGTTAATCATTCTCTCTTTCTCAAAAGTTCATTTTTCCTTGGCTTTCATGAACAATATACTTGTCTGATCTACCACATCTCCCACCTTTCTGACCCATCCATGTTAATCTGTAGTACTTTTTCCTCTCTTTTTTTTTTTCCAGATTTTACATATTACATTTTTTAGAATTACCTTACAAGATTTAGTCCTAGACACCTACAAATAACCCCATTATCACTTCTTCTTTATCACAATTATTACAACTTATAAATGTACATATGTCCCAAATTTGATGATGAGTTCTGTAAGGTAATATTCATGTCTGCTTGTATTCACCTGAATGATAACTCAGTGCCTGAAATATACATTGTAAACACTCGAGAAATTTTTATAAATGTCTAAAGGAAAGACCTGATTTATTCTGTATATCCTCAAGGTGAATTGTATCACTTTACTTGTTCCATATTACCAGTGTTCTCCCACTTTCCCACATCATAACTTTATTTTAATAGCATCTTTCTTCCAATGTGTCCTCAATGTCTTCAGTAATCTATAAGGGAGCATAACACAAGGTTAAGGAATATGTTTTTTAAAGAAGGCTGTATAGGGGCGCCTGGGTGGCTCAGTCAGTTGAGGGTCTGATTGGGCTCAGGTCATGATCTCATGGTTTGTGTGTTCGAGCCTTGCGCCGGGCTCTGTGCTGACAGCTAGCTCAGAGCCTGGAGCCTGCTTCAGATTCTGTGTCTCCCTCTCTCTCTGACCCTCCCCTACTCATGCTGTCTCTCTCTCTCTCTCTCTCCCAGAAAACGTATAAAAACATTAAAAAAAATAAAAAATAAAGAAAGCTGTATGGTTCCCAAGACTTGTCTCCTTTCCTAGCTTTGAGATAATTGGTAAGCTACTTAATTGCTTTATGTTTTAGTTTCCTTATCTGTAGAAATAAAGATTAGCATTGATTTATAAGGTTATATGAAGGTTAAATAAAACTATCGATTTAAATCCCTTAGAATAGCACATTATACATGCTCAATAAATATTAGCAAATATTCTTAGTCATATTTTTTATGTATTGGAAAATTTGAAGGGATATACAGGGCAACTCTGGGTGCAGATGTTCTATTTTTGAGGAATTGGTTAGTACAAAGAATTTTGTAGTAGACATTTGGAATCTATCCCAAAAATGAACTTATAAAACGTTTTTTTCTTCCCTCAGTAATGATACAGTTTTCAAAAATGTTAAGAGTAATATAGGAAAGAGACACTATGCCAGATCTTTAAGCCCTACTAAGGAGAAAAATAACAAAATACTGGTCAGCAATTTGTCGTTCATATAAATGCTAAAAAGTCTATGCAGATATTTTAAGTTACAGCCTTGCCTTGGGTATCAAACTTACAATAAAAATCACTTATTTGGTTTCTATAAAGAACATGCTTATTCTAGACTTCATTTTAAAAAATATATTCATTTTGATGAGGATTATTACAGTTGCAGAATTTTCTAGCTTACACCAATATGCTTCTGAAAAAAAAAAAAAAACTATTACAAAGTCTTCAGATAACCAGAATAAGAAGTAATTTATGTAACAGTTGAATTGTAATAGAACATGGTATGCACTTTGTATCTTTTTATCTGATAGTTCAGAAAGTTGTTTGCACTTCACAATTATCTTATATTCTTTCTTTTTTGATATATTTTGAATTGGGTTTTATATATAGTTTGTTCTTGCAAAGAATTAGCACTGCAAACCAAAAATAGAGATATATTAAAAAATACTTAATAATTGCCCTGTTCTAAATTTAAATGGCACATAAATCTACTACAGCCATCACTTGGTTGTACAATTTTCCTTTACCTTTTATAGCAGGATTATCGCTGGAAGGCAGCTTCAAGTGTCTTTCCCAGAGGTAGAGACAATATGAGAAATAAGAGTATATCAACACTCACTGACTCTACTGAGGAGATTTCTGTCTCGTCTCAGAGATACTGCTAGGTACCAAAAAAGTTACAGTTTTAAACAAGGTATAGACAACAATGAAAACAATGTTAACAGTGGAAATATTCTCAATGTTATAATATTCCTGTTAATCCACATACATACATACATACGTACACATACATATCAATAATTACAAGTAAATGGATATGAATGGACAATTAGCATATAAAAAGGTAGTCAACTTCATTGTTAAAATATGTTCATAAATTCAGAAAAGAATATAAGTTTAATCTAACATATGAAAATATTTAACAGGATTATAATATTCTGATGGAGATGAAATATGTACTTACAAACTTAGTTCATGTATTTAGTACAACATACTAAAGGACAATTTGACAGTATATTTTCAAAGTTTCCAAATGTGAATATTCTGACCCCCAAATTTTTCATTCTTGGAAATTCATATTGAGTATTTTTGAGGGTAGGAAATATTTGTATAAGAAGGCATTTTTTTTAAAGTTACCAAGGTATAGTTCTCATACACCCCCTCCCACATTTTCCCCTATTATCATCTTCCTTGGTGTAGTACATTTGTTACAATTAATATTGTATTATAATTAATTTTGGTGCATTGTGATTAACTAAATTATAACTAAACTATACTTTATTCAGATGTTCTTAGGTTTTATCTAAAGTCTCTTTTCTTTTCCAAAATCCCTTCCAGGTTACCATATTACATTTAGTCATCATGTCTCCTTAGGCTGTGTCTCTTGACTGTGAGTTTATATGTATGACTGTGAATAATATGTAGCATATTATATGTCTATATCATGATATATATTGACAAGGAAAAAATATCTATATCCAAAAAGATACTTATTCTTATTACAGTCCTATTTTTAAACAATGAAATAAAGTGTGTGAATGAGTATGTGTATATGTGAATGTATTTTTAAAAGTCTGAGATGGAAGAAAAATGTTGAAAATAATTATATCTAGATGTTGGGATTATGGAAGTGATTTTTAATTTTTTATAATATATAATTTTAAATATTTTTGTTTAGATATTTTTCATACTGAATGCACAATAGTTTCATTATTTTTAGTCTTTAAATTTTTTCCATGTTGAATTCTGTTCTTAAGTGCACATCATTATTCACCTTTGACTGCAGTTTTACTTTGCTGTTTTGTAATATATAGTGACAAATTATGAGCTCAGTCCAGTTATCTTTAAATAAATCTTTCCACCCATGGAATACAAAGACCTGCTCTTTGTTACATGTAATGAGCACCATATCCTTTGTGTGCATCCTCAGATGTCATGATGCAAACATCTATGTCTCATTATCATCATTATCATCATCATCATCATCATCATCATCATCTTTATCACCACCATCATCATCATCTCCATTGCAGAGATGAAATTTCTGAGACACTTGGTAAAGGGAAGGGCTGAATTTAAACAAAGACATGCTTGTTCTTAAGTTTCTTGTCTTTTTTTTTTTTAATGTTTTATTTATTTCTAGGAGAGAGAGAGAGAGACAGCGTGAACAGGGGAGGGTCAGAGAGAGAGGGAGTCGCAGACTGAAACAGGCTCCAGGCTCTGAGCTGGCAGTCAGCACAGAGCCCGACGCGGGGCTCGAACCCATGAACCATGAGATCATGACCTAAGCGAAAGTCGGACGCTTAACCGACTAAGCCACGCAGGCGCCCCCTTTTTTTTTTTTTTTTTTTTTTAACATTTATTTAGTTTTGAGAGACAGAGATAGAGCATGAGCAGGGCAGGGGCAGAGAGACAGAAGAAGATACAGAATCCAAAGCAGGCTTCAGGCTCTGAGCACACACCCCAAGACAGAGCTTGAACTCATGATCCCTGAGATCATGACCAACTGAGTCACCCAGGCAGCCCAAGCAAGGACATATTTAAGTCCAAAGTTCATGTTCTTAGTCATTATGCTACATATGGGAACTCTTGCTTCTGTGTTACTGCCTACACTCACCTTTTTAATACTACCTGTTTGCTTTTACATCCTCTCTGTCTCGGTTCAATACCTTATCTTTACACCTTAAGAAAACAAAATTCTCCTCGAGTCCTCTCTTATTTAATAACTTATCCAAATGAGTCATCATTATTTTTCTCCCTTAAATTTCTAAAGTATTCAGAAGATTATGCACTGCCTTCTGTTTCCACATGCCTATAGCTATGACTTGGGTAATATCTCTTACAAACTTGGGCAATATCAGGCCCACATTATTATAAGTTATATTCATAAAAGCATGGTCTGTTGCATTGGTATGCTGTATTTGTGATGCACATAGATTTTTTCATTAGCTTTTAATATTAATTCCATAGAAAGGGAAAATATAACCCTTACCCCTTTGAGAAGGACAAACATAATTTTAAAAAATGAGATCCCCTTCAAGAAAGAATTCTATTTTAATTAAAGGCTAAGTATGAAGTAATCACTCATTCTTTTTGTTTGACCAGGTTTAATAAATTGTCTGTGCACCTGAATATTTTAAATACATTATGATCACACACCTTGAAATCTGGTGCAGTTGTGCCAAGACCAAAAGTCTTAAATGAGGTTGCATTCTATAGTATTTTGCTGTATTTCAGTGGTTTTTTTTGCATCTATGGTTTTTCTGACAACTGAGTCCTTAGGAGGCATGTATCTCATTAATATTTAAGGATCCTGTATTCATCTTATTCCTTTGTAAATATAACTTTTAAATTTAAGTTTTAATGTTTTTCAGTTGTTGTAATATATGTTTTAGGTTAATTGCATAAAGTCATAAAACATGGCTACTGTAGGAAATCATTAAACATCAAAAAATGAAAACTGTTAATTATTTAAGATGTAAATGAGTTCAAAGGGAAATAGCTAGCTTCTTATTTTAAGCTTTCTGCTCTTTGGATCCCCCTGCCACCCCATCACAATAGCTCAACATTACATAATTCACAAATTACATAACACAAAACTCAGTATTATATCTAATTTTGAGATATTTATTCATTTTTTCCTGTAAATATTATCAGAATCTTGTATTAATGCAAATGCTACCCACTATGATGGATTTGCTATAATTTTTCAGGAGACTGGAGGTACTATTACTTAACTTTTCATATCATTGATTTACTGTTGATAATAAATATGGTTTGATCCTCTCAACCAGTCACCATCCTTAGATTATGTTTTTGGTGTAGGCATATGACCAAATACATCTTCTTTGTGGAGATAGTCTTTGAAAAGTGCTTAATTACTGTGAACAATAAAGGTAACAAGCAAGGTTTGAATTGATCCCACTTAAAGTTTTTGTCAGTTAAGGAAATCTACATGTGTATTAAATTTGGTAATGGAATATTTATGAATTATGCTCAATTTAGTATAGTTTAACAACACCCAAACAAAACAACCCCCCCAACACAAGCTATGAAGTCCTTTAGAACAAATGTATGATAACACTGAAATTATAACAATTATCCCTTCAAATTGTCCCCCCAAAATGGCAGAATCCAACCTGGTGGAGACAAGAAGCAGCATAGTTGCATAGTTAACATTATATAGAAAGCATGACAATAAGTAAGTTGCAAACTGGTAAGAGGAACAGATGGGAAGGCATTGAGCCAACCAGTGTCAAACAATACACTACTGTCATTCAGAGATAAGAATTTTGACATTCATCTCATTTAATAATCATGACAATTAAGAGAGGTAACGGCTGTTTCCTTTATCATACAAATGAGAAAACTGAGGCCAAAGGTCATTCTGTGTAAAGAAACAGGTCAAAGGAAAAGAGACCTAGGCAGATTTCATTGAGAACAAAGAAAAAGGACCTCTTAGACAAAGATTTCTAAATTTTGGGGGGAAAATAGTAGCTTTTGTTTTATTTTTAAATTTTTATTTATTAGCAAATGTAAGAGACTTTATCATCAGAAACTTACATAGATAGAAATCAGAAATTACTAGGGGAAAACAGTTCTTCCAAGGGAGAAAAATCACAAGCCTCTATAAAATCTCATATGATTCTGCCTCCAGTCTTAAGACCATATGTGGCCACAAGATGTTTAAAAACAAATGAATCACATCGAGTAAGAAGTCTCATTGGTTACAGTATTTTTAATGCTCCAAACCATGTCACTTTGGGCCCCTTCCCCCTTACCCACTGTCACATAATTATTCTACTGAAGTTGTTGTATTTGTGCTGTTACTTCGGGGAATGAAAATAAATGAAGTGGAAAGGCATTGATGGCTCTGGTTAGTGAAGAGGTCAGATGAACTCCTGGCTCTGCACTTTCTTTGTAGCTACAGAAGGCAATGGTTTCAATGATAAAAAGATCTGCACCATAGGAAGTGAAAAAGTTGGTTTTGGGTGGGCTATGGGGCCAGAAAGAAATATAATTCTTTTCATCATTTATGTACAAATGATCTTATTGTTAATAATTATAATCAGGAGATCTAAAGAAAGAATGATAGGTCTGGCTAAGACAAACATTTCCCTAAAGTATGTGTAATTTTAAAAGAATTACTATGTTTAGGGATTGCCAGATTTAGCAAATAAAACTGCAAGATGCCCAGCTAAATTAGAATTGCAGATAAACAATGAATGATTTTTTAAGTATGTCAAAAATATTTCATGGTACATACTTATATTTTAAAAATTATTTATTGTTTCTCTGAAATTCATATCATCTATGGATTCTATATTTTGTCAACCCTACTAGAAAATGTATCGACTAGAAGACATTTGGGGAATATGGAAAATAAGATGATGGTTCAATAACACTTCAGGAAGAAGAATGGATATATCAAAATAAAAATCAAATATATTAGCCCATGAGTTAACATTTTTCTAGGCTGAAGCACATAAGATATGAAAAAAAAAAAAATGACAGTTCCCTGAAATAAGAGCGAGGTGGCTACTCCCTTTCCAGTTGTGGAGGTAAATGCAGTGCTTTCCATAAATGATGTCGCTTTACTTGCTGAAGATACAAAGGCTCACATATCACATTCATTGCATCTCCTGGGTTTTCTAATCTTTATTACTAAGAGGAATTGGCTGATATTTATTTAGTTTTGACTGCAGATTTAATTTTGATCAGTGTTTTTATGTATGCATAAGCTTTGTTTAGAAGGACTTCTAGGACTTAGAAACTAAATACGATTCTTGATTTTCTGTATATGGCTGTGCCATTTACACTTTGTAATGTTGACAGATGAGAAAATGAAAAAAAGGGGCAAGTCTTTGAAAAACCCAATAAACCTAGTGGCTTTAGACATTTAAGTTTATAAGAATGGGATTCAAGGGGCGCCTGGGTGGCTTATTCAGTTAAGTGTCCGACTTTCGCTTAGGTCATGATCTCGCGGTTCGTGGTTTCGAGCCCCGTGTCGGGCTCTGTGCTGACTGCCAGCTCAAAGCCTGGAGCCTATTTCAGAGTCTGTATCTCCCTCTCTCTCTGACCCTCCACTGCTCACACTGTCTCTCTCTCTCTCTCTCCTAGAAATAAATAAAAATATTTTTTAAAAAACTTTTAAAAAATGGGATTCAAAATATCACCCCAGCTAAAGATGAAATGATAAGGGCTATCCAGCCTTATGGTTATGAACATACACTTATTTGCTAAATTTAAGACCAACACACTGCCCTCACCCCCACTTTGTCTTTGGTAAATTGGTAGGCAGGATAGAAATGCCAAACCTCAGTACATACAGTCCATGGCATTCATAGGTTTCTCTGAAACATTAGAAAGTGCATATATGAGAGAGGCAGGACACAAAGGTGACTTGTTACAACAATCTATACAGAAAACTGGGACTTCTTGCCTAAGAAATTGACAAAGTTCTGCAGTTGGTCTGGAGAATGAAGTGCTAAACTGGAACAAAGTTTCCCTCGATCCCTAGCCACATGTATTAATTGTGTGCCCTCTAGCAAGAGTCTCAGAAGATTTCTGTGTTTCAGTTTGAGATTTTCAGGGTTCAGTCATCGTCTGCTCTATTTTTAAGGTACACTTTTACTTATAAATTGTATTAATGCTTGATTATTATGTTAAAAGCTACAGAAAAAAACCATGCCGAGTTTCTCTCATTGTAAGCAAAGGTTGAAAATGTTTTACCTTGTAAATATTGTTTCCCCTTGTGGACTTCATATTTATATATAGATACAGATAAATGGATACACATGTATATATTAAGTTCTGAATTTTATGTATGTATATCTAACATAATTGTACATATACATATTTATTTTCATATGATTTTGCAGAATTTCTAAGAAGCTGCAGGCCATAATTCCATCTTGGAAATATACTCCCCTTTGGAGGATCCAGAATGCACATTTGTGAATTTGTCACACTTTGGTCACATTTTTGTTTGCCTCATTTGGTTGGTGTTTGCCTCATAAACTGCAAGTCACTAGCAAGAGCATGAGGCTTTCCCTGGGCGCTGTAGGTGCTCAATGAATAATTAATCATCAAATGAAGCTGCAGCAGTTACTAGGAGGTTAGCCACCAGGCATCAACTGCTGTTGTGTGCTGGCTTGAGAGAAAAGTAACTGACTGACATGAAATCAGGTAATTCCTAATTCAGTTAGGACCTTCTTTAAAAAAAAAAAAAAAGATTTGCAGCTGGAGTCATTCAATAATAATAATGATAAAGAGAATGAGGAAAAAAATGGAATCTCAGCATTTTTTCAACTTTCCTATAAGTGAGTTGATAAAAAGCCATCTACTGTGATTCATAAATGCATTTCCAGACTTCATCGTTTTTTCAACTTCCCTGATGCTCTTTTGGCAGTTTTATTCTTTTTTCCCCCAATTGTAGCACCTTACTATGCTGTAGCAGTTTTGAGTTACTGTGTCTTCCTGAGACATTGATAATTTCCACCTCATGCAGTGTAGTGCTCGCAACTAGGAAAGAAAAATTGTGATGTGTCATCATCTTGTCTTTAAGAGATTTCATTTGCAAAGTTATCTTAGTGCATACTTTACTATGATATCAAGTTAGACAACTTGAATACCACATTACAACCTGGTAAATCCTAACATGTTCTAAATTACTAGCAAAGAAATCAAATAAAGGCTACATGAGTTTGCGAGTCTGTGGGTATGTTGGGGAGAAAGGAGAAGGCAGAAAACATAAAGGTCTAATACAGCTTAGAAATTGTGTTCCTTGAATAAAATTGGCATAACTCTGTTGAAACATTAAAATGCACTGGAGATACAAAAAGGCCAGACAAAGGAAGACTGAAATAAGATAAACTCTTTATCACATAACCAGAAAAAAATGAGGCTGAGATATTGTTAAAAGTATATTGAAGAGTTGTCTGAAATTTTTATCACCCTAAAACCTATGATTCCTTTGAGTCTCTGGTCATCAATTGGTCAATTGTAGGAGTCACGTTATGTCACCTGATTTTCTGTCTTCCAATCAAGTAGATCTTCATTTCCAATTAGGATAATCAAAGCAAAATCTGTATGAATTGTTCAAAATTGTCTTCTTTAATACTTCTTCTTGCTCACCCCCTTCCAATGGACTCACCCTGAACATTTTTTTTTAATGTTTACTGGTCTGAGGTGTCTTTTGTATGGGAAGCCCAAAGGCAAGACCCTGGCTTCAGGATCTGTTTTGACCCTCTGAGTGGGCTGGCTGCTCCATTCTCTATAAACTCTGGGTCTCAATCAAACATTTTTCATCTATTACTCTATTTCTGTCGCTCTCTTTGCTCACAGTCTAGGTTAATATACATATAAATGCTTGACTGTGAGATTTCACATTCATTTATTTAGTTAAACTCAAAACTTTGTCAGTAATTTGAAAACTGGTTCTTCATTATCCCCTATTATCCAAAGCATTAACCGAACCCGAGAGGTAGCTGTGGAAATGATGAGGTATGCAAGGATTTTTTCATAGAAGTAATTTGTAAGAGCATCGGTACCTCCTTCTCTCTCTTAACAATTATCTGTCTTAAGAGAAACTTAAAAGTCACACATTATTTTCCTTGAGTAAATGCTAGAAAATACTATTATACAATTTAGTGTATCGTCATATATTTAAGTATAAAATAAACAGCTTACTGAACTGAGGGCTTAGAAGAGGTGACTCCAACTTCTCTTTTTTTTTTCTTTACAAATAGTTTATTGTCCAGTTGGTTTCCATATAATGCCCAGTGCTCATCCCCACAAGTGCCCTCCTCCATGCCCATCTCCCTCCTTCCCCCCACATCCATCAGTCCTCAGTTTGTTTCTCAGCATTAAAGAGTCTCTCATGATTTGCCTATCTCCCTTTCCCCCACCATTTCCCCCCTTCTTCTCCTCCATGTTCCTCCGTTAAGTTCCTCCTAATCCTCCTATATGTGCAAACATATGATATTTGTCCTTCTCTGCCTGACTTATTTCGCTCAGCATAACACCCTCAAGGTCCATCCATGTTGCTACACATGGCCAGATTTCATTCTTTCTCATTGCCATGTAGTATTCCATGGTATAGATAAACCACATCTTCTTGATCCATTCATCTGTTGATGGACACTTAGGCTCTTTCCATGTTTTAGCTATTGTGGAGAGTGCTGCTATGAACATTGGGGTACATGTGCTCCTATGCCTCAGCATTTCTGTATCCCTTGGGTAAATTCCTAGCAGTGCTATTGCTGGGTCATAGGGGAGTTCTATTGTTAGTTTCCTGAGGAACCTCCACACTGTTTTCCAGAGGGGCTGTACCAGTTTACATTCCCACCAACAGTGTAGGAGGGTGCCCGTTTCTCCACATCCTCGCCAGCATCTAGAGTTCTCTGATTTGCTCATTTTAGCCACTCTGACTGGCGTGAGGTGGTATCTCAGTGTGGTTTTGATTTGTATTTCCCTGATGAGGAGGGATGCTGAGCATCGTTTCATGTGTCTGTTGGCCATCTGGATGTCCTCTTTGGAGAAGTGTCTGTTCATGTCTTCTGCCCATTTCTTCACTGGGTTGTTTGTTTTTCGGGCGTGTAGTTTGGTGAGTTCCTTATAGATTCTGGATATTAACCCTTTATCTGATATGTCATTTGCAACTATCTTTTCCCATTCCGTTGGTTGCCTATTAATTTTCTGGGTTGTTTCCTTGGCTGTGCAGAAGCTTTTAATCTTGATGAGGTCCCAACAGTTTATTTTTGCTCTTGATTCCCTTGCTTTTGGGGATGTGTCAAGTAAGAAGTTGCTGCGGTGGAGGTCAAGGAGGTTGTTTCCTGCTTTCTCCTCTAGGGTGTTGATAGTTTCCTGTCTCACGTTCAGGTCCTTTATCCATTTTGAGTTGATTTTTGTGCATGGTGTGAGAAAATGATCTAGTTTCATTCTTCTGCATGTTGCTGTCCAGTTCTCCCAACACCATCTGTTAAAAAGGCTGTCTTTTTTCCATTGGATATTCTTTCCTGCTTTGTCAAAGATCAGTTGGCTGTATACTTTTGGGTCCACTTCTGAGTTCTCAATTCTGTTCCATTGGTCTATGTGTCTGTTTTTGTGCCAATACCATACTGTCTTGAGGATGACAGCTTTGTAGTAGAGGCTGAAGTCTGGGATGGTGATACCTCCCGTTTTGGTTTTATTTTTCAGTATTACTTTGGCTATTCGGGGTCTTTTGTGGTTCCATACAAATTTTTGGATAGTTTGTTCTAGTTTTGAGAAGTATGCTGGTGCAATTTTGATTGGAATTGCATTGAATGTGTAGAGTGCTTTAGGTAGTAATGACATCTTAACTATATTTATTCTTCCTATCCATGAGCATGGAATGTTTTTCCATTTCTTTGTGTCTTCTTCAATTTCCTTCATAAGTTTTCTATAGTTTTCATCATACAGATCTCTTGTATCCTTGGTTAGGTTTATTCCGAGGTATTTTATGGTTTTTTGTGCAATTGTGAATGGGATCAGTTTCTTGATTTCTCTTTCTGTTGCTTCATTATTGGTGTATAAAAATGCAACCGATTTCTGTACGTTGATTTTGTACCCTGCAACTTGGCTGAATTCTTGGATCAGTTCTAGTAGGCTTCTGGTGGAGTCTGTCGGGTTTTCTATGTAGAGTATCATGTCATCTGCGAAGAGTGAAAGTTTGACTTCCTCTTTGCCAATTCTGATGCCTTTGATTTCCTTTTGTTGTCTGATGGCTGATGCTAGGACTTCCAGCACTATGTTAAACAACAGTGGTGAGAGTGGACATCCCTGTCGTGTTCCTGATCTCAGGGGGAAAGCTCTCAGTTTTTCCCCGTTGAGGATGATGTTAGCTGAAGGCTTCTCATAGATGGCTTTGATGATGTTTAAGTAGGTTCCTTCTATCCCAACTTTCTCGAGAGTCTTTATTAAGAAGGGATGCTGTATTTTGTCAAATGCTTTTTCTGCATCTATTGACAGGATCATATGGTTTTTATCTTTTCTTTTATTGATATGATGGATCACATTGATTGATTTGCGAATGTTGAACCAGCCCTGTAACCCAGGAATGAATCCCACTTGATCTTGGTGGATGATTCTTTTGATATGCTGCTGGATTCGATTTGCAAGGATCTTGTTGAGAATTTTTGCATCCGTATTCATCAAGGATATTGGCCTATAGTTCTCTTTTTTTGTTGGATCTCTGTCTGGCTTGGGAATCAGAGTGATGCTGGCTTCATAAAATGAGTCCGGGAGTTTTCCTTCGACTTCTATTTTTTGGAATAGCTTGAGAAGAATTGGGATTAATTCTGTTTTAAATGTCTGGTAGAATTCCCCAGGGAAACCATCAGGTCCAGGGCTCTTATTTGTTGGGAGATTTTTGATCACTGATTCGATTTCTTCACTCGTTATGGGTCTGTTCAGGTTTTCTATTTCTTCCCGTGTGAATTTTGGTAGTGAGTGTGTGTTTAGGAATTTGTCCATTTCTTCTAAGTTGTCCAATTTGTTGGCATATAATTTTTCATAGTATTCCCTGATAATTGCTTGTATTTCTGAGGGGTTGGTTGTAATAAGTCCATTTTCATTCATAATTTTGTCTATTTGGGTGCTCTCTCTTTTCTTTTTGATAAGCCTGGCTAGAGGTTTGTCAATTTTGTTTACTTTTTCAAAAAACCAACTCTTGGTTTCATTGATCTGTTCAATTGTTTCTTTGGTCTCTATGTTGTTTATTTCTGCTCTAATTTTTACTATTTCTCTTCTTCTACTGGGTTTAGGGCGTTCTTGTTGCTCTACCTCTAGTTCCTTTAGGTGAGCTGTTAGATTTTGGACTTGCACTTTTTCTAATCTCTTGAAATAGGCCTGGAGAGGAATATACTTTCCTCTTAGGACTGCCTTTGCCACATCCCATAGATTTTGGATTGTTATGTTTTCATTTTCATTTGTTTCCAAATATTTTTTTAATTTTGTCTCTAATTGCCTGATTTGCCCATTCATTCTTTAGTAGGGTGTTCTTTAACCTCCACGTTTTTGAAGGTTTTCCAGACTTCTTCCTGTGATTGATTTCAAGTTTCAAAGCATTATGATCTGACAGTGTGCATGGTATGATCTCAATTCTTTTATATTTATTGAGGGCTGCTTTATGTCCCAATATGTGATCTATCTTGGAGAATGTACCATGCGCTCTTGAGAAGAAAGTAAATTCCCTGGCCTCAGGATGTAAAGTTCTAAATATATCCGTCAGATCCATCTGGTCCAATGTGTCTTTCAAGTCCATTATTTCTTTAGTGATTTTCTGTCTGGTTGACCTATCCATTGCTGTAAGTGGAGTATTAAAGTCCCCTGCTATTAGCACATTCTTATCTATTCAACTTCTCTTTTTTAAAGGCTTTGTTGAGATACAATTTAGTATAAAATTCACATAGTTAAAGTGTATGTTTAACCCAAGGATTTTTAATATATTCACAGAGCTGTAACCACCACCACAATCAATCTAGAACATTTTCATCAACTCAAAAAGAAACCCAGTACTCTTTAGCAATCATATTTCAACTCTGCCCATCTCCAACCCTACACCTAGACAGCCACTAATCTTTCTGACTACCTTTGCCTATTCTGAGCATTTCAAACCTTTGTGATTATCCAACCCATCTTTTTTCTTACTGGCTCCCAGTGTTGACAGTGGGATAATTCCTATTACTGTTCAAGAGTTGAGGATCACAGTCAGCACCTGGAGGAGAGCTAATGGTTTGTTTGGTTTTTTGGGTTGTTGTTTTTTTTTTTTTTTTTTTTTTTTTTGTCTCCTTACCTCTGTGCTGGGTCTTGGTGCCATTTTTGGGCTGGGAGCTTGCTCTTGTGTCCATGAATAGTCTTTTTTGTTTGTTGTTGTCTTGTAAGACTTGTGAAAGCAAAGTCTATTGATTGCTAGAGCCAGATGACCTAGAAGCCTGTCCCTTGGGTGGCATCCACAAAAGCTGTGCTGTGGGTACACGCCCCTTCTAGGGAGATATTAGCTATTTGGAGTGGCCTTGAATGAGAAGGCAAAAATAATGTCTGCCGGCTTCCCTGGTCTCCAGGGATGATCACAATTAGCTCCTAGATGTGTTCTAAGTTAGAAGCCTGACCCTCAGACAGCAGCTTTTAAAATGTGTAAATAGTCCTTTTTCAGGGAAAGACTGGGAGATGGGATTTTGCTTGCTCTCTCTGTGCTGATCCCTTGGAGGATAGCCCCAGTGTCTTTGTGAGCCCATTAAGAACTACTTCTTTTGTTTTCCATAGTTTGTGGTTCTCTGGATGTAAGTTCTGTTGGCTTTAAGAGCTAGATGTTTGGGAGGGGAGACATTTCTTAGGTGGAAGTCTCAAAAGTTGGAATTTTAGATGTGGGGTGCAAACCTTCACTCAGAGTGAAGGTGGGAGTTATGAGTTCCTGCCTGATTGAAGAGTGAAGGGATATTGTCTCTAACTGTAACCCCTAATTATGAAGTACCATGATCATATACATTCCAATTATGAACATCTTATATATGCTGTTTTGTAGAATTAAAGAAAGAAAAAGCTTTATTGAGGGTCATCTGGCTGGCTCAGTCAGTGGAGCATAAAACTCTTGATCTCAGGATCATGAGTTTGAGTCCCACGTAAGGTGTAGAGATTACTTTAAAAACTAAAATCTTTTTTAAAAAGCAACTTTATTTGAACTTCTTATATCAAAACGTTACTGAAAATATAAATTAAAACCACAGACTAAAAAACTGAAGTGTATGTTTAAAAACAATACAAAAAAAAAATCAAAGGAGTTTAGTGAAGTATTAAATTGGGAGAAATTAAAATGATGAATAAATGGCCAAGGTTATCATTCTTCCTATTAGAATGAGAGCATTGACATTGACTTTTGAAGAGTAGATGAAGATTAATTTATACTAGTGTCAAATGAAGCTATAGTAGTCTGAGAGTACAAAATGAGTGTTTTTGCAATATCAGAAAATTTAAGGGCATTTTTTCCCTCTTATGCAAAAGAGTTAGAACTAAGGAAAAGCTTCCCTACCAGATATTTGTTTCTCCCAGAAGCTTATTGTATATGTTTCCTGGATTACTTAAAAACCATTGCTGCATAGCAGGGAACTGATCCTGGTGCCAAATCCATTCTAATGCCTGTTTTTGTAAATAAAGTTGTGTTGGAACACAACTATACCCATTTTGATATTTGTCTGTGGTGTTAAATATTTGAGACAGAGACTGTATAGCCCACAAAGCCTATTTATTCTCTGCTTTTTTTTTTCACTTTACTTTTGAGTGAGAGAGAGAGTAAGACTAGGGGAGAGGCAGAGAGAGAGGGAGACAGAGAACCCCAAGTAGGCTCAGTGCTGTCAGTGCAGAGCCCTATGTGGGACTCCAACTCATGAACCTGAGATCATGACCTGAGCTGAAACCAAGAGTCCACCACTCAACTGACTGAGCCACCCAGGTGCCCCTATTCTCTGGCCTTATACAGAAAGTTTGTCAATGTCTGTTATACAGTAAACTTTTTAAAGTTAGTTCATATCACTATCTTTAAAATTGGATAATTAGGTTTCATCATCTCAATAAATTTAATTGTATGCATGTTAGCATAGAAATGATGAAGGTAAGGAAGGAAAAGAAATAAAACCTTTATTGCTTTGGGACACTGCTGCTAATGACTAATTTCAGGTTTACAATTACAAATCTCTGCAACACTCCACCAGACATGGTCTGCATTGAAATAAGGATACTGCAGTTAGATCAATCTGGAATTATTTTCACTGAAACTTTAGGATTTGGCCCCAGAAATGAATATGATGAGAACAAAGGCTCTGCCTACAAAAATTGTTTCTGTTTAATGCCATGCCAGACACTCACCCTGAGTTTTGGCCATTCTCTATCTCTATGTGTGTGTGTCTGTGTGTCTGTGTGTGTCTGTGTTTTACTCTCTGCCTTTCTCTTCCTTTCAGTCTCTGCTTCAGTCTCTCTTATTTTTTTGTGCATGTCTTCATTGGAAGATCTGCGTCTGGTTCTCCCAATCTCTTTGTGCCCTTTCTCTTCCTCTCCATTCTTCTATTTCTCGTCGTCCTCTTCTTGATTCCCTAATTCACAAAAGCCACACAAATTCAATAGCTGTGGCTTTGTTTCTACATTGTAACTTTCAATATTTTATTAGAAAACCAAATTGAAAGCTGCCTAATGATCCCAGGAGAGGACTCTCACAATTTAACATAACCTCTAAACAACATTTGAGAGGAAATTTCAGAGGGCCACAGTGGAGTGGATATTGCACAGCCACTGGTGCAGGGGCAGTTTAAAGTAATATGCATTTTGGTTCCTCCTCTTTGCTTTTAGCACAACCATGGGGTCCTGCAGACATTTGCTCCCGGTACTGCTGGCTTCTCACTTTCATTTTTATTAAAAAACTAACAAGGAGCATTAAGCAGCTCCCTGTTTAATTTCCCATAGAAAAGCAATAGTTTCGAGCAGCCCACTGGTGGAGGGATATTTAAATGCAAAATGCACAGCTGTGCCAAATGTATGCACCAGAGCAAAAAGGGTTTTTTAATATGACAGGTTAATACCATGGATTTTTATTTCATTTGCCACTGAAACAGCTAATCAGAGAGAATTGGACCAGTGGAAGCAGAGGTGAAATTGGGTAGTTGTTAAGAGACAAAGCATATTGCTTGTCAACCTCGTATGATTTTAATATTACGCTACTGGAGTGCTGCAGAATTGACCAAAAGTTACCCCACTGAGGAGATTTGCCCTGACCTACCCTAACTTATCAGAGCCCCTAGAAACTTCCTACACAGACATACTAAGTGAACCTTGTTTTCAGCCACATACTCAGTCCCTGCCTCTGTCCTACCCACTGGAAAAAAAAAAATTATATTAAAGCAAAGGCTAGAAACGATCACACAGAGGAAACCTTTAAGGCTTTATATCAGTCTGAACACTTGGCTTCCCTTTGGCTTTGGGTAAATAGACACATAGTAATGTGAATGAGTGTAGAAAACAGAATGCCCTAGGCACAGATTTCATGAAATCTCTGTATAAGCCAGGCAGCCATGTCAGATGACCAGCTTAGCCCAGCCCAGCTTTATAGGAGAACAATCCTTTAATTACATTTTTAACAGATGTCACTCTTAAGCCAATCTTGCTTCCTTAGGCCAGGTTTCCGTAATGACCCTTCCTTTTCTTTAGTTCATAACATACACATGCTAGTGAAAAACAATGTAATGTATAATAATGTTCTCTGACAGAAAATTTGGCAAAACTTCTCAATGGTACTTAAGAATTAGGTCTGTTTTGGGGCACCTGGGTGGCTCACTCACCCACTGAAGTCACTGACTTCAGCTCAGATCATGATCTTGCAGTTTGTGCTAACAGCTCAGAGTCTGGAGCCTGGTTCAGATTCTGTGTCTCCCTCTCTCTCTGCCCCTCCCCTGCTCACACTATCTCTCTCAAAAATAAATAAACAACAACAAAAAGTTAGGTCTGTTTTTCCCCTTAAAGAACAATGCTTTGTCCAAAGACAGGTCAAAAAACAACTTTAAATGTCAAAATGAATATTGACAAATATGCTATGTTTGTCTATTTTAGAATTTTTCTTTTTGAAATGAATTTTTGCTTGGCCCTAGGGCATTTTCTCTAAAGTCACTATTCAAGTTCTAGCATTCAGTTTCTAAAGTCCAGACCCACTGGCCACCCAGATGCTATTAGAATGCATCTATAAAGTGTTGACAAATATGTTCTGGTTTTCAAATAGTAGAAAGGCCAACTGATTAACGTGTGAAAGAGGTCAAAATCCACATATCTGAAGGGAACAAGGTGGTTAGAAGGTCCTAAGCAGTAGAAGGATTGCCAAAGAGTAAAGGAAGGAAATGTTTTCCATTAATTTGTTTACTGATAGCTCAGGGAACAGTTCCTTTGCTTTCAAATTAAATCATTTCTGCTCTGTTACCCAAGACAAGCATCATGCAGTAATCATCTGAGGATCTGAGTGATGTTTTCAACAATAAATTGAAAATGTCCATTTACAAATTACTAGTTTCATACAGGTCCTTCTTCTGTTAGCTAAGGCAGAAAAGAGAGAGAGAGAGAGTAGGGAGAAAAGAAAGAGAGAACGGAAATGTATATGTAGAAATTAACTATTAAAGAATTGGTCTAAGGGGAAAGACTGTTATATTTCCAGAGAAGGATAGATCATCTATAGTTTTATTAAGTAGGCACCTGATGTATGGATAACTCTGAAATGTTGCCATTTATTCTGGTTAAATGGTGCTATTCATATACAATATAGCATCTGAACACTGGGGCCAGAATACACATGGATAGCATTATTTGCTGCCATTTGTTAAGTGTCTATTGCACGTCAGGTGTCACATTAAGTGCTTTGTAAAAAATGAAATTTAAAATGTTTTTTAGTGTTTGAGATGACTTAGATCAACAATGAAAATAGCTGAAGAATGATACTTGGTTATTAGGCCTTATAGCTAAAATCCAATTACTATAAAGTATAGTTCTTCCTACATCTACTCTCTTTTCTCTTAGTCCTTGCTACTGTCCCTTTGGTACCAACTCTTCTTCTTTCCCTTCATTCCTAACACCACACAATCTGCACACTGTTGCAATAGCTCTTTGTATAATTCCAAGTCAACACAGTTGGGTCCCCCCCCCCAGCTTTATTGGGGTATAATTGACAAATAAAATTGAAAATTTATTTTCAGTTCTGAGTATAAAAATAAAAGTTTACAAATAAACATTCCCATGTTTCCTTTAATTTTCTGCTTCCTTCTTCCTCCTTTTTGTTAATAATTGTAAACAGGCCAGTGGTGCCAATTCAGATACCTAAAGTATTCATGTTTTCCTGCTGGTGAGCTACTCAATGAACACTTCAAAAGCTAACCTTGTGCCTTTAATTTATATAATAGGAAATAAGTCCTATTCTGATCCACTTGAGTTAAAAATGGCTCCAGCAGCACAGAGGTCTGTCTGACCATTTTCAAAGTTCCTCTCTAGGTCTGAAATACACTTAGACTGTGAGAATAGCTTTATCCCCTTGAGCACAGTAAAAGGATATTCACAATTAAGCCCTACAATTTATTTACTTATAATTATGCTTGTCTCTGCAGATTGCCTTTTCCTTAGCTTTTCAATGCCTGACTCTAAAGGCATCATGTGCTTTTTATAGGCCAAAGTATCTTTTAAAACTTTTTAAAAGTGTGTTTAGTTGTTCTACTAACAAGAACTTATTCACCCAGAGAAAGTCAATAAGACAGAAGTAACTGAACTTGTAGAGTTCTAGGTGATAATATTAATGAAGTTTTAATTTGGCAAAGTCAAAATGGGGACTTTCTGTCACTTTAGAGTCTATATTTTTGGTAGTTTATTTCTTCAGGTTTACCCCTTTATACAAAATGCCTTACAGGGATAAGGTAACACCGAAGAAGTAAGAGTTGGCATTTATAAAAATAGAAAGATTCATTTATTCTTTAGAGAAAAAAAATCATTATTGTCTGAAATTGGTTGGAAATGACATCAATAATGACAAAGGGAGCATATTGTATATATTTTGTCTTAGCAGAGGAGACGAAAATGAAACTTTGAAAGCGAAGCAGAGGCAAAAGCTTTATTACCTTTTTGTTCCTAATATACTAGTTATTGATGAGGGAGCATAAGGCAGGCTAAGGTCAAAGTACTAGCTACCATGATGGGATGAGTGTGATATTCCTCAGGCCCTGCTGGCTGGCCAAGAATAAAGGAAAGGAAAGAAAGCAAATGGTTAACTGATAAAGATCAGTCATGCAGGACAGGAGTCTCCATACTTAGTAAATTACAAGAAAAAGTCATTCTTATCAATAGCCTTATCTCTAGAAACCTGTAGACTCAGTTTCCTGGAACCCCAATATCACCCCTCCATAATGATATGGGGAAGAAAGGCAAGAAGGAAATGTAGATAAAATTAAATTTCTTTGTAACCTGCAGCCCATTGACAAATACTTGAGGCTAACAAAGTATAACATTTCTTTAGGAACTCCTTACTGTCTTAAGGCTAATGCCTTGCTAGAGGGAAAAACAACCTTAGCTTGATAAGTAGGCCTTGAGCATCTTGTGAATCTTCTTTAGCATATGAAAATCTCTGTGGCAACTTCTTGTTTGCCTTTACCTCCCAACTACATGGTATATAACCAGTCACCCTTCATAACTCCAGCGCAGCTCTTTATGCCCACGTGTCCTGTCCACTTGTTTTAATAAAATCACTTTTTTTGCACCAAAGATGTCTTCAAGGATTCTTTCTTGGCTGTCAGCTCCAAATCCCGTGAACCATCACCCCAAAACTTCATCTCTATCCTTTTGATAAATTCACAAAATCATAACCTAAATTCTACTTCAAAGGAGCAGTTTGATTTTAGGTATACCCATGTTTCATTTCATCCGTCTGACACTTTTCTTCTACTACTATTCCTCATTTTCTCCTTCCCCCTCTCCCTGTTGCCCTTCCTCTTTTTATTTCCTACCAAGGTTCACAGTTTGTCTATATAGATGCACATCTGTATATTTGTGTATAAGTTAAAGAATATACCTCTTCAGACATCAGCCTTGGATATTTCAGGAATCAGAAGCAGGTCAGAAGCTGGAATTAGTTGAAGAAGACCAAAAGAACCCAAGACTTTTTGGCCAGTAAACAACACTTAATCACCCTGGAATGTACAATTCTGCCAAGCATCAAAATGTGGTATAGGCCCTCCCTAAGGAATGTGGTGGAGGCCTTCTCAGAACAATGGAAAGCAAGGTACAATGTGGCCCAATCAACTCTCATACACATATGAATAGCTCTGACACAGCTTTGTCTATGAGAATCCTGATACAAAAGAACCTATACTAAACTTGAGGGACAGCTGTTGCAAAAGAATCGAAGTGTGTAGATTCACTGATAAAACTTATGAAAGGCCAGGCTTCTCAGCCATGAGCTGTTGAGAGGAAACAGAGCAGATAATAAGACAACAGGGTCTGAGTAATTCTGTGGATTCATTCCCTTTACGTCAGAAAGTGTTCACTTAGAGGACCTAGGAAAGCAGTCAAACCAGCCATCTGAAATAGAGACTGTGGATGACCACCACCTATATCAACCTCTTGGTGTTTGCTTTATTTATGTTTTTTATCTTGTGACTCTTGCCTTCTCTCTTTTAGCAATGTAAGAATTCTTCAATGAATAACTGTTTCACTTCTAATTTTAACATTTTCTCTTTTTTCTATAATAAAAGTGCTGTGTACTTCTCATAAAAAAAGTAGAGAACACCTATAAAAAACTAAACAAACAACAACAACAAACAAAAACAGATTCAAGGTGGGAAATAAAGGCAGAAGGAAATATCAGATAACACATTGACAAATTACTTGAGACTGGCAGAGTAAAACATTTCTCCAGGAACCCCCTACTGTCTTAATGTTAATGCTTTGCCATAGGGTAAAACAACCTTAGCCTGACAATAGCTAAGCCTATAGTATCCTGTGAGTCTTCTTTGGCATATGAAAATCCTTATGGAAACTTGCCCTTGACTTTACCTCCCCTAATCCCAAGTAAATAACCAGTCTCTCCTCATGGCCCCAGGGCAGCTCTTTCTGCCACAGGTCCTGTCTCCATTACTTTAATAAAATCATCTTTTTGCACCAAAGATATCTCAAGAATTCTTTCTTGGTCATTGGCTTTGGACACCCACCACTCCAAAACCTCATCACTACCACATGAAGACAGCCACTTTTAAATAATATTGATGTTTTGGCTTGCTCCTTGGCATGTCTTGGATATTTCTACCCCAAAACATTGAGTTCCTTAAGTATTAGTTGACTTCATCTCAGGTCTAGACTTCATCTTATATACCCTTCAAAAAAAGGAGGAGATGCACAGGTCAGGGATTTCAATCAATTTATAACAATCTATAAGCTTTATCAACATCACATAATACAGAAATAAATAAAGAGAAGCTACAATTAGAAGCAATGAAGGTTTGCAGGCTTATTTAGCAGTGAAGAATAAGAGAAAAGCAGAGAAAATATACTGATTCAGAAGGAATATGATTAGCCATCCAACTCTCCATATTGTGTACAGTTGTGCTTAGCCTAATCACACAGAAGAAGCAGAAGCTAATAGTTAGTTTCCCCTCAAAAGCAAATGTCTTTATACCTCTAGAGACATAAAATCTCTCTATAGCAAATGTGAAGATGAGAATATCAACAGTATTTCAGTACCTACTGAGTATCTGTGCATCCACTGGTGTCCTGGCAAACAAAACATCAATAATGAAACAGTCGTTCACCCTACGTTTGTGGGAGATTGGCAGGAAAGAAGTTATTGGTTAAGATGGTGTGACAGGTGCATTAGAATTGCATATCCAATATATCATAACCATATTCATAAAATGTGCTCCTATTGTTATACCCAGATCGCAGTATCCTCACCGACCAGAGACCACCAGGGAGACCGAGTCACGCATGCAAAGGCAAAGGGCTTTATTATGGGCTTAAGCTCAGGCTCACAGACTTCACCAGCATATGGGTCCGTGCTGAGAGCCTCGAACAAGGGCAGAGTAGGGTTTTTATGGGGTTTGAGACGGGGGAGTTACAGAAGTTGTGACATGGGAACAGTGATCCAATCATAATCATTCAACATCATTGACAGCGGGTTTGACCATACACATTGTCTAGAGTATTCGTTACTTTTGGCGGGATCCAATTACAACATTTAGAGTACCTTTAAATTCAACCAATCACAGAGCGAGCCTAGGGTCTTGTTCGTCGACTAACAGGTTAACTTTAACTTTAGGTAACAGAGTCCTATCTATAGTTTCTATCTCCAGGCCTCTCCCTTAACAATGTGGAGGGTGATCACTGGCCTTTCATGATTGGGTGTTGCAAGGGAGGTTACTCCTGCCTTGGGCAATGTGTAACTACCTGATAGTTTCGGGGGAAGCCGAAACTCAGGCCTTCTAGTTTAGAGGGGAATCTTAAAGCCTGTCATGGAGTCAGTTTGGTTTAGACGTTTAAACTTGTGGCCTTACACTATAAGCTTTCAAATACCTACTCATTTATACTTAGTGCATTCTGTCTTAAAGATATCTAGCTCATTTTCCACATTCATAACATCTCTGTTTAAATGTTATCTCCTCAGAGAATTATTTCCTGAATTTTATGTATTCAGTAGGCCATCACCACATACTTGTTTACTGTCATGTCACTTGTTCTTAATTTCTTCATAGTATTTATCATCTGAAATTCTCTTTTTCGGTAAATTGCTTATTTCTTTATCTCTCATCTTCTCCCAGTAGAATGGAAACCTAATGTGATCAAGATATATGTCTGTATTCTTGATCATTTTATTACTAACTACAGAACTGAAAATATTACCTAGAACACAGCAGTTGTTTGATAAATACTTATAATAGAAACTCAGGTAAAACAAAAAAATAAAACGAATTCAATACATGTAAGATCCATAACTTCACTGATTATTTTGTCTTCTTTTCTCTTTTTCATTATTCTGAAAGCCATGTGTTAACATTCATGACTGTTACTGTGGATTTTTCTTTTAGTTCTGTACATTTTTTCTGAATAAAAATTAAAGGCATTTTATTATATGCATACCAATTAAGAACTGGGGAGTGCAAAAGGGTGTCAGAGACTAAACAGGCAACAAGTATTCACAAAACATTTGACCTTAAACCAGTTTACCTTTTCCAAGTTCTCTTTCATGTTTCTGTCACCTTTCCTACACTATTGTGTCTTCCTTCTTACACTATATGCAGAGAGTCAGGGCTAAAAATTACTCAAAGAGTACTTGTACCAGACTTTCATAGCATTCATATATATATATATATATATATATATGGCTGGGAGATCAAAACAAAAGACACCATACACTTTTCAGCATGAAAAAAAGCATAAAAAAGTGTCCTTTCTTTTTAGTTTCACTCTTTTTTTCACACAAAAAATAATAATACGGCTAGGAAGCCATTGTTGAAACTTACATTCTATGTCTTTTAAATGAACATTGTACTTTGAGGAGGAAAGCAATGTGTTTTATTTTAACTAACACATGACATAAAATTTCCAGTTGAGTCATGGAAAGAGTGAAAAAAAGGAGAAAAATGAGCCAGACAGTGAGACGGTGCTGAATGCACAGATAATAAGGAAATGGTTTCCTTGGCAACAACAGCACTTTGGAAGGTTTCAGACAAGAGTACAACAGGGCACAAAGTATCTGATTAAAATTTATTGCAGGAGAAGGAAATTGTGCAAATTTAACAGTACCAGAGTATGCGCTGTAAATCTGAATGTGATTGCTGAAAATACATATATATGTGTATGTATATATACATATATGTGTGTGTATGTGTATGTATGCAAATTGTATATGATTTTTCTAATTGATCTTATTTCTCTGTTTGGGTATAAAGTAATATTTAGGATGAAGTAGCATTTGAGAGGCCCCAGTAATCTAGCAAAAAAAATTTCAAAGTAATCAAAGGATATTTATGCTTGGAAGAATCAAAATCCATTGACAAAAACATCAAATTATATTAAAAAAGAATAAAAACATCAGACACCTGTCGTGGGATTCCTGATATCTCCTTTAAATTCCATTTCTTCAGGGGCGCCTGGGTGGCTCAGTCGGTTGGGCATCCGACTTCAGCTCAAGTCATGATCTCACAGTGTGTGAGTTTGAGCCCTGCCTTGGGTTCTGTGCTAACAGCTCAGAGCCTGGAGCCTGCTTCAGATTCTGTGTCTTCCTCTCTCTCTCTCTCTCCCCTCCCCCGCTCACGCTCTGTCTTTCTCTGTCTCAGAAATAAAAAAAATAATAATAATAATTAAACTCATTTTCTTCAGAAAAGGATAGTAGTCTTCTTAATTTTCAGTCATCAAGAATAAGAATTATTTTGGGTCATTTTCCAACTCTGTAAGTTTAAAAATAATTCATGCTTAGCATTTAGTTTTCAAAGCTAAATAGAGACTATAGATCGTCATGATAAAAATCTACTGTATAAACTTTGGATAAACAGGGTCAACTGGTCATTCTGATGGGCATATTCTATCACATATAATAATGACAACTAGTATTTCATTTTCTTAGGCACTGTCCTGCATCTTGCATTCTATAGGGCTATAAAGAATAAAGAGCTATCAGATCTCTAAAATATTGCCAGTTTTCAGGGTTGACTGGGAGGCTTAGTTGGTTAAGCATCTGACTTCAGCTTAGGTACATGATCTCACAGTTAATGAGAAGGATCTACGCCGGGCTCTGTGCTGAGAGCTCAGAGCCTGGAATCTACTTTAGTTTCTGTGTCACCCTCTCTCTCTACCTCTCCCCTGCTCATACTCTGTCTCTCTCTCTCTCTCTCTCTCAAAAATAAAATTAAACATTGAAACAGTAATAAATAAATATTGCCAATTCTGGGAAAAACTTTTCAAATGTCTAAAGCTAAACTGAATCATCATAACATTGTAAAAATCCTATTTTATATGTCTCCTTGTGCCCAAATAATGTTTATTATTATTATTATTATTACAGACAGTTCTTTATTGCAAAACATATTTGATTGGCATCAATAGGTAAGGAAACTGCACCATTCAGTTCTCACTGACTTTAACTTACATACTGGAGATAATCATAGAAAGTGGTGAGTGAGCTTTAGTTCATTTTTATCTGTGATTACTACTTACATTTTCTGAGAACTCAGCATGCCTAAGATATTAACTCCTAAGGTAGTAAGAGAAGTGATACTTGTATAAGGAAATTGAAAATGAGAAAACTATTTTAGCTTTTTAATGTACCAGGTATGCTTGGAAACTTGCTGAAAAAAATGTAGTAAAGCAGAAAGCAATTCTGTTTATTAATGCTGTCCTTAATTACAGCTAATATTAAGAGATTTAAATAAAAGAAATATATACCTATGTTTAATTTTTAATTTTAACTCTCTAAGAAAAATATGCCTGGTCAAAATTATAGCAAAGGGACTGGTTTTTACTAATGTAAATGATTCATTCATCTCTAACAATGATGGGCAATTTCTAATGAGTAGAAAGCAGGAAATAAAATTGAAATGTTCTATAGAACAGTATATGGATACCCACATTTTCTTTCATTTACTTCTATTTCTGGTAAATTGTATTTATAATATCATTGTTAAAAAGAATTTCTAATTTTACCTCTTTTGCAATATATATTGGCAGAGAAAATATCCTTGCCTTTAGTTCTGAACTTTTATGATTAATTTTTTAAAATTCTCATGTTAAAAGACTGTTATTTTGAGACTGGAAAGTCCTGTGTTTTGATAGAATACAAACTTTTTTTTCCACTTTATGAAATTGGTACAGTGCACAAATCATTATTACCCCTGCTAATTGACTTACCACTGACAATCTGATGATTTTTATAGAGATAATTTATAATGTGCACATTTCTAGTAATTTTCAGCATGATATCAAATTCATTTCATTGGAGCTTTATATAAAAAAAACTTTATAGAGAGCCTACTATAGCCTTAATATTTGAATGGATACTTAGAATTTGAAAAAGAAGGCTAGAGCCTTTAGACTTTGTTCTAAAAGAAACTACACACTTCCTAGGGGGAAATGATAGGACTGTCAAATTACTTTTACATACTCTTTTTAGCCACATCTCTGGGCATAGTAGATACAAGTTAATAGTGTACCTAGTCATCAAGTTCTATCTGAAACACCACTAACCATACTTGCACTGATTCACCCTGCTAGATTGCCCCCTGCAGCTTCTTCCACGTAGGATTATTCTTGAATTGAATACCATCAGCTCTAAAATGCATATTGTTTTCACAGTTACCATGTAAGATCAGGAAACAATTCCCATCACAGAGATTCACTAAAGTATATATAGGTAGGAGTGAAGCCAGAAGCGTCATCAAAAGGCAGTTAAGGAGTGAGGATTCTGGCAAAGCACATGGGAGGTACCTCTACAAAGTGGGGATTATAGGATTATTAACATTAATCATGATATGAAGGATGGGTAAGTGACACAGAAAAGTAAATTCATATAAGTGGTAAGCTGTTGAAACCTGTGTGAAGATGGCACAAGAGACATGACAGATTTAAAAAATAAATAAAAGGGCGCCTGGGTGGCTCAGTTGGTTAAGCATCTGACTTCGGCTCAGGTCATGATCTCACGGTTTGGTTCCTGGGTCGGAGCCCCGTGTCGGCCTCTGTGCTGACATCTCAGCACCTGGAGCCTGATTCAGATTCTGTGTCTCCCTCTCTCTCTGTCCCTCCCCCACTGGTGCTCTGTCTCAAAAATGAATAAACTACAAAAAGCTTTTTTTTTAATTTAAAAAATAAATAAATGAAAACTTAGAAGGCTGGCTGGCCTTGATGAAAGAGTAGATATAAAGGGAGAAAGGCAAATCTAGAACCAGGATAGAATCAGAAAATAAGAATGCAGTAAAAAACAGTGAGACATGTTCCGGGTTCAAATTTTAATCATCCTACTAACTGGTGGATTTTTAGTAATTTTCTTAACATTTCTTAGCCTAAGTGCTTTAATTCCAATAGATAAAAATAATACTTCATCCGGTAGTTATCAAGAGTAAGCAAAGTGATGCAATATAAATTCCTTAATCTGGCATCTGGCAGGTAGGGAGAATTGAATAGGTATTTATATGTACCTTAATAGTAATCTGTTATTACATTAATAATAATAGCATGTTAACTTATAATTTAATAAAATTGCTAACGTTATTCTGATATTAACCTAGGTGACCCCCAGCCAAAGATGATAAGTAAAGTGACATCTAAATGAAAACTGGTTGCAGGAAGTAAGATATTCTAAATATTTTTATTTAAATAATTATTGAGGATCTTGGAAATGAGGCCAAGGAGTTTAGAACAAGAATGAGAAGAGACCTTTCTGTAAATCTTTTTGAGTTGAGCTGAAAATGGTACCTCATCCATTCCTATAACGTCCTGGGAGGCACAGAGTAAAACTAAATATGTTGTAAACCAAACTTTTCTCTGCGTTTAGTTTGCTACCCCAAATCCAGGGTAGTAGCTGAGACTAGTAACCGGCAATGTTATATAATTTGGAAATAGGGTGTATGATCCTAAAAACCAAGGGAATTTCAGAATGTATCCATGAAACATGAGATAAAAACTATAAGAAATATCCACTAGATTGAAAGCCCCATGAGTGCAGAGATTATATCTTGTTCTATTTACAGCTGTATACCCAGCAAGTCTTGTTCTCAATAAGGATATTTTGAGTGAATGGAATATAAAGAGTTAATACAAATTTTTAAAAATGTTTATTTATTTATTTTGAGAGAGAGAGAGAATCTCAAGCAGTCACCACACTGTTAGTGCAGAGCCTGACTTGGGCTCAATAGAAACTGAACCATGACATCATGACCTGAGCTGAAATCAAGAGTCTGAGGCTTAATTGACTGAGCTACCCAGGCATCCCGGGTTAATATAGATTTGACTACCATTTATTATGACTCTCTCATGACTGCTCATTTTGGAAAAGGTGGCACCAAGAGGTGACTCTACATCTGTTTGATTCTAACATGTATTTTATCTTTCCACATATGTGTCAGTAACTGAGTCCAATAGTTTAGTGAGATTCTAGAGCTTTTAATGATGTACACCAAATAGAATGTGATTGATTAATAAGATTAATTTTTAGATTTATTCACTACCTAGAGCATGTTCTTTGGTTTTGAGAAGTAACATTTAAAATTTTAAATAAAAATTTAATATTTCTACAGACCTTATATAGATGTTCTAATATTATGGGTATCAAATATATGGGTATATATTTTGAAATCTAAACCCCTTACCCAAAGGAATTTTACCTTTGGTAAAGTATTTATAGTATTTATTTTACCTTTGATAAAGTATTTATTATAAAGTATTTAACTATACTTTTTTCCTAAGCTCTTATTTTTATGTAATTAATTTAAAATATCTTGAGAAGATACTTTTTGGCCTACATTAAACTCAGAGGTACTTCCTATTAGATTTCCAAATAAATAAAATTGTCTGAAATTCAGTTCTAATGAAACAGTCTACTCAAGGGCTTTATGAAAGCAACTCCATTTATAACATGTCCTTCTGAAAATTGAAAGCAACTTCTGAATGACACAAAGCTTCAAAAATACTGTTAAGTGCTTCTTTGTCATTGTTAAATAAATATTGGTAGGCATCAGAATTTTCCAAGGAACATTCAGAATTAGTTTATATATGTATCAGGAATTCAGTCCTAAATATACATTGGATTAAAGGATGTCTCAAAGCTAATTTAGGTAAAACAAGTTATTTTACTTTTATATCTTAGTTTTCTGAATCCAGCATATAAACGTGGATTGTTGTTAATTTTTGGAAGCAACCGAAGTATGTTTTGGCTTCTCAGTAGGTTCCACAATTTCTTCTGTGTCTAAGTTGATGTTGAAAATATACCATATATTTTAGATGCATCAATATATAAATCTCACTTTTCTAAAGCAACAATAGACCTTTTTATTTAGAGTCTTCGATATTAGCTTATTTTCCCTTTATTTTCCATAAGTTCACTTTCCGGATCATTCTATACAGTAAAAGCCAAAATAAACATGACATGAAACCACATTTTATGCTTCGGATATTCACCAACTGTTAGGGTTTTTGTTTTGTTTTCTTTTGCTTGTTTTTTAAAAATTTTCCTCAGTAACTCTATTATTTAAATTATAGGAATGCACAGGGACAACTGAAATTGGATGGCGCAATTCTTAAGTGTTTTAGTATTCTTACTCATTGTTTTGTTTTACATTATTTTATTGATAAGTATACTAAGCTTAAGGAATAACTTATCTTTGCAGTCTCATCAATTTAAAAGCTACATTTGATTTAATTAATAGGAGGAGTTTATGGGAAAAGCTTTTATCGATGGGCATTGGTTTAAGATATCTTGGCCTTTTGAGAACAATGCACTATAATAATTGGTCTAAGATCATGTTAGGGAGGGCAGGTCACTTTATATTCTCTCCCAACTAATAGAGGAGTCAGGTGAGGTTGCTTCCTGACACGGCTACTATTTCATTATTTTGGCTGATATTACCGACCTGAAGAAGCTATTTCCAGTATTATTTGGACCCAGCAGATAATAGTCATTGACAATCACAGTGTAAATACAGAAAACAAGCCAGTTTCTTTGCCCCTGGACCTCAATTTACCATTAATTTTCCTCCTGATTACATGATGAATCACACCTATCATGTCCGTGGTATTGTGATCTAAAAGGAAAAAAAAAAAAAAAAAAGATTGGTAATTGTGGTAGAATCATCAGAATAGTTAATGCTCTGGGTGTAGGGAAGCTGTAGTCTACCTCAGGTTTTGAAACAGTGAGACTTTGGCCAAATCATTTTATGCAGGGATTCTCAACTTTCATTGACTACTATAGTCATGGGAGCATCTTAAAACAGCTCAGAATGCTAATGACTGATTCCCGCTGCTAGAGTTTGATACTTCTATGATTCATTTTTAGAAAATTAAATATCCAGCTATAATGTTGATATATTTGTTTTTATTTTTGTTTGTTGTCTTGTTTTTTTTTGTTTGTTTGCAAATAGGCAGTAGCACATATAATCTAAAATGAAAACCCAAAAATAAATATTTAACTTAATACATTTAATTTTTTAATAATGAAATACACTTCCATTTTTAAGTGTTTTTAAAGCTGTAGATAGACACTTTCCTTAAAGGTGTTTTGTGTACTCATTTTCTTCTTAAATGAACTCTGTATAATCTAATCTAAAAATGAATGGAATCAAATCTAATCCTAAATGTGATTCTTTTAGAGGATATAGAATCCTGATTCCTTTACTTTTTCAGTTAAAAATATACTTGGAAGTAAAGATATAAATGCATTTTTCAAATCATTACCCAAAGGTAAAAAAAAAGGAAAAAAAGTTTATTAGTTGATTATATTATATATACCCTGTTACTATTATTCCATTGAATTTCTGAGTCTTTTAATGTAACAAATTACAGTCAGAAGGAATTATAAGTCTACAGCCTCTTCTATTTGCAATATAGTAGAGAAGATGTACACTAATAATCTTATATACGTTATTACTGGGTTTAACAGATGAGGAGGTGATAGTCATGGACTCCACAAGTCTTAAGAAGACATAGCCATTGTCACTCCAGAAAATGAAAGAAAATCTTTGATTAACCGGATAATTATTTTAAATTATATGAATAAGGGGCCAAATCTAGAGATTATATTAGACTCAGAAAATGGAAAAGAGCAGAGGAGAAGTGATATATAAATTTCACATATCTAATTTACTTTCTCATGCCTTTGAATCTCTGGCATATGAAGCCAAGGGATTATTCTGATCTAGGTATTTCTGGCTATACCATTGTTCCTCCCTGTATCTAGTTATGACAATTTGCACAGGGAATGCATCTTAATCTGCTATTTTGTAGTTCCAAAGTTTCTTTAATTCCTACTGAATTTTCAACCATTAAAACTGATCAAAAAAGTTGGGTCAAGAATCATGTTTTCACAATTTACACCAAGGAAATTAATTTTAAGTTGAGGATAAAACATATAGGATTGAATAAGCATCAGATGCTATTGGAATCTTATCTCCAATATAGAGAAGGAGCTGGACATAGACACATTCCATTTTCACCTGATAGAGAAATTTAAGACCCTCTGGAGATGAAAATGTCTTCGCCTCTTTGCTGTTTGTCTATTTGTTTTTCTCCTTTGCTTGTCTAGCAGTTTCATTGTATCAATTACTACCAAGCTATTTCTTAAGCCTCAATTTACACAATCATAAAATTTTGAGACTAAGAAACACCTCCAGAGTTTCAGTCTTATTTCTCCTTCTCTTCTCAAAAGGATTCTCTCTTCGCAATCATAGACTGCAAAAAATGTCAGTGTTTCAGTGGAGTGTCCCACATGTACCAGTGCCAGCTACTATGTCACTCCTTATTTCTATAGTCTTTAACAGGAAAATGTCATACTTTTATATCCTCTTGAGAATCTACCTATTTTTGATAAATTTTATTTTGTGACACATGAACTCACAGATTTATTCCTTGACTTCACTTTGAATCCATTATTTTATTATTTTTCATTTCATCTTTTTGTATATATATTTACTTTCTACTTCATGTTAATCACTTTGCCTTTAGATTTCCCCTCCTTATGTTCCCCACTAACAACAATATAGAAAACTCTTTGTCTGTTGCTATTTGAGAACCTAGAGACTACATATTGTCTCAGAATATAAAAGGACTTAAGCTTAAATTATCTATATCTGTATGATCTATCTATTCTAAAATTCTATATTTTATACTTTAATTCTAATGTCTTTACTTTTTATTTTTTAACTGTTCAATTCAATTAGCACTTATTAATTCTCTGCTAATTGATGACATTGCACTATGGGTTGAAAGAAAAGAACAATTAACCCTCAGGAACTTTATAATCATGGCCTCAAATGTCAATATGCCGCAAGCATCCATCAATTTAATTTGATTTAAAATTGGCTTTTGCTAGTTACTTGAATATACCAACAGTTAATGGTTCCCTTCAGTGAACTAAGTGTGAATAGTTATTATCCTATAAGTATTACTCCTGAGGTGAGAGAATATGTGAGCTCTTATCATAGATACCCTCAACCACCCTTGCCCACAACCTTCTGAAGACCTGACCCTTCACATATTTGAAAGATATTTTACCATCCTTTCTAGTAGATAAGAAAAATTTAATTACAGTAAGTCCAAAATTATAGCTTTTGGGAAAGAGTCACATACTAAATCCAGGTTTATAGATAACCATAAAATTGAAAAAGTTGGTACTTAGACCAAAGTTAGAACTGACTTTTAATACCAAGTTATTAAGCAGCCCATTTAGATTAAGGGGAAAACCAAAACATTTCACTCATGGATTGCTATCTCCTTTTGAAGCTTGGAGGTTTGTTTTTTTGTTTTTTGTTTTTTTTTCTTGGCCTGTTTCTTTGAAAGTTGTTATAAAATAACTTCATGTTACATGTGTAGCTAGCCAAGATAATAAAAATACTTAAATGCAGTTCAGAGTCATTTTTCAAATGCACCATCCTAATCTAATATTCCACAGATTATAAATAACATAAGTAAAATGTGGTCAGCCAAAATTTCTATTGTTTTCCATCATGTGAAATGTGTACATCACAGTCAGGCCTATTTTCTTCTTATTCATGTTATTACAATCTTGTTTTAATATGCTTTATTTCTGAGATGTGAATTCTTCCACTCACTTTCCCATGATGCTAATATTCTGTGGGAAACAAACAAGTAAGCAAATCTTTTTTTAAAAATTTTTTTAAATGTTTTATTTATTTCTAGGAGAGAGAGAAAGAGAGAGACAGCGTGAGCAGGGGAGGGTCAGAGAGAGAGGGAGTCACAGACTGAAACAAGCTCCAGGCTCTGAGCTGGCAGTCAGCGCAGAGCCTGATGCGGGGCTCGAACCCACAAACTGCGAGATCATGACCTAAGCAAAAGTCAGATGCTTAACCGACTAAGCCACCCAGGCGCCCCAACAAGTAGGCAAATCTTAAAACACACTTAATAGTGAACTAAAATTTTGTAGAATGTATCATTTTCCAGAAGCAAAGGAGAGTGGAGAATTTTCCGTCAAATAGCTCATTTAAAAATGTCCTATCTACTGGACCTAGCCTTTTTGAAAACTGCATCTTCTTTTCTTTGTTCTTCTACTTTTCTCTCTATTGTCACTTCTTTCACCTTCATCTAAATCATCATCATAGCCAACATGAATTGTGCTACTTATTGTGTGCTGGACTCTGTTCTCAATGCTTTCATGTATTATCTGACTTACTATTCATATCTCCACAAGGTGGATACTATTATAACTTTCCTTTGCATAGATTAGAAAAGTGAAGTATGTAGACATTTACAGTTTTTCTTCCCATATCTCTATTTCCCGAAAGCCCTTTTCATCTTGAATAGATGAATTTTGCTTAAGCTTTTCTTGAGCACAACAATTAATTTAGAATTTGAAATGCAAAGTTGTTAATAGGATATGAATACAATTTATGCAACCCTCCCTCCTTACTATTCAAGTATGAATCTGGTCCTCATCTGAGTAAGTTCAAGAACTCGAATGTTTCAGCTCACTGAGAAAATGATCAGACCAGAACCTCTCTGGCATAAAAATTCATTCATGCTGATCAAATATATAAAAATATCTGATACATCAAAGTGTCAATGTATTAATTTTCAATAAGAAATTTAATTTCCTGAGATACAGACTTTGCACAGACTAAAGATGAGGGCTAGGCTAGTCTCATCCTTGAATAGCAAGAAAAGAGGGATGTATAAGTTATATTCATAGCTTATTAACACCAACACCCATGTTCAGTTTCCCCCTGAGACTCATTCTAGGCACCGAGCTGCCCTTTTATTAAAGAATTTACTGTTTATAATCTCCTCTGGCCCCAGCCTACTTTTCATGTCTATTCACATATTACTTAAAATATCTGTATGCCATCATCTCAGTTAACTAACGTCCTCAAAGTCATATTTCTTTTTTCCTTTGTTTCCTTTCTTCCTTGTGTCTCTTTTTTCTTCCAGGTAAGCTGCAACATCCTTTGATTTCCACTCCTAATGTTATCACTCTGGTAAGAAACGTCACTATATCTTCCCTAGAAAATTGTAAATGTCACCGCATTGGAGTATCCAATAAATTGTCTCTGTTACCAAAAAATTCATTTTCTTAAAGTATAGCTCAAATAATATTATTTATTTTCACAGTCTCACCCATTGTCTTATGGGTGAATTAATGAATAAAATTGATAAATAATTTTTTTTAAATCCATAGTTGAACATTGAAGAACATTCAGTACTTCAATAATCTCCTTAATATTTCACTCATGGCTCTCTTAATTAACTCTACACTCTTTTGATTTACTCATTCCTATCTTTTTTCCCAGAATAATTTCCCTTCCAATCTCTTGCCTACTAATTTTTTTTATCATTATACAAGACCACTTATTTTTACTTACTTATTTTATTTTGGAGAGAGTGTGTGCAAGCAGGAAAGAGGGGCACAAGGAGAGAGCGAGAATCTTAAGCAGGCTCCATGCTCATCAAGAGCCCAATGCCGATCCCACAACCCTGGAATCATGACCTGAGCCAAAAGCAAGAGTCGGATGCTCAACTGACTGAGTCACCCAAGCACCCTTACAAAGCCATTTAAACATCACCTCCTCGATGCAGTCTCCCAGAACTTCAATAGATAGATACCATTTATCCCTCCTTTGACTTCTCAGAGGACTACATTTTTACTTTCCTCATAACACAGTTATTCTTTCTTATATTAGAAATTCTTTGTAATCATATGTTTCCAGCAGTCCACTAGATCATAACTTCTAAAGACCAAGGACTATGTCATGCTCACTTTTGCTTACTATAGTATCAGCTTGTCCCATTTTAAATTAAATAGATCAAAATGAAGCCTTTGGACCCCCTGCTTTTAGTTTCATTTCATCCTAAAACTTTACTCCTCTGACATTTCCTCCAAAAAGGTTTCTGTTTCAGCCCAATTTCCCATTAAGTGAACAGTTTTCTTACACATGAAAAGTCATATGCAGCAGTTTTTAATTTTAATACTGTCCAGACAGTATTTAACTGTCTTCAGTAATATTTGAGTCCAATAGAGTCATCTTTATTAGACTGTTGCTATAAGAAATGCAGTTTAAATAGAAAATTAGTGATTTATTTAATTTTATACAGTTGAAGAGTATTATCAGTAATGGTTCTTCTCAGTTTTCCCTTAAAACACCCAATATATTTCAGTGTTCAAATAATTTCAAAATTAAATTTTGTTACCCTTTCATTCAACACCATGGGGTGATTAGAGTGTTTTTTTGTTTATTGATTGTTTTGTTGTTGCTGTTGTTGTTGTTGTTGTTTTAATGTGTTTAGTTTGGTGGATATCCTTTGTAGTTCTCCAAGTCAATATTTGGTAAAAGAATAATGCAGAGCAGACAGCATATGTGAGAAACTGAGATGTGCAAAGTACAGCATTGGGCATCTAAATACTTATGGTTTATGCTCAGATAAGAGTGCAATTTCATCAATGAACTCAGAAAAGCGGAATGGATGTTTGGCATGTTCCTTTCCAATCTGTTTCAGAATATTTTATTCATGACATGGACAATGTTTGAATTTTTTTTTTTGATACAGAGATAAAATCTCACTGTACACAGAGGGAATTATAACATGTCAGCTAATTTAAAAAGATGTCAAACTAATAAGAGCACCCTTTATTACAAGCACATATGGAAAAATGTTTCTTGAAAATGTCATTTCTTTCCATTCTCTTTTAAACCAATGAGATATTTCCCTCCAAAAGAATCTTGATTATGTGTGTTGAAAACTCATTATGACTGTTCCTAAATGATATACTTTATTAGGATAAGTGTGTTTTCTTTATATATCTACTAAAATAAAATTGGGGGCTTATATTATACTTTGTTTTCTCCACTTTAAAAAAGGTAGGTTAAGCAATAAAGCCATGTCCAGTTTTGCTGATTTTTTTCAGCTTTCTATTAACTTAATCAAACATAGAACTCATACATTTCCCTCTCTCTCTCTCTCTCTAGTTTAGAGCCTCAAACTAAAATTGTACAGTACTGCTGAAGGTCAAGATAAGATAGAAAATGACAGTAAGTCTCATAGTATCTGGACACTGCTTCTGTTTCTTGTTTTACTTGTGCTGCAAGGTAAGCAGTGCTCACTTGTAGAAATTAAGTTTGAATGTATATACACACACGTGTGTGTATAACATAATTATATGTTGTTTTTATATACACATATTACATATATCTATATATATGACACAATTATAAATATGTTATTATATAAATGGTACTATAGTCCAGTGAAAAGGCATGGACCAGAAAACAAGAAACTGTCTCCAGTTTTATATCTGGCATAACTAGCTGTATGAACTAATACACATCATTTCCTCCATGGTCAAATATGTAGCAAAATTTACTTGCTTTAAATTTTTATGAAGTTCAACTAAGATACTGGATCCAAAAATAATTTTTTTAAATAAGCCTGTGTACTGTGCAAATTCAGGTGGAGGTAGCAAGTTGTATTATAAAATAGAAGAGAAGAAAAAGTAAATTAGTTGAGAAGGAGTATATAGAACATTCAAGAACATCTCCAATAAATAATTATCTTCTCAATTAAATCTGAAATATGATATTTCTAAATAAATCTTTCCTATACCTAGCCTCTTTTGGAGGTCAGTCAATGAAGACTGATTACAGCATGTACTTAATGATGATACTGATGATGAATGGAGCATCTGGTTGATGCTCATGTAAGGGCTGGAATATTTAATAGGATGATGGAGAGAAAGTAAATATTGTGAATATTCAGGAAGCCCCTTTAGTTCTGAAAATACTCCCTAAAATTTTTGAAGTTTGGGGCGTCTGGGTGGCTCAGTTGGTTAAGCGTCCGTCTTCGGCTCAGGTCATGATCTTACGGTTCGTGGGTTCAAGCGCCACATCAGCTCTGTGCTGACAGCTAGCTCAGAGCCTGGAGCTTGTCTTCAGATTCTGTGTCTCCCTCTCTCTCTGACCCTCCCCTGCTTATGCTGTCTCTATCTCTCTCTCAAAAATAAATAGTGAAAACACTAAAAAAATTAAATTTTTGAATTTTATTTTTCTTTAAACTCAGGATCTTATAGAGTCTAGAAAAACATTAATAAAGATGTAAAGTCACAATAGCAAATAAAGACATTATAAAAATATGTTTAATGGTAAATTCCAAACAATATATAGTATATTATGCTATGGGTCTCAAGTTAATTCCCCCTAATCTTTTAAAAATATTTCTAAAACAAGGAGTGACTTCTTCTTTTCATTCTTTTCTCTCCCCCCAAGTATGAATAAATTACTTATGATAATAGTCTGGCGCCAGTATTCACACCAATATTTTTAGTTTCCAACTGCAGTTAATCAAAAGTCAATATTTCAAGTACAAATCTTTCTGTATCATCTCAGCGTAGATTTAAACACATCTCTGCTACTACTCAGTAGTAGTAGTTTTGTTCTCAGTTGTCATTAGATCATTTCTCTGAACTCTCCAAAAAGATTCAATGAGATGGAAACAAATGATGCTTTCAGATATGAGCCTACTGGACAAACTTCCTTGGTTATGAATTGTACGAAGGGGAAGCCTATAACAAACCTCCCAGGCTTAAGTAGGTAGACAGATTCATTTTGGAATGAATGCTGTGTTCAACATTGTCCTCCGTTACTCTTCTCCCATCATTTCCCTTGGTTATTCTCCACCAACAACTACTGTAAACTGCAGTACCCAGGACTTAAACTAAAAATAATCTGCAAGATATCATTATTTTTCCATGGCCTTATTGTTTCATGCACACTAGTTAGTGGTGGTAAATAGAGTGGTGATGTGGAGCCTTATTTTGTGTATTTTAAGGATCCATAAATTTGCTGAGCAGTGACAGGGGTAAAACAAAAGATTTTGTGGAATCACTTGGATATTTGGAAATGGGCATGCATGTAAAAGCAAAAGGAAATAGAGAAAAAAGAACACAACCTACAGAATGTCAAGATGGAGAAAGTCAATTGAGTACAAATTCTAGACTTTTCTTTATAAATAGGTTGGAGTGGTTTTTATAAGGTGATGCATCTTAGTTCTAATTTTGTTACCAGTGCAGAGAACAACTTCAAGAATGTTCTTTAAGCATTTTTCTTAAGTAAAACAAAGTGAATTTTGCTTTCTTTTAAGATGCTTTTTGAATTATATGATCAAATATCATATGCAAGTAGTATTTTTAAGTTGAACTTAAAAATTACCGTGTAGTTGATGGAGCTGAGATGAAGCCATAAGGCATGATACTTCTATTGAGTTCTACCTGCACTTCAGTGGTGTGTGGAATTACATCAAAGAGAAGAGTTGTAGTATTACAGAATACAAAAAATTATACATACTTTACACAACATCCGAAAATCATCTTTAAAAAATAAATTACTGAGTTGTATTTGTTTTGTGGTATTTTACATATGATCCATTTGAAGCTAATGCTTCAAAGAGTTCCCCCAAGTCTCCTTTATATCCACACATTGCTAAAGACTGTTTTTTGGTGCATTTCCAGATATTGTGCTTATCTTTTAGCTTTAAATTTTATTTTGAAAACGTGTGTTTGCTAAATTATAGAATGTCTAAGGAGGCATTTAAATTCAACTACTGTATTGGGATATTTGGAGCAAAATTATGATTATATGTTTATGCTATCTTTTCCTTTGGCCTCTCAGGAAAATCCATGTCTCTGATGCAGCCTCCATACTGCAAGAAACAATAGTATGTCTTCTCAGTAATTTATCACTTTCTGTATGATGGAAAGACTCATTTTCTAAAAGAAATATCAGAAAAGTGAAGGAAAGCACTTTGTAAATTATTTTATCATTGTATCTAGAACAAAAAGAATGGTTTAATACTTCCTGTAATTCCAGTTTTTCCTTCTGCATACAAAGTAAGTTACACAAGTTCAAGATTAACAGATCCTAATTGAAATGCTAAAAGACAAATATACAGTGTAATTACCCAGTTTGAAGTTTAACAATTTTGAAGATATTTCAAAGTGAAAAAAATCTGTTCAGAGACTTCTTAACACATGTCATATTATAGAAAGAAATGAGCACTGATTTTTCTAGATATTTTCAGTGCTTAACAAAATATGGTATTTTATCTTGACATTGTAACCAAGCACCATATTTTTTAACAGATGCCATTTCTCTTCTGATTACTGTATCCCATTATGAATTACTTCAGTTGGGAAGAGGAGGGGGAAAGCTTTTCATCGAAAAATAAATCTATGCACCTGAAATACACTATGTTCTGAAGGTAATAAAAAATGTACACATACAATAATCTATCTTTGCCGATTTGAAAAATCATCAGATCGTTAGAGCAGAAATAGTGAGGTCTTGGGAGACACCATAAAACCATTAGTGGTATATTTGTACTTGTAAAGATGGGATTCTTCTACCCCAGTAAAACCTTTTCATATCTCCAAACAATAATGGCAGCAATGTAAATTGAATTATCTATAAAATATTATGTTTTTATTATAGTATTGCTAAAAAGATGTTCTAGGCTACAATGTCGTTAGAAAGTGCTATCATGTTGTACATACCAAGGCTTCTAATTAGACTTGGCAACCACTGATTGATTATCACCATAAGATGAAAGAGTAATTGCATCCCAACAATTATATTTTCTTAAGGGTACAAAATGCAATGTTCTGCTCTCAGCTGTCAGCAAGATTTCACTGAATGAAGGTCTGTTCTATCACCACAGGCTGTTCAAAGGCCCTTCTGAGAATGTAAATGGCACATTAAGCTCTAGAAAGATTGCTACCCAAAAGAAAATACATAGTGGAGTGAAATTGACTAAATTTTAATTGATGAATAGGAAATCACATGACATTATAGCTTCACATTCTGTAATTTTAGGAAAATATGGTCCATAGAAACATGCAAAATTTCCCTAAGCATTCCCATGCTTCATATGGTTCCCTTCTCATTCCTCCCCACCTCTCTCTCCCTGTTGACTCTGTTTCTCCACATGTAAATATTTCCACTTCTGTGAGGAGATACATGTGATTCATATACTGAAGATTGCTTTTTGGCTTTTTAGAAGTTAGAATTTTAGAATTTGGCTATTTAGAATTTCTAAATATATTCTAACATAAGTATTCTCCTTTCTCCTTTTCCTAAGGATGAAATATTGTCAAGTCAATAATTAATAATGACTCAAGATTAATTATTAAATATTGTTTTCATCCCAAAAAATACTCTTTGGGGATTATAAACTTTGTAGTAGCATTGATGTAGGTGCATCTTATCAATTCCAAAGTCAAAAATATGCTTAGGAGAAGTATGTGGTTCAGGAACTCTACAACCATGATAGGTGCTATAGTTTCAAATATTTGGGGGGGAAAGCAAATAGCTTATTTGTAATGTAGAAGAGTGACTTTAAGTTAGAGACTTACTTAGAGTTTAATTTTTTTGTTTTTACTGTATTATTTATTATTATTATCTTTATTTTAGAGAGAGAGAGCAGGGGAGAGAGACAGAGGGAGAGAGAATGAGAATTCCAAGCAGGCTCCATGTTTTGCATGAAGCCTGGTATGGGTCTCCATCCCACAACCCTTAGATCATGACCTGAGCTGAAATCAAGAGTCTGACACTCAATTGACTGAGCCACCCAAGCGCCCCTAACTTTTTTGTTCTCAGCTTTTCCAATAAAGAATATTGGATAACATCCTAGTTACAATTGCTGTGAAACAAACCACTCAAAACTGAGAGTAGAAAATAACACCATTTTATTACACTTCAGGACTCTCTAGGATAAGAAATGAGAAAGAACACTGCTTCACAGTGTCTGAGGCTTACCTGGGAATATTTGAACAGCAAGATACTGGAATCATCTAGAACTTTCTTCTCAAGACTTTCTTCTACCAGGGATAGGATGACTCTGGGGATAGACATGGCTGGATCTGTCAAATGGAACACCTACAAGAGCCTTTCTCTGTGGCTTGATATCCTCACAATGTAATGACTGTGAGAAAGAATGTGATATGAGTGAGCATGAGAATTTGGAAGAAGCCACATGAGTTTTCATAAGTAATCCTAGTCATATAGGACCACTTCTGCTGGGCTCTGTTAGTTGGAGCAAATGCACACCTCACCCATACTCATGGCAAGGGGACATAAAACAACCTCATGGGAGGAGGCTCCAATAATTTACCACAATTTTAAAAAGCCAACAAAATTTCATTTGGCCACAAATTATCACATCTAAGAAATGGAAATCAGGCTCTCTTAAGACTCTCAAAATGCCTAAACTCTTTATGGGACTAGGTTCAAAATTGAGCCAAGATTCTGTCATCTAACTATGGTCCGGGTATGGATGTCACTTCTCAGTGTGATCCCTCTAGTATAGTCCTTGAGTTTAGTTTCTCTTGGTCTTAAAGCTGGTGAACTAAAGAAATGTGTTATCTTGCTTCACACCCCCAAGTACATTGTGAAGTAAGCACAGGGTAACTGCAAGAGGCACTTCAACTCAGAGATTAGCATAAGGACAGGGAGTACACAGCCTTCTCTTCCCATTGCAGTTCTAAGACCCAGCCAGTAGGAGATGCCAGTTTCTAGATTAGAGCCCAGTCCTTTGGTTCATGGTCATGGAATTTTTCATGGCTGTGAGCTCCACCCTCTGGGCCCTCTGTCCTGTGAAAGGCAACCCATACTTGGAGCTGTGCAACTGTTTTCAACTTAAATCCTGCCTGGAAAAATAGGGGGTTCAGAGCCATCCCCCCTTTTTTTAAATTTTGCCCTGTCTCCATCTCTTTCTATCTAAGCTGCTCTAATTTGTTTTTTAATTGTATATGTTTCTTGTGTGCTCACTTTTCATTTACTTTACTAGTCAAAAGCCATACCTACAAATTTTTCTTTCTTGTGCTCCCTGTAAAGGTGCTATGACAAAAATCCCTGTAAGTCTTAGAACCCTTGGTGTTCAACAAAACAAGCCTAAGAGAGACTAAAAGTGTTTATGCTGCACACCTGAAGTCTTTCAGAAGTGTTACAAAGTATGTTATAGTCATCCATTGCTTAATTTTTAGCCTGAAACCATGTTTTGCTGACAGTACCCTGGATTTGCCTTGAGGCCTTTTACTACTTGGAAATATTCTGCTGGTGGTAGTGGGTCTGGTAGCCATAAAAACATGCCACTCAGATATCTCACTAGGTGAAGCTCGTTGACAGATAATCCCAGCTGTGGCATGCAGAATCTACTATGTAAGTAATAAGCCCATGTTTCCCATGGGCTGTTCTCAGTGACTGAGTGTAGCAAGGGTACTAAATTAAGCACATTCCTCCAAGAGGAAAGGATCCACTGATGGGGGACTTTGGCTTGAGGACTCCTTATCTGCCTAGCAGAAATTTCTTAGAACTGCACTATAGTTGGGTAATCTTCCTCTCCAACACTTTTTCTCTCTCTCCTTCACAGTGGATGACAGACCTGCATCACAATCAGATGTTTTTTCCCACCTCCTCTGGCTTCCCCACTCTTTCCCCTCACAGTATTTACTTGAGTAAATTTCTTGCATATTTAATCCCTTTTTTCTATCTGTTTCTTAGAATAACTGAGTAACACACATAATACTGAGAGTAAGAACTTCACAGTGGAGGCCAGGTAGAAAACTCTGAAACTACCTTCCCCACCCTCCTACCTTTTATGACAGTAAATCAAAAACAGTATCATATCCTGGAGTAAATAGAGTTTAAAGCTAATGACCAAAAGGATGCAGTGTTAATATCTTATTATATATAACCTCCATTTAATTCACCAATATGACCCTCCAAAAACTTGATGGATTCTGAATAACAACGTAGATTATTGAAGGCTTAACCAAGGACAGCTGCTGTGCCTTTTTCATTGCAAGAAAAAATTAGCAAGACTTCAGGTACTCTGAATGTGATCACTAATTTGACAACTGTATTAGTTGCAGATTAGAAAGGGCTATCAAACAGTTTGCATTCATGATAGTTAGACAACAACATTCATTTACAGTTTGCCTCAAGACTATGTTAATATTCTTACTTTCTGCCATAATACAGTCTAATGGTAATAGTTATGCTTGGACATCCCAAAGAACAGCACAGAGATCATTGAATTGATTATGTCATAATGGTTGGCAAAATGAGTAAGAGGTGGCTGGCAGCCTACAGGCCAGGTAAAGACACATGAGCCTCAGAAGCTGAGACTTAATAACTACAGAATCCAGATACCTACCTCCTCAGTGAAATTTTGTCTTCAGAGACATGACAGAGTATTTCCTTCAAAATAAAAGATGCATTGTTGCATCTTGTGTGTTCTACCACACAGCCTATGGTAATAAGCCCCTTAGAGTTCTGGAGACAGCATAATTTAGACTTAAGAATACTGCTTTACAGGGGCGCCTGCGTGGCTTAGTCGGTTAAGCGTCCGACTTTCGCTTAGGTCATGATCTCGCGGTTAGTGGGTTCGAGCCCCGCGTCGGGCTCTGTGCTGACTGCCAGCTCAGAGCCTGGAGACTGTTTCAGAGTCTGTGACTCCCTCTCTCTCTGACCCTCCCCTGCTCACCCTCTCTCTCCTAGAAATAAATAAAACATTAAAAAAATTTTTAAAAAAAAGAATACTGCTTTACAGAATAACATGGAAGACTTTAGCTTCTCATGGGACCTCCAAACAAACATCTTTGTTACTTGTAGTGTGACCATCTATCTCAGTGTTCCTGGCCTGGGACATGACACTTGCAATGCTAAAACCAAGAAAGCCGTGGACAAACCAATGTGGCTGGTTACCATAGTTAGGGTATAAAATCTGGCAGACACTGTAGTGTTGGAGGCATCAGCAGTGGGAAAATGTGGGATAAAGCTCATGGTAAGCCCGAGTGAAAGTATAAAATTGCAGACCCCCTAGAATTATGGGAAATGTGATGCCATTTCTGGCAGAGAATTATACTCCATCTGAGAAGCAGTTCCTGTTGTGTGTGTTACTTATTGTGATAAGAGATAAAATGCTTGACCTCGGAGCATAAATTGACTGTGTATTTGGAACTTCCTATTATGAGTTGGATTCTGTCAGATTCACCAAGCCAGAGGTGGACAGATTCAGAAGCAGTTTATTATAAAATAGAAATAGAATATCTAGGCTTGGAACAACAGTAACAGAGGACATGAATAAGCTGCATGAGTGGGAAATCCACATCCTCATTTCTCCTTTCATATTTGCAATAGCACCCTGTCCAGCTTTCACTATGACTTCCATATGGGGGATCTTGTAAGACTAACTGAAGAAGGAAAAGTTCCCACTTTAGTTCATGAACTAGCTCAGTCACATAATTTGGAGATTTTTATGCTACATGTTAATGCTTACCACCGTGGAAATGGCAATTAAAAATCAAAACATCAAATGAATTGGCCAGTTGACAATAGCCAACCTTCATCATCATGCACTCTAGAACTACCATGATGGGCTCATGATGGGAATTGTGATGGTAGCAAAGATTAAAACTGCATATAGGATCAAAAGCACAGATTCCCAATTACCAAGGCAATCTAGCAACTTCTGCCTTTGAAAGTCTTTCTTATCAGTGATAGAAATCAATGCCTAGTTGCCAATATGGCACTATTCCTCATGGAGACAAACCAGGCACTTGGGAGCAAGTCACCTACATTAGAGCATTTTGGTCCTGAAAAGGCCAGTGGTTCATTGTCATAAGTGTATAGACCTATTATGAATATGGGTTTTCATTTCCTTCAAGAAAAGTGTGAGCTAACAACATTATTCAAATGCTTATGGAATGCCTGACAGGGCAACATCTTACCCGGGGGGATACTTCATAGTAAAAGAGATGCTCCAGTAGGCTTCTGACGACAGAATCCACTGGCTTTATCACATGTCACACTCTCCAGAAATAGATGGTTAAGTGGAATGCAGAAGCAGTCTTCTAAAAACATAGTAAAAGCATAGAGTTAAAGCAAACACTCTGAAAAGATGGGAGTGTAGCATGGAACATTTGAGAACATTTGGGATATTATATATCTAGGGACCAGTAGATGAAAAGAGAAGTCTATATTTCTAGGAATAATTGGGTTTTATTCAATAATTACTTTTTAAAGTTTATTTATTTATTTATTTATTTTTGAGAGAGAGAGAGAGCATGCACAAGCAGGGGAGGGACAGGGAGAGAGGGATGGAGAGAACCCAACGGAGGATCCGCATTGTCAGCATAGAGCCCAATTTGGGGCTAGAACTGACAAACCACAACCCATGACCTTAGCTGAAACCAAGAGTCAGACGTTTAACCAACTAAGCCACCCAGGCAACCTAATAATTACTTTTCACTCAATGAGGACCTAGATATGTGCGGAATGCAGGTGATGGACTTGGGTATTTCCTGGGCTTCCTTTGTTCCACTGTAACTGTGAATGGGCATGTGTAGCAACCTGGATTTGATAAGGATATGACTGCCAAGGGTTCATCTTCTCAAAACTTCAGATTTAGACACTAGTGGGCTACCAGAGCAGCCAAGAAAATGCTGAGAGTGAGAGTCATTTAAGATGGATAATGGAGGAGGGAAGGGAATACTGCTGATGGCTCCAAGATAAGCTACTGTGGTGGGTGCTATAGTTCATCTCCCCTTCTAAGTTTACACTTAGGAAAAGAGGTTGCAGGGAACCATAGAGAAGTGCTCTTGGAACATGTGTAGAGAAGTATACTTTGCAGTGTAAGCAGTGAACTGTGGTTGCTAAGAAAGTGCAAAACCCAGACTTCTTGCTTACAGAGTATCTAATTGACAGATGACCACCATCTGTTAGCACCAGAATTTTTGTACCACAATCTTAATCTGCAGCAACTTTGGGCAGGCTAACATTTCTTAGAACTGCACTATAGTCTTAAGATTCTGCTTCTGTGTATGCAGTCTTCTTTCCTTTTTCTCTCTGCTTTACAGGTGTCATGCCTGCATGATGGTCTACCACTTCTCCCTCCCTCACAGACTCCCTTCTCTTCTTACCTCACAGCTATTTCCACCCCTCACCATAAAGCCATTGCAGTCCAATCCTATTTTGACATCTGCTTCTTGGAGGAGCTGAACTGAGCCTGAACCACACTAGGAGTGAATTCTTATATTTTGAAGCCAGAAAATTCTGATTCTCATATTTTCTCTATGTTCTACCTGAAAAAATAAGTAAGTTCTCTTGAGCTCATCACTCTCTATTCTCATCTTATGATACACACTTTCAAAATATAATTGACTTTGAACATGTTGCCTAAAAATCTCCTTCACTGGATCCATCATGTCATTGGGTACTTTGTCTCTTTTCCATGGTAGTTCAGGTGTAAGTTTTGCTTAATTTCTCATTACTATGTAACAAGAAATCTGTTTTCCTCCAGGTTCTAATAACAGCTTCCTTACTTATTTTTAAGCCTTCCCAACAGCCTCCTCAAGTCCTATTCAAGCATCTTCCATGACCTAGTTCCAGGGTAACAACATATATTTTCAATATTTGCTTTATATTTTTTTAATTTTATTATTATTTTTAATTTATTTTTTGAGAGAAAGAGAGTGCACACGAGTGAGCGAGAGAGAGAGAGAGAGAGAGAGAGAGAGAGAATCCCACAAGAATCACAGAGAGAGGGCGATAGAGAGAATCTTGAAGCAGAGCTGAGTTCACCCAATGTAATGAGGGGCTCAAGCTCACCCGGAGTGGGGCTAGATCTCACCCAATATGGGGCTCAAACTCATGAACCCATGAGACCATGACCTGAGCTTAAATCTATGCTTAACTTACTGAGCCATCTAGGTGCCCCTCGCTTTATATCTTAGATTTTTGTGTTTTGTTGTTTTGTATTTAATTTTTATTTTATGACTTTACCCCCACTTCAAGGTATCACATTCCATTTCAATTAGTGTTGCTGCATAAGAACCCGTTTCAAGCTAAGCACATACAGCAAGTATTGGACTATGTTCATGCATTCACTTTTGCTTTTCCCTCATGTTCACAGTAAATCCAAACCCGTTCAATATCAAAAGGGAGACAGTACATAGACCCTACTGCTCAATAGGAAAAGTGCCAGCACATTTGGATCCCTATTTATTAAAATATCCATAGATGATATTTATCAACTGATTACCATTTTGAAAATGTATAACATTAATGAAAGAAAATGTGTGATGATAACTAACAAACTAGGGAAATTTTTCAGACCTACAAAAATATTCACTAACCCTTCCTACACTTAAGATTCTTCTTTCTATCAATTGCTACTACTCTCCTTTCAGTACAGAAAAGCAAATGTCTTTAAAACTGGTTCTCTACTATCCAGGGACATGTTTTGTTTTTTTGTTTTTTTGTTTTTCCTCTCTCTACTAATGAGCCTACGGTATTTTCCCTTATGTTAACTCAAATCCAAATTTTTCAAATTTCCCTTGTCTCTGCCTTGAAATTTGATTCTTATCTCCCTCTTAACAGCAGTCCTTTGTTCTAGAAAGTTCAGCCTTCCGTATATGCCTTCATAATACCTAAGTGAAAAGGATTTTGTCTTTCTTCTCCATCACTCCAAATCTCATGTTTGCTCTGACAAATGGCTAAAAACCTAACTTTTCCCAAAAGATTATCCTAATTCACCTTCTCACAGATCTTTCTCTTTGAATTTCTAAGTCTCCATAATACACATACAAAAGTATGTTTTCTAACCATATATCCTGTTAGCTAAATGAGAATAAGACACACAGTCCTATTAATTTTATATTATCTAAAATCTTTTTTTGGATTAATAAATTAATACTGTTTTCTTGGGCATTTTTGTACATTTGATTTTTCCCTCTAATTCATGGTGTTGATCTTACTCAGAAGTTTGCTGATCCTTATTTGTGTGCTTTAGTCTGAGGTCAGAATTCTCCCATTTGCATTCTGGTATGTCTGATCTCCCATGTGGGCTATGACATCTTATTTGGGTCCTTAGCTTATTTGTTGTGGTAAATTTCAATTGAATGCCTTTAAAAAAATGTTACGCGATTCAGTGCCTCTGAGAAATCTTTATTTTGGTCAAGGCTATATGCTCATTGACCTGTTTGGATGTTTCTTTTCTTTTCTTTTCTTTTCTTTTCTTTTCTTTTCTTTTCTTTTCTTTTCTTTTCTTTTTTAGATTGGAGATAGTAAGCAGTGATTTACAATGTTTGAACCATCTTCCATTTTGATAGAGAAATTGTCCACTGTATACTTTATTTTATCTTTGCCGTCACTGACAGGGATCATATATGCATCCACTTGGCTTACACAATAGCTAAAAGAGTATCTTAAATGTGGCAAATGCTCAATGAATGTTTTTTGAATGATTTAATTAAACATCTTCATTCTAATTCATGGTTTAATTCTGACACTCTCTTGGGAATGTGCTTTTAAACTGAAATGAAAACACAATATCCCTTTGGATGTAAAACATAAGAAAATATTCATAACCAGAGACAAATTTGGGAATTAGGGTTCACTTCAGAGAAAATTATAGTTTTAGATCCAATCTAAATTTTATGACATTTCAGATAAGACTGGTTTTACTACTTTATTCACAAAAAAAGATTTATAAAGTAACTAATGTTTTTTTAACTATTATTCTGGATGCTGATTTTATAGAAATAAACAAAATGAAAAATATATCCTACCATCAAGGAGTACATATGTATTAGAGCACAAAAGTGTTTTCAAGGAGACAAGTATGGCTGAAACAGAAGTGCCAACACAATACCAGATGGTGGGGACAGAGAAATTGTGAAGGAAAGATTGTGCAGAAACTTTTAGGCCATTGTGAAGATTTTCAGTTTTAATAGGACCTATATGGGGGGACCACAGGAAGGTTTTGAAGGAGGAGTGACATCATTTTATTTATATTTTAGCAGAATCACCCTGGCTGCTATGTGGATGTCAGCCTCCTAAGTAGATATTAGCCTGAGAGAGATTAAGAGTGGAAGCCTGAAATCCAGTTAGGGTGCCATTGTTGTTAAACGGGTAAGAAATGATGGGGGCTTAGTTCAGGAATAATAGTAATAAAAGAGGAAGAAGTGGGCAGGTATACTGGGCTATTAACTGAAACATGAAGGACCAAAGGAGAAATGAGTTTTGTAGAAAGTTAAGTATGTATCCTTTTAAATGTCCCAGAAGTAATATGTTTTATTAATTGAAACCATGGGATAAAAAATTCTTATAACCACAAGAAGCTATCTCTCTTCCATTTCAGGAGACATTTCAATTTCCAAGCCTTTACTAGAAGGGAATGATTGCTGCAGGGACAAGTGCTTTGAATAGTATTGTCCCCTAGTCCTTCTGTGCAGTATTCATCACCTTCATTTACTTTTATATTGTTCTATAGCAGTCATTCTCAAACTTTTGATCTCAGGACATTTTTCCCCATCTCATAAATTATTGAGGACTCTAGGCCTAGCAAGGAGTCAGAAACCCCATATAGTAATTTAAATAGTGGAAGTTCAATGTAAATAATTATTATCCGGCTATTATAGTAGAGTCAATATAAAGATAGAAAGGTAACTCTATCTTTCTATTTACTATATAAAGTCTAAGGAACTGAGAGAGAGTTCCCCAAAAAGGACAAACTTGAAAAGGGTATCCTCTTCCCAAAGTTGACACTCAGAGCTTGTTGAACAAGGTCTAAAAAGCTAACTAGATGGTAGAATTTTGCACAGTTGCCCGGAAGAGCTGGTCCAGAGTCACTAGACAAAGTGAAAGATCTCACTAAGGAGCAGGTGAACTGAAGCTAGTACCCAGGCTCCTAGTGGGAATCAGAGCATCACTGTAAGAACTGCTGAAACCAGGGGCTGGATGGGCCTCCTTCTTTACAAACCTACTACACTCTGTGCATGCCTGGGCTGTGTGTGATAAAGGTAAGGTGGTCTGCTCACTAAACAGCAGACTGATGGGACCTCTGGAATGTGAATGTGCAGAGCTGAAGAGCGTATGCAAGACTAGTGATCTGGGCTGGGCTGCAGATGCTGCAGTGTGTGGGTGGTCCTGGCTACACCACTGCTGCCTAACAGTGAAAGTTACAGAAATCTGGCTATGAACATCCTCCACCGCTAGAGTCACTCCAGTGTTATTACAGGCCAAGCTCAACCTCCCATTGACTGACAAAGGAGAAATATTTACAAGGAACAACACCATTATCACAGAGCAGAGAGAATTCAGAGCTGAGAGGCCATAAAATGATAGCTGGCACAAAGTCCCAAAAGAACTTTTGTTTATATAGGTTAAATCTAGTATAAATTAAAACTATAAAATGTTAAAAATATTTTAATAACTTATTTAAGCTGGTAATGATAAATCTACTTCATGTCTACGTGTAAACATAATATTATGAAAAAATATTTTAAAAATATAAACAGTGACAGTGTTTTACATTTTGCAAATTTTTTGATGTCTCCTTGAAAAGAAGACAATTGGATTCTTATATCTGCTTCATTCAATCTATTGCAATATGCTGTTTTGGTATTTTGAAAATTCATTCATAAAAATATGTAGTTAGAAAATGGAAGAATATTTTTTGTTTGTTTTGTTTTGTTTAGAGAGAGAGAGCATGAGCAGGAGAGAGGGGCAAAGTGAGAGAGAGAGATTGAGAAAGAGAGAGAGAGAGAGACAGAGAAAGACAGAATCCCACACAGGCTCCATGCTCAGAGCAGAGCCCAATGCAGGCCTTAATTCTACAACCCTGGGATCATGACCTGAACTGAAATCAAGTTTCAGATGCTCAACCAACTGAGCCTTCCAGGTGCTCCCAAAAATAGAAGAATATTTTAATAGGCTTTTCATATAATCATGGAGAGTCTTCTTTGATAGAACACCAAAAATTGATGAGATAGTTTCTTAAATATTGATTACACTGCAAAATCTGAAAACATATCAATAAAACTTTACAGTCTATATTGCACCAACAGTCATTTATTAATCTTGAATTATTCAATGAATATTACCATTGCATGATTTTATAACAGTGTGTTAGCCATTTGGAAAATATAGTTTCATTGGTTTATGCAAATCTATTAAATATTGACACGTCATTACATAATATTAAAAAAAATCACACTCCTTAGTAGCAACTTTGATCTCATCAAAACATCTTTAAATATTATGAAGCTGACAAGCTCATAGTGGCAGATAAAAGTTTTCCAAAATGTTAATATTCTCTTGAAAACTCAATTTTGTGTCCCTTGTCAGCATATACTATCAGTTACTTTAGTTACTTGTTTATTTTTGAGAAAATCTGACAAATACCCAAGTCAAAATATCCAGAGTTTATCAGTTTGTCATTCTTTTAAGGAAAAATAATGTTTCATGAAGTTTTCAGTTCAGCTCACAACTTAATCACACAAGTGCTTTCCTTTAAGTGGCTATCATATTCAGTATGCTGCAGAAGTACTTTACGCACACTTTCCATTCTGTCCCACAGTATATTAGAAATACGTACTCAAAAGATGAGATTTAATAAAATTTGTACTTTTTACAACTTCATTAGGGACATTTATAACTGAAATTGTCATTTAATACCTACCAAACTATAACAGTTACCACTATAGTACTACTTGACTACTAGTATACACCTTGATTCCTGCTAAGGTACCAGCAATTTTGTCCACTCTTGCTTTTAACCATCATTTCTTCTTTTATTCATCATTTCTTTTCTGTACTCCTATAGATCTTTCAATGTACATTTTTTAGTGCATGTACCTTACTTGTCCTTGAGCAATGACCAATTATGTTTCTGTCTCTGCCATATTCCCAAGCTCCATGAAGTCAGGATTTATATTTGATTTCACTCCATAGTTTATCCCAAACACCCCAGTGATTTCTATCTAATAGTAATCTAGTAAGTAGTGGTTGAATGGGTTAATTAATAGATTTTTTTGTCCTAAACTGGAGACAGTATATTTTAGAATACTGCTGATGATCATTCCCACCAAGCCCTTCTGTACTTAAGTTATGTTCAATAATTTATATTTACCAATACATAGGAGTAATCATTTGCCTTACAGGAATATATACACATTTGTAATTTTATTTTAATTATTAATTTACTCCTCCGTACCTTTATGATAATGGAGTTCCATATGGACAAGGAATATGTCTTATTTTTTTCATTTTGAAAGTTTAATGTATAGTATAGTATCTCGTATGTGTGATTGATTAAAAAATTGATGGCTGTTGAATAAACAGACATTTTTTGGATGAAAAGCTTATTCTCACCTTAAAAAAGTAAGGCAATAATTGATGCTGGAATAACTAGAATATCACATGAAAAAAATTAATCTAGACACAAACCTGAATAAACTAAACCTAAATAAACACTTCACTAAAAATTAACTACAAATGGTTCACAAGCCTATGTGCAAAATGCACAACTGAAGAACTCCTAGAAATAGCAGAAAATCTAGATGAAACTGCATTTGGTGATGACTTTTGACATATAACACCAAAGGCAAGATCCACAAAATAAATGTTTGATAAGTTGGACTCCATTAAAATTAAAAACTTCTCTGTAAAGTAAAACAACAGGGAAATACCACCACACACCTATTAAAATGTTCAAACTCAAGGGGCGCCTGGGTGGCTTAGTCGGTTGAGCGTCCGACTTTCGCTTATGTCATGATCTTGGGGTTCGTGGGTTCGGGCCCTGCATCAGGCTCTCTGCTGACTGCCAGCTCAGAGCCCGGAGACTGTTTCAGTCTGTGACTCCCTCTCTCTGACTCTCCCCTGCTCACGCTGTCTCTCTCTCTCTCTCCTAGAAATAAATAAAACGTTTAAAAAAAAATGTTCAAACTCAAGAACACTGACAATACCAAATTCTGGTGAGGATTTGGAGCAACAAGAACTTCATTCATTGTTGATGAGAACACAAAATGGTACAGTCACTTTAGAAAACAGTTTTGTAGTTTCTTGTAAAACTAAACATACTCTTACCATACAATCCATAATTAAGTGCACCTTGGTATTTACCCAAAAGTATTAAAAACTTGTGTTTGCACAAAAAACTGTTCACAAATGTTTATATCAGCCTTATTTATAACTGCCCAAATTTGGATATAACCAAGGTAAGTGAATGGATAAATAAATTGTGATACATCCAGACAATGGGCTATTATTCAGTACACGAATACGTGCAAAGATTATTAAGCCACGAAAATACATGGAGGATATGTAAGTGCACCTTACTAAGTGAGAGAAGCCAATCTGAAAAGTTGGCTCTCTAAATAATTTCAACTATATGATATTTATATATGACAGTCTAAAAAAGACAAAGCTATGGAGATAGTAAAAAGGTCAGTGGCTGCCAGAGATTAAGGGAGAAAGAAGGATGAATAGACAGAGTACAGAGGATTTTAGAACAGTAAATTACTCTTTATGAAACTATAATGGTATATACATGTCATTATAAGTTCGTCCAGTTCCACAGAATGTACAACACCAAGATTGAATCTAATGTGATAGCAGTGTGTCAGTGTCATTGTAGGTTTATCAGTTGGCTCAAATGTACCATTCTGAGCAGAATATTGATAACCAAGGAGGCTATCATTGTGTTGAGGCAGGTGGAATGTGGGAAATCTCAGTACTTTTTGCATAATTTTTCTTTGAACCTAAAACCACTCTAAAAAATAAACTATAGGGACGCCTGGGTGGCTCAGTCAGTTAAGCGTCTGACTTTGGCTCAAGTCATGATCTCGCAGTTCATGGGTTTGAGCCCCTCATTGGGTTCTGTGCTGGCAGCTCTGAGCCTGGAGCCTGTTTTGGATTCTGTGTCTCCCTCTCTCTCTGCCCCTCCGCCACTCATGCTCTGTCTCTCTCTGTCTCAAAAATAAATAAAAACTATAAAATAAATAAAAATAAACTATATTTTAAAAGAAAAGAACTTTCCTTCTATGCAGGTGTCCACTGAATATAATCCATACTATACAGATTATAAAACATATTCACACAGAACATTTTATTTTTTTCTTATGATAAACCAAGGAAGTATAAAATACAGATATTTTCACCATTTCCTTCACATGTCATAGCTACACATTTATGCTGTTGTTAACCAGTCCTCCCATTACTGCTAAATGTTAACTTTTGGTAAAGCTTTAGCTGTGTAATATATGCAGACAAATGTGTGGATTTATAATTAGTTGAACACTTAGATAGCTTAATCACACTGCTAAAACTATTATAGGAACAATAGTCATCATGTACTGACTATGTACAACAATTGTGCCAAATGCTCAATATTGTCTTATTTTTCTTAACAACCATGTAAACAAGTTTATATATAAGTATATCTATTTTCACATAAGGAAACTGAAGCATAGAAACATCAAGTAAATTTATGGAAAGTTACACAGTTAGCAGTTAGAACCAGGGTTTGAGCCCATGTACTCATTCTATTATTCTCTTAAACAGTCTAATATCACATTTTAGCAAAAATAATCATTAAATATTATTGAAAAAACACATATTTTGCTAAACATTCTAAATCAAACACTGTCTAACCTTTTAATGGTTTATAGCCCAAGATGCCCTTTGTGTAAATGCAAAACTTATAAGTGGGGTTTGCATTGGCCCTAATAGTTTGTTTTACATGATGTTATGAAATTAAATAATTCTAATGATTTGAATTCCACTGATTTATATCTCCACTGCTGTTGTAATAGAATAACAACCTACAGCGTCCTCTTTTTACTCACCGGTCATTTCAGGAGTCCCTAAGGATGCTCATTAAACCTATCTTCTCCCAACTGTTTTTGGTAGCTGTGATGGTTAACTTTATGTGTCAACTTCTAGAGTGTTTTGAATGAAATTAATGATTACATTGGTGAACTTTGGGTAAAGCGGAGTGCCCTCCATAGTGTAGGTAGGCTTTTTCAGTTGAACAGCTGAATAGAACAAAAAAATTGATTTGCCCAAGCAAGAGAAAATTCTCCAATGGCTGCTTTTGGATTTCACTTGTGCTATCAGCTCTCCTTGGTCTTCAGCCTGCTTTCCCACACTGCAGATTTTAGACTTCAGTCTCCGGAGTCATGTGGGCCAATTCATAAAATAAATCTTCCCTTCCCTTCCCTTCCCTTGTCTTCCCTTCCCTTCCCTTCCCTTGCCTTCCCTTCCCTTGCCTTCCCTTCCCTTGCCTTCCCTTCCCTTGCCTTCCCTTCCCTTCCCTTCCCTTCCCTTCTCTTTTCTTTTTATTCCTTCTCTAGAGAACCTGGACCCTCTGCTATCAATGACCTAGCCTCTCATGGTGCCCTACTTACATGGTGATTTGTGACACACAGGAAAAAAAGGCCACTCACTCTCATGCAGTATTCTGCTGGCAAGGCTCCCGAATCAGACCTGCTTATAACCCAGTGTTTTACACAGTTCTTCTGTTCAATTTTTCTTTTATAGTCTTTTTTCTCCTTGGGATCTATGAGATTGGGCCGAAAGTACTCATCATGGTGTAATCAAAATCATGATTCCCCTTCTACAATGACCCTAGTTTAAACAGTTAACTCTCATGCACAGCTATTCCTTCTCTTGGGATGAATTATCTCCCTTTGTTACTGTCAGGTTGGTCTGTTACACTATTTTTTCTATGACATGCTTCAGACATTTCATTTCCTCAGTAGAGTTCTTTCCTAAGGATCACTTCAGATGTCATGCAAGAAATTTTCTTATCGAATGCCTTGCTAGGACTCTAAGAATACCAAATATGTCTGAATCTCAACAAAGATAATATTATCCAACAAAGTTAACATTTCTGCAGTATGCAATAATATGCTGCAGAAATATTCCTTACTTTTGTTCTAATTCCAAGGAATTCATATTCTTTGGGAAAATTAACTCTCATGCATCCTACTTCATGTTTCCACTTGACCAGATGTTCAATAAGCACCAAACGCTAGAAGTTCCACTAACTTCACATATGGACATGGAGAGCTCTAATTTTACCCAAATTATATTTGTGTAATAAAAGTTTTATGAATGAAGGATAAGGAAAAATGCTGTTCTTTCATAAGTGTCATCTGACCAGTAAGCACATATTTATGGGCACAGTGGAGTAGAATGTGATATCTGCATTGTCTCCCCAAAAATATGTCATTTACACTAATATTAATTATCATTTCACAAGATTAGATTAGGAAGAAAAAGCAAGAATAGAAGAATAATACAATCTATAAAAGAAGTTTAATTTTTTGAGACAGTGAACAATGACAGCTAATTAGCTTTTAATGTTTAACTAGGTAGGTAAGGTCACAACTGAATTTTTGGTTTTCATCCTATTATTAAGTCTTCTATAAAGAGGTGAAATTTTAGAACCTATTTGAAGAACAAAGACAAAAATGGACTTAGCACTCCAGGGGATAAAAAGAAGATTCTTCAGACATTAAGATAACTTCACTACTACCTACTCATTACCTATCTTATAACAATAGCCACCTAGTCAATGACTCATCCAAACCAAATGTGTGAAGTGTGCAACGAATGCTCAATAGGTCAAAAGACTTACACTCCATTTGCTGGTATTAAGATATAGGTGTTAAAGTTGAGGAAATAGAAAATAAAAGCTGATGGAGAATTCACTGTGGTTGTTAGCTCTAACAGGTTTCCAAGTAAGCCAACATCACTTATCTGTTGTTCAAACAAATGTATCTCTATTATGCCCCCAGAACTATGTCTACTGCCCAGAAGGGTGCACTCCAGGTCATATCAGGAGGTAAAAATGAGCTAAGAAAATTGTGAGCTAAGATAAATTTCTAGCACATGAATATTGAATGTGACACTATTTAACTGATACTATAAAGGACACATTTTCCTGTTACTGAATTCTCTACTTATTTTGAAATCTCAAAGTATTGTTGTTATAATTATATCCAAAAATCGTTAGCTAGAGAATGCTTCCTTTAAAAAAAAAAGGCTGTTAATGATTCTGTATGCTAAAACTTTCACACCTAAAACTTACCCTTGTAGTTTATGCCATTAAGTTTTCTTAATAACAACTTAGGGATAATATTCTACATTTGAACATCTTAGTGTTAGAGTTCATTTTTGACCAGGATATTTAATACACATTGGTACATTTTTAAGAACAGTAGTTGAGTGTAGGCTAACAAATAACTTTCTTTTATATTGTAATAGAAGCTATTTATTGTCCCAATATGTTAAAACTTTATTATTCTCTAACTGCATCAAAGGTACTCAGGTATTTCCCTTGGTAATACTAGAAAGCATTATTTCTCTTCTCCATATATACTTTCTTTATGTTTATTTATTTTTGAAAGAGAGAGATAGAGAAAGAGGGAGTGGCAGAGAAGGGGGGACAGAGAATCTGAAAGAGGCTCTGCACTCACAGCAGCACTTGAACTCTTGAACTGAGGTCATGACCCAAAATGAAGTTGGACGCTCACCCAACTGAGTCACCCAGGTTCCCCATATATTTTCTAGTCTTTCAAGATTATAATAGTGTTTCCATTCAAATGTTCAATCTTAAATATGTATTAATCATATGACAATACTAATCATTGGAAGGATTAGCAAGTTTGAAAATAATGATGATATTTCTGCAAATGGGGAAGTAGCACCAAAACATCCCAATTTGCTGGACATCATATTCCTCTTAGTATTTAATTTTAGCTCCTTTGAAATAATGCTTTTGTGCTCTAGAGCAAGCACTATTGGTCACTTACCTAATAGCCATTCTTCCTGAATTTTTTTTTTTTTTTTGTTAATCTAACCACAGATTTACTTAGACACCAGATGGCTACCTGCTTCAGAAAAAGGGGCTCCTCCTTAGACCTACCTAGAGGGTGAATCTTGAGAATATCATGGCAATTCGCTCCTCTCAAGCCTTATTTAAGAATGATTTAAGAAGGATTTTATTATATACTTTCAGACAAAGACAGTGTTGAAGAAATTTAGGGGCTTCTGGAAAAGATTCCATCCCTCTTAGAGAGGTTCATATCCTCTTTACCCCTTTTGACATTTAGATGGTTGTGTGAGAGTGGGATGCTGAAAGCTCATCAGTAACACCAAAAAGGGTCAAGTCTACAAACATTAGCTGACAGGAAGAGGATGCTTGCTCAGAAAGATTAGAGGAATTGGGTGTTTGATGATTTCTTTTAGCCATTGATTTAATGAATTCTGGAACTTCCTCCATTGGGACTCTTGTTACATGAGGTCATGTGTCCCTGTTGTCTAAGCAGTTTTGAGCTGGGAGTAGTACTACTTGCAGCTGAAACTATTCTAATTGATACATCTTAACATTTAGAACCCACACTTATTTAGTATCTGCTTTCACTTTCCTCTAGGATCTTGAATTTTTGAAAGGAAATATTAAACCCCTGCTCTCAGAAAGACCAAAAATTTTCCCAAATAACCATTGGTGAGGTGCTGTGGGACACATTCTGAAAGAATATGTACTGTTTTTAGGTTTTAATCTGAAATCAGGAATTCCCAACCAATTCTGGTAACTATACAGTTAAGCATTATATTTTAAAATACAGAACAGTGAATAATGTTGAAGTAATTAGATTTTACATTTAAATATCATTTTAGAAGAGCTAAAATTATCTTTATATATACATATTATTATACATTCTCTCTCTTAAAACACTTCAAACTAATCTATAATCTGTGTCAATATTATGCAAATGCTAGGATTTGTAACCTAGATGTCTCACTAAATTTTCAGAGAACAACTAGGAAACTGCAAAATTTCTTGTTAGAACAGATGGTCTTTTGATTAATGCTCTAGTGCATAATTCTACCTCTGTTGAGTCATTTTAACAAGAAAGTGTTTTAAGTGTTCTGCCAGTTGGCTGGCCAAATTACCAACAGGCACCAGTTAAGGTGTAAACCAGAAGTATAAATCCACCTAGTGATCCATGAGCAAGTGAAACTATATCTGCAAGAGACTTTCTAATAGAGAAGATAGTGAAGTAAGATTTCAGAAAGCAGCATGGAAAAAGCTTCTCATTACTCTAAATTTCTAGCCAGTGGCAATTACATGATACAAGCCTATGTTAAAACTAGTCATTTAAATAGTTCAGAACAGAACAAATCAGAAATAACCAAAGTAATCAAAGTCCTTTGGGTTTAGTCTTTAAAAAGTTCTGAGAGAAGAAATGAAATGTGTCAGTACCAGATTTAAATCAACTTAAATAATTGGAGAAATGATGTTTTCAACTCATATATTAATAGTACATTAGACTTAATGTGCATTGGCATTATCTACATACACTCTTCCATAAATAGCCAAAAAACTTACATTTAAATAATTTTGGTAAAAAAAAACCTTCAAATTTGAAATGCAGTTATGAATCCACTTATTGTTTCTTAAAAAATTTAAAAGCTCCAGGAATTTATCTTTCAATTCCAATATAGTTCATTTCAAAGGTCTTTTTGTAAACATGAAACCTTTTAGATTAAGCTTTTCCTAACTGCTGCTTCCAGTTTTAGCATATTATATAATTTTGCTTTAAAAAAGTCTTTGAACTTTTAACCTTGTACTATGGGCTAAGTCATAAATTATCAGTTACTAGTACTCTTTTATATAAATTGGAAAGAAGTAAAGTCAGTGGATAGGTTTAAACTTTTCTGAGCATGTTGCTGGTTCCTCAGTCTGCTGGAGGATCTGCTGGATTCAGAGTAAAAAAGTATATGCTCTGTACCACTTCCCAGATTTTCTGTTCAAATCCTCATTAGTTTCCTCCAGTATAATTACTTAATGATAATATAATTAATGAAGATTAGTAATGGCTTTCCATTATTGTGGTCTACCAAAAGGCCTAATTTATTTAAGGAACTTATTCATATACACCTATACTTTCCTAACTTTTAACTTATTTTAGCCCCTCCCCACCCCCAGTTGTACTTCACTATATTTACTGAATATCTACATGGGCAAGTAAGTGTTAAGTGATATAGAATAGAGGCTACAAGGCTTATATCTCACATAAGGATTAGTCAGTACAGAGCAGGTTATACTGTGGTAACAATCACAAGGGTTCTATGGTTTAACAACACAAAAGTTTATTTCTTTCTTGTATGTAACCTGTTAGAAATTACAGCAACTGTTTAGGATAAGTAGGGCCCCAGCAACTGAGACTGAACTGATCTATGATTTTATCATATCAGCATAAGTCCTTGTCTGCTGTTGCTTTAGAAGAGAGCTTGAGAATTGTTCATTGGCTTTTCCAAGCTTTGTCTTGAAGTGACACACATCCCCGCTTCCCAAAGTCCACAGGCAAAGATGCATTATATAGTCAAGGGGAACAAGAATATGGTGGTGCAGATGAAATGTTCGGAAAGTGCAACTGTTGCTGCCATAGTGGGAATTTGAAAATATTCATCCTCTTGATAACAGCAAGAACAATGAAAATTCTGCTAACAATCAGAAATGGGGGTGAATGAACAACAGTAGATTAAATGCCACACATGAGTGAAATCATGGTGCTTGTGTTTCCCTGATTGACTTATTTCATTTACCCTTAAACCTCCTAACGCCATCTATGTTGTTGCAAATGGCAAAATTTCATTCTTTTTCATGGGAAAGTAGCATTCCATGCTTTATCCATTTATCTATTGATGGGCACTCAAGTTGCTTCCATATCTTGGCTATTGTAAATAATGCAGCAATAAACATAAGGGTGCATATATCTTTTTGAATTAGTATTTCATTTTCTTTGGGCAAATACCCAGTAGTGTAATTGCTGGATCATATGATAATTCTATGTTTAATTTTTTGAGAACCTCCATACTCTTTTCCAGTGGCTGCCCCAGTTTGTTTTCCCACCAACAATGCACGAGGGTTCCTTTTTCTCCACATCCTCGCCAACACTTGTTTCTTGGATTTTTTATTTTAGCCATTCTGACAGATATAGAGTGATATCTCGTTATGGTTTAAATTTGTATTTCCCTGATGATTAGTGACATTGAGCATCTCTTCATGTGCCTTTTGACCATCTATATATCTTCTCATATTCAACAGTTTTTGACAGATATCTGGCATTCATTACTGATGCCACAATTATAAATCCCTAGATATGGTAATTATCCAGGATAAACTACTGATGACAAAAAGAGAAACAGAATGGGAGAGACACTGTTCTAGTCATGATGCTTACATTATATGATGTAATATTCACAACAACTATCCAGACAAATCAGTTAATGGGCTGAGAAGTTCAGTAACTTTCCAGAGTCAGTGTTAAAGCAGAGATTTGACTGCATGTCTACCTGATTCTTAATGTTGTGTATTACCTCAATCCCATAATAATTTTCCCATAAGAACATTTAGTACTCTAACAAAGAAAAACATTGTCATGAGAAACTCCATGCCCTATATCTCTTCCTTTCCTCTTTCCTTGACATACTATTTACTTTCATATATGGTAGTGATTTCATTCACTCTTGCCAGTAAAAAGCCCACCAGTTAGCATACTTCATTAAATATGGCTGCAATGCATAAAAATTACCGTTTAACCATCTCCCCTAGTCTTGGTCTCTGCATTTTTCTTCTTTAGTTGGGAAAAGCCAGACAGCATAGCTGTTCTTAGGCTAGGTAGACATGTTTTAGAGAAATAATAAGGTTTGTGAAAATGGATATCTCCCTTTCATATATATATAAATATTTTCAAACAACATCTGTTCTCGGACTAAAAAGGGAAGGGTCATCCTGCTAAATCTAGTTAAATCATCATCCCCTTTCTATTCCAGAAAAGACTATCTGTGGAAATTTCTTTCTTTGTTTCTAAACTGGAGGTCAATGACATTTTTGACAAAAAAGAGTTTTAAAATTTTTACTAATTTTTTTGTTCAGCGAATACATATTTATTGAATAAATGTTTGTTGAATTTTTAACTGCTAGGTACCATAGTCATTGTGTACAATTAAACCATATTTACTGTTTCCTTTCAATTTTTCAGTCAAAAAAGAGGTGGCACATGGAGATTGCATGAGGGCAGAGAAAAGAGTAGTCATCCCCTCCATCACCTCAAACATAACAAGATGAACAGATTCCAGTGTTTTAATAGAATTTCCAATTTAAGGACATTGGGACAAAAGGCACACTCAAAAATTTTTAATGTAACAGAGTCTTGGCTTTCATTCAGCTCCCCAAGTCTTAGATCATTCTCTAGGTCAGAATAATAAGTCAAGTACTTTTTTATTTATTACCCACATTGTTGGTGACAAGTTTGTATGTCAGTCTTTTCCATTTGTTGTTTCATTTAAGCAGCATGTTTTTCCAGCAGTAAAATGTGTTACTTATTTTGGAATTTAGGGGTGGAGCAAAGACTATAAAGTTTAAGTGGATCTTTGTGCTGAAATGGGAAGTAGTTTTTTTGCATCAGACTGACCTACATTGTAGAGATTACTTAAAATATGATGCAGGTGATCTGATCAGGAATTCACAGTCTTAAATAATGCAAAGTTCTAACACTGGGATGTGTTCACACATGACACTGATGTCACCAGGTACAGATTCAATATTATGAACCCGGGTTAGAGAAGCAGGCAAAAGTTGGTTTAAATTAAGGAAGGAATGACTTAACCAAGATGGCCACATAGGTTGTTCCAGACTTCTATCTCATTTTCAATAAGAATAAGTAACAACTATTCACAAATAGGATACCTTCAGAGATCCTAGAACACAAAAGTGACGCTGAAGTTACCCTCTCCCCTGCACTGAAAAGGCCAAAAAATAAATAAATAAATAAATAAAAGGGGAAGAGGAGGTTACACATTGACCACATTATTCCTCCCACCGGCCAGCATGACATCAGGTGGAGAGGTCTCTCCTGAGCTTCCAGTTTATCCAGTGGGAAAAGAAAACCCAGGGGGGACAATCATTCCCCTAGAACTGGAGTTGCTTTGTGGGCACCCCTAATCTGATCTTGCACTATATGGATTGCAGAGGAATCTAGGGGCTCAACCACTGGGAGTCTGACTATAAAAGAGAAGAGGGAAAGAGCTGGCAACAACTAACACATGGATATTGACATACTGAGTTTATACCTGCAGTGCCCAAGTAATTATCCAACCAGGAGATTTGTTCATCTACAGAGCTAAAAATGAGGGCACACTCTGACTAGAGAGCTTGTCAGGGTATAGATCTGCCTTTTTTGGATCTTCAAGTGAAGAATTTTGCTGGCTCTAGAGCCCTGCTTGCCCAACTTCAGCCAAGGAAATGAATCACAGCCCAACTCACTATAGAAAGTGTTTTCTAACCCATCTGATCAGAAGAGCTGGTGACAACTCCTGGAAACAGTGCAGCCCAGAACCACTTGAGCTGAGAGGAGGAAAGACAGAATTGATTGTCCCCAGAACAAAGCTACTACCAGATATGAAGCATTCCCATGCTCTACACAGGCAGGGGACTGATTGGTAGCCAAGGCTCAAGGTAGTTCCTGCCCCATCCAAATGGAGAGTTTGTTTGGGAAAATTCAGATATTTTATGTAAGTTTCATGGTAACCAAAAGTGAAATTCCTATAGTAATTAGACAAAAAAAAAAAAGACATGATAAATAAGTCAAAGTATACTGATACATAATACATCAACACACACACATACACACACACACACACACAAGACAGAAGGACAAGAAATAAGGAAAAGTGGATCTACAAAATAACTAGAAAAACCAAAATGACAATAGTAAGTCCTTAACATATCAATAATTACTTTAAATATAAATGAATCAAATATTCAATTAAAAGACAAAGAACAGTTGAAGGGATTAAACATACACGCACATGCCCACACTTGCGTGTGTGTGTGTGTGTGTGTGCATACACACACAAGATCCAAAAACATGCTGCTTATAAAAGATTCACTTTAGCCTGAAAGATACACAGATTGACAGTGAAGCAATGTAAAAAGACGTTTAAAGCAAATGGTGATGAAATAAAGGGTGTGTGTCTAACTATACTTAACATCAAACAAAATAGACTTGAAACTGAAAAATGTAAAAAGAGACAAAGAAGGTTATTATATAATAATAAAAGTGTCAATACCTAAAGAATATATAAGAACTGTAAATACTTATGCTCCCAATATTGTAGCACCTAAATATATAATGAAAAAAATATAAGAGAGCTATAGGGAGAAATAGCATTAATACAATAATAATTGGACACTTTAACACCTTACTCTCAATAATCAATAGATCATATACAGAGAAAATCAATAAAGTTTCAGTGGATTTGAACAACACTATAGACCAGATGGGCTTTATAGACATTTATAGAACACTGTATCCAACAATAGCAGAATACACATTCCTCTCAAGCACACATGTAACATTTTCTAGGACAGACAATATCTTAGACCATAAAATGAGTCTTAGCAAATTGAAAGAAATTGAAATCATGCCAAGTAGATTCTCTAGACACAATGGCATGAAACTGGAAATCAATAATGAGGAAATCTGGAAAATTTTTGAACACATAAAATATTAAACAAGACTCTTCTGAACAACCAGTAGATCAAAGAAGAAATTAAAAGGGAAATAAAAGTTCACTGAGACAATGATAATGTATCAGAGCTTGTGGGATGCAACAAAAACAGTTCTAAAAGGGACTTTTATAACAATAAATACTTACAGTAAGAAGCAAGAAAGATCTCAAATTAACAATCTAACTTTTTACCTTAAAGAACAAGACAAAGGAAAACAAATTTAGCAGAGAAAAGAAATAATAAAGATTAGAGTATAAATAAATAAAAGAGAACAGAAAAAATAATAGAAAAGATTAACCAAACTAAGAGTTGGCTCTTTGAAAAAATTAAAAAAAAAATAACCCTGAAAACCTTTAGCTAGACTAAAGGGCCCATTCAAAAAAATTATAAATAAAAAACACATAACTGATGCCACAGAAATTCAAAAAGCCATAAGAGACTACAATGAACAACTATACACCAACAAATTGGACAATCTAGAAGAATGGAAAAACTCTTAAAACATAAACTTGCCAACACTAAATCAGGAAGAAATAGAAAATCTGACTAGACCAACTACTAGTAAAAATATTGAATCAATAATCTAAAATCTCCCAATGAAGAGAAGCTCAGGACCTAATGGCTTCACTGGTGAATCTTCCCAAACTCTAAAGAATTAACACCAATCCTTCTCAAACTCTTCCAAAATGTCAAAGATGAGTGAGAACTTCCAGACTTATTTTTCAAAATTGGTATTATCTTGATACCAAAATTTAAAAAGGACACAGGTAGAACAGAAAACTATAGGCCAATATCACTGATGAATATAGATGTAAAAATTCTGAAGAAAATATAAAGAAACTGAATTCAATAATACTTCAAAAGGATCATATATATGATCAAGTGAGATTTATCTCTAGAATGCAAAGATGGTTCAACATAAACAAATCAACCAATGTGGCACATGATGAATGAAAGAAAAGAATCATAGGACTATTTCAATAGATGCAGAAAAAGCATTTGACAACATTTCACATCCATATGATAAAGACTTAACAAATTAGGTAGAGAAAAAACATAGCATAATATAAGCAACATATGACAAGCCTAACATCATACTCAATGGAAGATTAAAATGTTTTCCTTTACGATCAGGAACAGAACAGGAGTGCCCATTCTTACCACTCTTACTCAACATAGTAGTAGAAGTCCTAGGTAGAGCAATCAAGCAAGAAAACAAAATAAAATGTATCAAAATTGGAAAGGAAAAAATAAAATTATCTCTATTTGCAGTGGACATGATATTTTTTATATATAGAAAATCCTAAAGACTCAACCAAAAAACTCTTGGATCTAACTAATAAATATAGTAAAGTTGAAGGACACAAAACTAATATACAAAAATCAGTTACATTTCATTACACTAACACTACACTAACACTAACACTAACAATGCATTTTGTGAAAAGGAAATAAATCAATCAATCACATTTCCAATAGCACCAAAAACAATAAAATATTTGGGAATAAATTGAACTATGGAGGTTAAAATCTCTACTCGGAAAACTAAAAGACATTGGTGAATAAAATCAAAGTAGATGCAAATAAATGTAAAGGTATCCAATGTGAATGGATTGGAAGGACTAATTATTAAAATGTCAGTAGTAGAAAAAGATTCAAGCAGTCTATGTCAAGAGATTCTGATGACTTTTTTTTAAGAATTAAAAAAATAATACTAAATCTCATATGGAACCACAAAAGTTCCCAAATAGTCAAGGAAATCCTGAGAAAAAAGAACAAAGCAGGAAGCAACAGTCTTCCTGGTTTCAAGGTATATTATGTTACTGGCATAAAAATAGACAGAGCAATGGAACATAATCACAAGCCCAGAAATAAATCCATGCATATATAGTTAAGTAATATTGACAAGAGAGACAAGAATATTCAATAAAGAAAAAATAATCTTTTCAACAAGTGGTGCTGGGACAATTGTATAGTCACATGTAAAAGAATGAAACTGAACCTTATACTTTACACCACTAAAAGAATAACTTAAAATGGGTTAAAGACTTACTAGTAAGACCTGAAACCGTGAAACTCCTAGAAATAAACATAGAAATAAAGCTCCTTGACATTGGCATTGGTAATGCTTTCTTGGATATGACACCTAAAGCACAAGCAACGAAACCAGAAATCAACAAGTGGCACCATATCAAACTTAAAAGCCTCTGTGCAGCAAAAGAAACCATCAAGAAAGTGAAAAACAATCCCTACAGGATGGGAAGAATATTTTCATGCCATATATCTAGTAAGGGGTTTATATCCAAAATATGACGCCCAAAGGTAGTTTAGAAAAGCCCATACATGTTCTGCTGTTTCTCTTGGGACACTGGTCTGAAAGCATTAAGCCATTATGTACTAAGTTGCAGCTACCCTGAGCTGCCATATGGAGACAGCTGCCATATGGAGACCAGGTGCTTGAGCAAAACATTCTTCTCTACACCCCAGCCCCAGCCAGTGTCTGACTCCTACCCCATGCAATGAGAAAGAACTGGCCTACATGAGTACTATTCCCAAATTTGTAACCAAATAAATGAGTACTATTGACTTAAGCCACTGTGCAGTACTTCATTAAACAAAAATAAACAACCAGAGCACACAGACATCTCACTATAATGCTTTCTTTATATAATGCTTACCCATTGACTTGGAAAGAGGGAAATTCAGTCAGCTGATCAGTATTTTTGGTCTTCTTAGCTGTAAATATAATTTTCCATTAAGTTCCTAGAGAGAGTACATTTTTGGTGTATAAATTTAAATAAATAAGCTTTGCCCTCAATTGTTAGTTTTTAATCAATGATATATTAATGTGACATATTAATATATAATGTCAATATTATATAGCATTAACATAATATTAATATGATATATTAATTCCAACCAGTAAAACTCCAACTAATAAAAAGAAGATATAGATAGATGATAGAGATATTTGGACAGAGATAGAGATAAAGATAGGATAGAGATTTCTGTCCAAATATTAATCAAATTCCTAGATTAGTTAAAGAAATGTTTCATTATGTAGAAGAATAGGGCAAAGCAAGATTTGTAGTGCTGACAAACATAAATGCCTTAGCTGTTAAGACCCTGGAGATGAATAATCATCTTAAGACGGAATGAATGTCAAAAGAGTGAGTAGGGAGCCATTGCCCAAAACTGTGGATGGGGATTTAATCAACAAGTCAGGTTTCCACTGAAGTTATCCAAATGACACACCCTTTTCAATATGTCATTGGGCTAACAAGAGTTTAAAGATTTAAATTATTAATATTTTCAAACATAAAATGTTCATATCTACATTAGTTCTCTTAGTGTTTACTCATTTCTTGCATGGTCAGATTTACTATTTTAATCAGTATAAAAAATATATAATTGGCATTGTCTATTACTAGTTACTTAAAATGTTAATAAAAATTGGGGCGCCTGGGTGGCTTAGTCGGTTAAGCGTCCGACTTTCGCTTAGGTCATGATCTCGCGGTTCGTGGGTTCGGGCCCCGCGTCGGGCTCTGTGCTGACTGCCAGCTCAGAGCCTGGAGCCTGTTTCAGTCTGTGACTCCCTCTCTCTCTGACCCTCCCCTGTTCATGCTGTCTCTCTCTCTCTCTCCTAGAAATAAATAAAACATTTAAAAAAAAATGTTAATAAAAATGAACATTTTAATTGTGTAGCTTGAATGTTACAATAACATCACTTACAACAAAAACATTAAAATATCCTTTGCAAAAGCAATAGTAAAAATGATTACTTCTAATGCAATATTTTATAGATTCTATCTTCAGATTAAAGTAGAAATGATGTAAAATTCATACCCTTACTAATGTAACATTAAACATCTTCCAAATATACTTGAAACCAAGAAGTGTATGGACAATCCATATTCTTCACATGTATAGAAATAACATTTATATAACTTTAAAATAAATTGACTTTATAAAAATAAATAAAAGTAAGAAAATCTCAAATAACATGACTCCATTCCTTTAAAAACTTCTTATTGAACTTCACTTTTTCTGTGGAAATCAATTTTAATGTATATTCCTGTACATGCTATTGTAGCCTATTACATATTTTAATACAATCCTGTTAATTATCTATGTTTTGCATTCTATTTTTTCAGATGATTAAAGATATTGGTTCTCATCAAGAGTGTCTCTGAATTCTCATTGTTGTTCTACTTTGGATAATAGAAAATTTAAATAAACATTAATTTTAAAAATAATATGAACTTCTAATTTGAAAAATAGACATTAATTTGTAAACCAAAATTTATCCTCAGGTTAATTCTTTGGTGTTGTCCTAAAACCTTCCATTCCTTACAGAAATGAATGAAATCTGTTTTATTAGATAAAGAAGAGATTATTTACAACAGTAAAAATTACAAGGTGATAAATATGAATAATGTGAAAGTTTAAATACCACAACCAGTGTTAATTACCCATCCCCAAGTGATTATTAGAATTAAAAAAGGAAATAAAAACTGAAAGTTTCATTAATGACATACTGATAGTATAAATTGTACAGTACTACAGTATAAGAGTGCCTCCAAGTGGCATTTGTCAAAACTCCATATAAAAAATTTAAATACAAGAACTAAAAGTTAAGCTTTAGTAACAGTAGACCCTAAAAGATCGCTCTTTTCTTTCTGCTCACTTAGGATCTACTTTTCATATTTATAATTCAATTTTTAGGAAATTCCTAAGTATCTTTAAATATCCACACTTAAGTCCCATTGTTCTTCAGAATCCTAGATTGTTTTCAATGTTATTTATACTGTCTTGATATAGTGTCTAATTAGCTGATAAGTAATTATTTTATTTCCATTAAATTTGTACATTAAATCTGTTTTGATTAATACTATGCCCCTCTTTACAGTGTTCTTAAAAATGTTGTCTATATTGCCTACATCTGGGAAGATAAGAGGGACAAAGGATGTATTTACCACCTATAGAATCCTAGACTTGTTGGATCATCTAATTCCACCTCTACAATTTCACAACTAAATATAAGAGTATAAGGAATTTATCTAAGGTCAACGCGGTTGGCGACTTAACTAAGATAATCTGTCTGACCAGACTTGTAATTCTGTAATCTTTCAAATACATTTTCAGTGACACCAAAAATAGAGCTTTTCCACTTGTCCTAAACAAATGCATGTTTATTTTTAGTACATGGTTTTCTTAAAACTCAACCAAATTCTAGAACACCAAATTTAGAAGTTGCCTAATGCAAAAGTGCTCAGGAACTGACAAATATCCAATAGGTTCTAAATAGGCTTTAAACAAATTAATGGGCAGTGTTTTGGAATTATTCTAGGTTTATGTCAAAAATATTTAAAATACCAGAGCAGAAAGGAGTCTAGGACAGTAATAAACAGGGCAGTTGAGCTTGTAACATAATTTAGAGACATATCTGTTTAATCTAAAAAGATGATCTTTGTAGTGAAAGTTATTTTCAAACTGATTTCATTTGCAAATGTTACTCATTCCTGTATTTTACCACTCTTTTCCTGATATTTCTTTTAAATTTCATGTTTTACTGTTTATTTCCCTTCTGTTTCATATAAATGATTCCAGGAAGCCATTATTCTCTCTTTTCCCAAAGGTGTCATTCCAGTGCTATTCTTTCCTAATTCTTATTCCTTTTTCTCCTCTTAATTGCTTTTTATAGGTCTTTTTCTTTCTCTCCTGCCACTTCATCTACAACTTTCTTGGAATGAGTTAGCCAACATCGACAACAAGATTTAAAGTTCAGTCTCTGAGGGGCTATAATGTAGATACTTCCAGAGTATTAAGTACAGAAACGGGTCTGTAAATTTTCAAATAGTTATGTGGATATGTGTATATGCAATATAAACTATTAACTTTTTAAACTTTTGAATATCATGCTGTAATATCTATGGAACTATTTTGTTGTGAAATTTGAATAAAATTTTCTAATTTAATATTTACTGTTATTTAATTCCAAAATACCTTTTAAAGATTGAGCTCACACTGTAGTTTTCATTAATTTCCTCAGCTATCCCATTTAAAAAATTAAATGTTTTAACTTTCTTGCAGTTTCTACTTGTTTAAGGTTTTCTCAAATGATGACCATTTTTTTAGTCATGTTTACACTACCTTCCAATCTGAGCCCATCTCAGTGTTTCATTAGTACACTATTTGCTCCAACTCCCACATAATTAATGAGGTTTCAAATAAGACCAGGCTGACATTCATCCCTATGGTACCCAGAAACCACGACATTGTTTACCATCACTTGGATTCAAGCCCATTGTCCATATTTTAAACATTACAACAATTCTCAATGCAAAGCCAACATGAATTAGGACTTCTGAATAAAATTTGTGACTGAAATTTAATGAGACACATCAAAACTTGGCTATGATTAATACAAAAGATCTTGTACATGTCTGTAGTTGTTAATCCTGCTGATTTCTCCCATGATTAACTATTCATTTGTTTATTTTTCTCTTAGTGAGATATTCAGATATTTTCTTTGATATTTGCATTCATTTATTAGTGGTGAAAGATACATGTCAACCTTCATAAATATTTTAATAACTTTTAGTTTGGTAAAGATTACTTAACTTTTCATATTGCATGCCAAATAAACCCAGATGGTATGCATATATCAGAACTAAATACATATAATTATAAAATCTAAGTTAATATTTTACCACATTTTGATGACTTATTCCCAGAATTAGAACAAAGAATAAACTGAAAATGAATAAGCCACACATTTTCTGGGCTTTATGCTAATTAACTACAGCAATTTAATTCTTTAGAGTTCAAAATTCTAAAGATAGAATCATTTTTAAAAGAAAAAATCTATAGATTAAGTCAAGTTATGAGATATTTAATTAAGCCTAATAATAATAATTTATTTATATTTATGGACTATTCACTTTTCAACCAGCTGTCAATATTTTATGCTACATGTAGGAAGAGATATAAAATTCCTTTTTCGTATACACCCTAAATTAAAATGGTCAGGGAAAGTAATGTGGAAATGAAGACAGTACTCAGCAATGAAAAAGAATGAAATCTTGTCATTGCAACAACACGGAGAGAACTGGAGGGTATTATGCTAAGTGAAATAAGTCAGTCAGAAAAAGACAGATATCTTATGTTTTTACTCATGTGGAATTTGAAAACTTAACAGAACACCACTGGGGAAGGGAAGGAAAAGTAAGTTACAAACAGAGAGGGAGGCAAACCATAAGAGAAGAGACTCCTAAATACAAAGAACAAACTGAAGGTTGATAGGGGTGGGAGTATGGGGAGTTGCAAACATAGGTGATGGGCATTGAGGAGGGCACTTGTTGGGATGAGCACTGCTGTATGTGTTGTATGTAAGTAATGAACATGGGAACCTATTCGTGAATCCAAAACTACACTGTATGTTAGCTAACTTGAAAATAAATTATAAGAAAAAGAAAGGTAATAAAGAATACGTGTTTTGAAAATTATAGATGTTGGAGACTACTGAACAAATATTGCTTGATGATTGCTTCACAGATATCCTAAAATTGTATGTAATTTTATCTCACTAAATAAATTGAAGAATACTCACAGGCAGAAATATATGCTATTGAAACAAATACATTGTTTTTCACTAAATAAATATTATTTGCTAATTAACTGATATTAATTAGCTCCATTTCTTATAATAGTGTGGTCCTTGTGTTAATTTGCTTCAGAATGACTAGATTTGTCAATTATTGAACTAGAATCTCTGAGAAGGGGCCAGTTATAAACTCCCCAGATGAGTTGTTAGTCAATAATGTTTGAGAATTATTTTCTGACAAGCAACATCAGAATGGGTAAATGAATGTAAATGAATGACGGAAAAATATTTAAATGCTGTCTAAAAGCACATACTGAATAAACAGCAATGGTATTTCTATCGAGCTAAGACAGAATAACCTCATAGAATGTTTTTGAGTTATTATCAGCATTAATAAAATGTGATGACAGAGAATTACTCAATTTATCTGATTATACTGTCTCTGTTGACTGAATATGATATATATTTTAGCTGTTTAAAGAGATAATCAAAATGTCAGATTGTAAATGATATGTCTCAAAGTAAAATGACAGTGAAAGCTAAACAATGATATAAAAGGTATTTATGTTCATTTCCAAAGATTTAAAGATGTCTGTAATGGTAAAATTGATGCCAACAGTTGACCTGGAAAACTAAGTCAAAATATATTCATAAGATATATCTGAATCCTTTGACTAACTGTCTCTAGATTACAAAATTAATTTTCCAAAATAGAAGTGACCTAATTTTCCAATTGTCACAATATTATAAATGTAAAGAATAAGTATTGTAAGTTAAAAAAAGAAAATGTCATTAGTTCATACTTTATATTTGAGAGGATTTGTAGAAGCAACATGGGTTAGTAAAGAATATGAGTTTGAAGAAAGATGAATTTATATTTGAATTCTCATTATAAACGTGTTGTTGAGTGACCTAAGCTGAGTTATTTAAATTCATCTTCTCTAAAACAGAATAATAAAATGTACTAGTACCAAGGGTGGTGTTGGTGCGGGGGGGGGGGGGGTTGGAGTGTTACTATCATATAGGATGATTAATATAGGATGATTAAATGTGATCTTACAGCAATGTCTGAAATCTACTGGAGACTTTGTGAATGTCTGTTACTATTTTAAACCTATGTGACTTAAAGCAGTCACAAGGATACAAATCTAAAGATACTACAATGAGAGCCTGGTTTAGAGAACAACTGAGTCTCTTCTCTGTTGTAATTAAGCATACAACTCTTTTCTTCTATGGGTAAGATTCAGTGAGTACACAGCTCTTTTATTTGCTTCAATAGAATATGTACCTCATGATTGTGTTCCAGAGAAATGTTATCCTGAGGAAACAACAAATGTCCAGGCTATCTTCATGCATTCTGTGACTTGTAGCTTCCAAAGTGACTACTTGAATAGAAGGAAAGTGGCTTTGATTAGAGAGCTGTGGGGGAAAAGGTCGCTTTGGCACTGATGAAGATAGCCTATCTAATATTTTAATTACTAGCTAACGGAAAGTTTGTTGTTCGGCCGAGACATAGCTAAGAGGATGCTAAAACCTTGTTGCCCATCTTAAACATTATTGTTAACATGTAGATTGAATAAAGTAACTGATATTATGAGGTTGTAAATTACTTCTGCTTTGGTGCCTCAAACATGGTCCTTAGAGGTCAAATTAGTGACATATTTTGCATAAATTACCTAAATATTTCATCAATGTGCTAAATACCTCAAAATATAATCACAAGATGATATGCATTTCAAATAATGAAAATACCAAAAATAGCCTTAACCATATCTTCAAAGATTGTGTAATTTTATCCAAGGTTACATTAATACTTGTAAAACAAAGACAATATAGAAAAAATATATATGGAGACAAATACTATAGGAATTCAAGAGCAAAGATTCAAGATTCTTAGGATGTAACCTGGGAAAGTTTTATGAGGAGACCAGACTTTCATTATTTGTAAGTGAAAGTGAGTGCCATGTAAAAAATATTTCAAGTCTTAGTTATATTTCTCAACTTTGAATTTATATTTACATTTATGAGACTTTCAGAAATGTACTTGGAGTGCAATTTGACTTTGAGGCTTTTAAGTATTACAAAGTGTAAATTGTGAGTCAACAAATTTCATAGAAAATAAATAATTATTCAAAGTCAGACCAAAAAAAGGAGAAAAAAGTAAGTCAACGAATATAAGTGTAAGAGCATATGGCAGCATAATAGAAGTGAAATTTGTAATTCTAACACACATCAAGTAATATTTAAGAACAAATTCCAATTACAAAAGAAATTAAGCACTAAATATGTGAAGGAAGAAGAATGAATAAAATGTAAAAAATGCATTTAAAATATTAGCAAAAAGATTATTAAAAAGCAAATCTGTCTTTTAGACATAATTTTCATTACAACGAGAAGAAATATGCAGTAAAAGAACATCTCTGGCAATAAAATATAAAGGGAATGGATTCCTGGGTGGCTCTTTCCGGTTAAGCACCCAACTTCAGCTCAGATCATGACCTCACAATTCGTGTGTTTGGGCTCCAAGTGGGGCTGTATGCTGACAGCTCAGATTCCACAGCCTGCTTTGAATTCTGTGTTTCACTCTCTCTATGTCCCTTCCCCACTCACACTCTATCTCTCAAAAATAAATAAGCATTAAAATATTTAAATATATGAATAAAGGGGGGTCTTCATTGTTGTTGATGAAATTATATAATATATTCACAGATTAATTATCTAAAGAAGATAAATAAAGCTATTTGTCTCCACAGAAGCTTTGGTGACATGATTGTTTTTTATTTTAAGAGAACAGCCCTGTTTGTTTATTAAGAAATAGACATTTGTGCTTGTCAGAGTACATTCATGATGAAATAATTCAGATGCAAAATAAATGTTGAGGTGCCTGGGTGACTCAGTTGGTTAAGTGCTGGACTTGATTTGGTCATGATTTCACAGTTTGTGGGTTCAAGACCCATGTCATGCTCTGTGCTGGCAGCATGGAGCCTGCTTGGGATTCTTTCTCTCTCTCCCTCCCGCTCTGCCCCTCCCCCGCTCATGCACACACGCTCTATCTCTCAAAATACACAAATAAGTAAACATTAATAAAAAACATGTTGACATCACTAAATTTGTCAGAATACTGTATATGTTCTGGTCAGCCTTCACTTTGCTTTTAGGCCGTTATAAATTCACCTCTGTTATTTAAAAAAAAAAAAAAAGACAAATAAAAACAATGGACTCTTCACTGGAAATTTTAATGCATGTTTAAAAATCTTCAAAATGTAAAATTAAAATTATTCTAATGTGAAGATAGCAAGATAGCAAAATCAGAGAAGAAATCTGCTTATGATATATAACATAACCAATCCTTATAGCACATAGAATAAAAAATAAACAATGATGTTTAAACTTATCTGATCTGGGGGCACCTGGGTGGCTCAGTTGGTTAAGTGTCAGACTCTTGGTTTCGGCTCAGGTCATGATTTCAGGGTTCATAAATCCAAGCCCTGGATTGGGCTTTGTGGTGACAGTGCGAAGCCTGATGGTGATCCTCTCTCTCTCCTTCTCTCTCTGCCCCTCTCCTGCTCTATCCCTCTATCACTCAAAAATAACTTTAAAAATAAAATTCTCTGGTTTAATGAAGGAGTTAAATAAAAGATTTGTCTGTATTTAGTCAATGGATGTGTTTGTAGTAAAAATTTCATGTCTGTGTAATACAAGTTAAAAACTGCTTCAAAATTCTTCTTAAGAAAGATTTGTAATCTTTCAGAGCAGAGGATGTAACTTCAATAGGTTTCAGGATTTATGAAAACAGAGTTGTCACACTTCAACAATGGCTGCTTTCTAATTTGGTGAACCTTTCATATATACAACTCTGATTTGGAAAACTGATTATCAAGTCGGACAGATTCACTCAAGTTTCCTTCGATTATAAGTAATTTTATTTTAGCTAAGTTTCAGAATTGTCTTTGGTTACATTTGACTAGAGAGAAAATTGCAAACCTGGTGTCAACTTCATTTTAGCTGAGCTTCACAATATGGTCAATTGTTCTTTTTCTTTCTAGTGTAGTTTGTCTTTTAGCAAATAGCTTTCAGACTTATATAGGCTATCTTGATTAAATACTTGGCTATTAGCCAGGAAAAGCTGATGAAAATCTTACTCAAAAATTGGAGAGGTTTTACTTTCTAGAACCTAATATGTACCAAATCTCAAAAAGGCTATCAATGGAATACTGATGAAATTGTATTTCAGTCGGTTGTGTGTCCCAGCCTTGATTTCGGCTCAGGTCATGATCTCACAATTCGTGAGTTGGAATTCTGGGGGTTCTGTGCCCCCCCCCCACTGCGGGTGCCCATCTGCACCTACCGTTGCCTGGCATGTAAGGTGCTGCTGAGTGGGCACCAAGCCCTGGCCTCCCACCTGCGCTCCTCGGCCCACAGGCGCAAGGCGGCCCCACCCCCAGGGGGCCCACCCATCACCGTCACCAACGCCGCCACTGCCGCCACGGCTGCTGTGGCTTTTGCCAAAGAGGAAACAAGATTACCTCACACGGACTCCAACCCAAAAACGACTACTACCTCTACACTTCTAGCTTTATAAACAGATAAACCAAGATGGGGGGAGAGGGGAGGGCCTCAGGGCTCCCTCCCTTACTCCAAGGGGTGTTCGGTGGGAGCTCAAATCCCTCACCCCAACCCTCGTTTCCGCCCACCTCACGGGAATCTTTAAATTCCCACCCTCAGTGGGCTCACACACCCCACCTCCAGCAGAGTCCTGCCTCCTCCCCTGCCCCCAGACACAAGAAAAAAAAAAAAAAAAAATCATCCATGCTGATGGTGTGAAGCCTGCTTGGGATTCTCTGTCTCCCTCTCTTTCTGCCCCTCCCGTGCTCACTCTCTATCTCTCTCTCAAAATAAATAAATGCTCATTAAAAATTTTTTAAAGAAATGTGAGTCAAAAAGGGTGATTAATCCATTTCCTGGAGAAAATGTGATGGAAGAAATAAGACCAGGAAGATAATTGTTTTGGTCCTCTGTATATAACAAGGAGTGTGATTTTTTTTTTTAAGTCCAATGAATCACTCTTTTTAGCTGCTCAGCTACATTTCCTTAAAAATTTTGCTAATGTAACTCATTTGCTTCAAATAATCATTTTATGTTCTTTAATTTGTAGTTATTGTTCACTCTTACTATCACCAGGTGAGTACAGTCTTTTCAATCCCAAACAGTGGACGTGGGCAAATTAAAATCTTTAGGTTTTAGTTGTCTCTGTGTAGACTCAAAAGTTCAAATGCTAGTTCAACAGTGAGTTAATGATATAGTCAGGACCAAAATCCAGATTTTAACTCTCATTTCACTTTCATATTATCACAGTGTTTCTTATTTATTGTAAAAGGGTGTGATATGAAATCAAAAGACTTGGAACTACAAAAGCTGGGTTCAAATTCTGGCTTGGGTAACTTTGGGAAATGTAATCTTTCTGAACCTCAGTTATCTCATCTATAAAATAAGGATAATTGTTATATCTTACTTCAGAGGGTCGGTTTGAAGATGGTATAATATTTAGCTATCCATCAATTACTATATAACTCATAAAAGATATAAATATAAGAGTTGTCATTAAGTAATTATGATGCTGTTGTATAAATAATCCATTGGGGATCAAAATTAATGTTTTAATGCTATCCTAATATGGTTTTATTACTCAAATTTCAAAACACACCTATCACTAATGAATTTATAATCCAAATAAAGTTTTTCTATAATTATTTTCTAAAACATAACAGTGTGTATTTCATACTAGCCATTATACCAACCTCTTTTATGTCAAATATTTTTTTGAAAAGGTTTAACCTATATCTTTAAAACATGTTATCACTCCTTTGTTTCTTTTTGAAAAATTCTGCTGGCACACTCATCTAAGGTAGTGCTCTTCCTAATGCTATCCTACTTCAACCCAAATATTTGTCTCAAAAACCCACAGTCTAGAGTGACAGTAACCATTTTTGTCTGATGTTTTATAAATAAATATCACCTCTGAAATTTCTTCTCTAGAATTAGGCAACAAAAGTAATGAAGATGGTTTGATATTTAAGTATTTTAATTTAAAAGTAATCAAAAGATTTAAAGTTCCATTTCAAATAAGTAATTTCAACCATTACATTGTATTTCTTAAATTCTTAAACAGCAATCCAAGTCAGCAACCAAATGATTGAATTTTGACATTTTCAACTATCTCACCAATATCATATACAGGACTAAGTTTTTTCTCTGTAGGAGAAAAGTATAATAAGAGGATCCCAGGATCCTATGCTTGCAGGATTAAAAGAGAAGAGCAAAGGGAGCTCTGTAGAGGACAAGTGAATCAGCACTCACTTTCATTCCTGTTCATGGGAATACAATGGAAAAAAAGAAAAACTTACAAAAAGTCATTCACTCAAAGAAATATACAAGCTGAGATATTTCTAGCTGTAGTTTATTTCTAATGCAGTGAGGTTGAAATGCAAGCTTCCTCAAATCCTTTCTGCCCCTCTCTCCACTGAACTCCTGACAACAATGAACTGTTTTAAAGTAGTTTAACTCTTTGATTAAAAGAAATACTTTTAACAAAATCTGCTTACCTGCAATCATAAAGGTAATATTTCCAATAGACCATGCTTAAGGAGTAATTTTCAAGATCTGATGGTGGGTTTCTCTGAAACAATAAAAATAAAAATAAAAGAAGGAAATTTAACAATTACTATCTACCTGTTATTTTTTTTCACACAAACCTATGAAGTAGACATTATCAATAAGTAGTAAGTGATGAAATTGAGGTCTGATAGGCTATATATCTTGCCAAATATCACACAGCCAGTACGTGGAAGAACCTTGGGTTCTCCAAAAATAATGTATTAAAGGTCAGGTCACATTTCTCTTTATCTCCAGATATATCGTTACCTTTATGATATCACAAAATCTTTAATCATTCTGGACTATAATTTATGCCTCCCTAAAATGAAGCTATTTAAATAGAAGCTCTCATTCTGCTTTGTAATTCTGTGATGTCACAAGTCTGGCTAGGGCATACATTGACAGAATAATTGTCCAATAATACAAGGTCATGACATCATCTCTGAAGCTTGCCATAAATGACCTGAATAAAGAAAACTCAAATATTAACGGCTCTATTATAATTCACTCAATAGTGTTCCTTTGGTCTGAGAGAGCTAACATACCACCCTGAATGCCTAGCCTAATATCAGACAGCAAATGAGGCATTTGGGAGATGGAGATCAATGACATCCCTGCATGCACATCAATTGTAGAATAATTAACTATAACCCAAAACCAGGAAGTTCAAAAATTGAAATGTTCTCCACTGTACTTTTCTATCACCAATCATTGTTGTATATTATTTTATAGGATGTACTTGTGATTGAGGAGAGGAGCCTTGACAATTTAATGAAGAAAAGATAAAACACAGTAATCCTATAGAGAAAAGCTAGTCTCCTATTTATCAACAAATGCATTAGGAATCTTCCATCATTAAATTATACATTAATAATGGTATGAAATGAAATAAGTGCTGAGTAGTTTTCCTACTATAACAAAGGTTTTAGAAATGTAAATTTTTATATTCATGTAAAAAAAACTAAATATCCTACTGGTCTATGACTTAACTGTACAGTGATATTAATAGGAATGGTTCTGTAGTTCCTAATCATGCAAAAATTGAAATTGATAAAGGATTTTCCTGATTTGCGTGAGTGAAAACAACCTAAGTCCCTACAGATTGTGCAAATAATATGCAGCATTTTTTAACTTATATGGACAAATTAAAATAATACTGCTGTTGCTTCAGCACCAGCAGAAGCAAAATAGCATAACAAATAGAAAGCAATAAAAAAATGTATGTATTGTAAATATAACTTCTTTAATCAAACTTTTGAGGAAAAAACAGAAAGGAAAATTTTGAATTAAACTTCAAAGATTATAAGGTAATTTTGTAACAGCTTTCTAAAACATCAATAGATCAAAAGAAACTGCAGATTTATTTAACTTTAAATTATCTATTTTGTTATTCTTAAATAAAAATAAATGTATTGTAAAATATTTGGTTTTGCTCTGCAGGTATTCAATTTCATCTATGAAGTCATAGTCATAATTACCCATATGCAGAACAATGTAAAAAATAATAATAAAAATATGAAATTTGACTATAAGTATCAAAAATGTTAAGATTTTTAATTTTAAATAAAAACTAGATTTTTGTATTAACATGAGTAATACCATTTTATTTTTCTACTTAAAAATTTTTAATAATGATTTAGTTTTGAGAGAGAAAAAGCACAAGTGGGTGAGAAGCAGAGAAAGAGAGACAGAGAATCCATGCAGTCTCCATGCCTGTCATCAGCACAAAGTCGGATGTAGGGCTCAAATGTGAATCGTGAGATCATGACCCGAGCCAAAGTCAGACACTCAACCAACTGAGCCACCAAGGCACCTGTAAGTAGTATCATTTTAAAAGTAATTTTTCAGTTGATTTTGTACCAATTCTAGATATAGAACAAATGTTCAAAGGGTTTTGGAACTTTTCTTCACAACTATAACTCAGAACCAAAAGAGAAAAATGATGTGTTTTTCTTCATTTTGTTGTTAAAAATTGTAATCACTGTCCTGATACATTTCATTCACAAGTTTGGACCCAGCTGGTTGTAGAATTTTTGAGAAATTATGTTTAATTTCAGTGAAGATACAATAGACAGAGGAGCAGAATGTGGTGAAAATATCTTCCACTTTCTGGCTAGGTAATATTGGGCAAGAGGTTTAAATTCTCAGAGACTCTATTTCTTATCTTCTAGATGAAATAAAATTACTGAAATCAAAGAGTGTGAGGACTATATAATAGCACAGTTAAGAGATAAGTTATGAGATCTGTAAAGATATATAAATGATAGTTATTAATTAAGGAAAAAGTTATATTTTTTCCGTTTTATGTGTTGATAGTAGGAATACACTTCTTCACTCCAAAAATTTTCTTCTTGCTAAGACTGCTGAATGAGCACAACTCCCAGACTCTTTGTGCTTATGTGTCCACTCCTCTCCCAGATAAACTATAAGCTAAGTTTTGGAGAACTACATAGATATGGCTGTCCCAGTGCTACCTGCTTTTCAGCTGTTGCTGGCACAAAGTTGATTTCTCCCTGTTCCTCTCTGCTTTGGCCTTTGAGGAGGGTTGTTTAAGAGGGCTAACTGTGCAGGGTAAGCCCTGTCTGGGTCCAGAACAGGAGTGTCTGGCTGGAGAGTCTGCATATTTCTGGAATTTTTTGAGAAGATTTGTGTTGCACACACACTATGCTCTTTTCTAAAAATTAGGTATTAGCAAATATGAAGTGACAATTTGGCATCCATATTTATATTTTTTTAAAAAATTAATGTTTATATGTTTTTGTGAGAGAGAGAGAGAGAGAGGGAGAAGGCAAGTGGGGATGGGGCAGAGAGAGAGGGAGACACAGTCCAAAGCAGAGTCCTGGCTCTGAGCACAGAGCCTGATATGGGGCTCAAACTCACAGACTGTGAGATCATGACCTGAGCTTAATTAAGTCAGACAGTTAACCAACTGAGCCACCCAAACATGCCCATATTTATATTTTAAAATGTCAATTATATGAGTGAAAACATATGATATCTGTCTTTCTCTGACTGATTTCTTTCACTTAGCATAATACCTCTAGTTCCATCCGTGTTGCTGCAAATGGCAGGATTTTATTCTTTCTCATTGCCAAGTAGTATTCCATTGTATATATAAACCACATATGAAGATCTTGAGAATCTTAACAGAAGACCATGGGGAAAGGGAAGGGGGAAAAAATAGTTTTAAACAGAGAAGGAGGGAGGCAAGCCATAAGTGACTCTTGAATACAAAAAATAAACTGAGGGTTGATGGGGGTTGGGGGAGAAAGGAAAGTGAGTGAGGGGCTTTGATGAGGGCACCTGTTGGGATGAGCACTGGGTGTTGTATGGAAGTCAGTTTGACAATAAATTTTGTTTTAAAAAAATTAAATAAAATGTCAATTATACCTCAATGCAAAAAAATAAATAAAAAATAATTCTTCAGTCCCAGGTGGAAGCTTTCAAAATGGATATTGAGTAGAATATACCAAAGACTTTGAAATTAAAATCACAAAATGTATAAAAGCAAATTATTAAAATCTGTTGTAAGCATCTCTTAATGGTTACTGATAAGTTTAAACTTAAATCTTGTAAATATGCTAGCAAGGGGTGCCTGGGTGGATCAGTTGCTGAAGCGTCCGACTTCAGCTGAGGTCATGATCTGTGGTTCATGATCTGTGCCCCTGTGGGGCACTGTGCTGACAGGTCAGAGCCTGGAGCTCCTTCAGATTCTATGTCTCCCTCTCTCTCTGTTCCTACACAGCTCGCACTCTGTCTCTTTCTTTCTCTCCCCGCCCTCTGCCCCACACATACACACAAATAAATAAACAATAAAAAAAATTCAAATGCTCTTTTAATTTTGCACAAACATAAAAATTTTAGAGTTATATATTCAAAAACAGAAGAAAATACCATAGCATGTTATATGCATCCTTACAACAACAACATCCTTACACAACAATTTTTCGTTGTGTTCCAGATCAATAGCAATGTAGTGTTAGCCATAAGTGTGTTTGGCATTTAAATTTCAATAATTTACATTTTCTAGTAGCTACATTTAAAAAGGTGTAAAGAAAAGATTTAACTAAATTTGGTAATGTATTTAACTGAATATATCCAAAATATTATCACTTATCATGTAATCCATATAAAACATTGATGAAAAATACTATATTATTTCTTATTACTTTTTCTAAAGTCTGATATGTATTTTACATTTATCTCTATTTAGTCTAGCTACATTTCAAATGTTCAGAAGCCATATATGTCTAGAGGATACTGCACTTGATAAAAGTGCAGGTGTAGACCTTTAATAGAGTACTATGTCAAAACATCAGACAGACACACACACACACGCATGCACGCGCACACACGTGCATGTGCATATATTAAGGTAAAGCCTTCATTAACCAAAATGAGTGAATGAGTGAATGAAAAAGTCAAATTGAATGCTTTTGATGGACTTGTGTTTGGGGTGGGTTTTTTTTTCTATTATATGTGTCAATCCTCTTCCTTTTCTTGACTAGGTGTTAATTATACAGTTTTTAAACAAGTGAGATGATGAAGTTTGTTTTTTGTTTTGTGTTGTTTTTGAATAGAAGGAACAGATGTGTGTGGACTGATTTACCTGCCATGCAATCTGAGCTCATATACATTACATATATTTTTCCCAAATTTCCTTCAATACAATTAATTAGTCATTTAATCTCAGAGCAGCTTAAAAGGTCTCAGAGAGATTTAGCACCGTTGGAAATTGAACATTAAGTTGTTTTTATCAATATATTGACGCTTATTGCATTGGTTGATTCACTAAGCTTTTTTTCCACAAAATTCTTGAGTTTTCTTATGCAGAAGATAAAGCTACAAATATATCAAACTTAGCGACAATAAATATCAAATCAAGACTAGGGATCCTTGGAATATAGATGCGTTTGTCATACTGTTCTTCCTTTGCTCACACAGAGTACAGAATTTCATTGTCTTTGCGGCAGCTTCTGCAATCACTGAATCACTTCTATAGTATTTGCTAAGGAAAAATGTTCTGGTTTCTCAGAGATACAAAACTTTTCTCCTCCAACTCAAATCTGATTACAGACTTTACCCTTAACTTTTTTGATATTTTCTTCTACTTTTTCATCCACTTTTATTCCTAAGCAACGTTTCCAAGAAGACAAAAAGGGCAGAGGTAAACACTTGCTTTTCCTTGGCCCACCCTGCTCAGAATCTAGCCTTTAAGTCAGAGAAAGTCTCCAGGTACAGTATTTCTTAGTGTGAAAAAATATTTATTTCTGAATCATTAAGTGTATGTAAATAATTATGTAATTTTCCAATTCAAACTTTTCTGTAGTTTTCACCACCTTGATGCATATCTCAAAAACACCTTTAAACTAAATTTAATTGCTAGATTTTATCTTCTGGAGAAAAATCTCTAACTTCAAAAGCAGCTATGAAGAATGGTTTACATATGTTATGATTGCAATTAAGTTAAAAATACAAATATGCATATAAAGTATTAAAAGAAGTCAAATGTTAATAAGTCAGCGTTTTTCTATTGTGAAATATGGTTGTTTTTTGTTTACTTTGGAATTTGAATTTATTATACAGTAAGCATATATTACTTTTTGAATCTTACACTTCATAAAGTAAAATTAAATACACATGAATAAGTAAGGTGTAGTGACTAAGAAGTGATGAAATCATACACACTTTCAATACAATCTGATGTTAAAACATAAAATTACAGTTTTAACAACTCCCAGAAATTATTTTACTCCCCAGTACAGAGCTTTCAAAAATAATACTGTCATTGTTTTGGATCAAAATACTCAATCCCTGTTTCAAATAACTTGCCCAGAAGAACTTGTCTGTCTTATCCTCATTATTTAACTTCCAGGAAAATATTATCTTTTAACTATTATACGTTCTTCTGTTTTCACAGTGATTATGATTAAATTGTAAACTTGAACACAAGAACATAGCTCATGCCAAAAACTAATCATATTAATTAATGTCTAGTCAGTATAGCTATTGAGGAAAATTCTTAACACTTTTGAATGAATTTATTAATTTAGACAGGCAGCAGCCAAAGTGTTTACATTTTTGTATTTTTAAAGTTATAATTAACATTGAAATATTCTAAATAGACAGAAACAAAGAATATTGTGGCACATCCATGTTCCCATCATCCAATTCACAGCTGTTATCATTTTGCCATAGCTGCTTTAAGTTTTTATAGTTAGTTAGTTAGTTAGTTAGTTAGTTAGTTTTTATTTAAATTTTAGTTAGTTACTATATAGTGCAATATTAGTTTTAGGAGTAGAATTGTGATTCATCACTTACATATGACACCAGTGCTCATCACAAGTGCCCTCTTTAAGGCTCATTGCCCAGCTAGCCCATCCACCACCCACCAGCCCTCCAACAACCCTGTTTGTTCTCTATATTTAAAAGTCTCCTATGATTTGCTTCCTTCTCTCTTTTTTCCCTTTCCCCCATGTTCATCTGTTTATTTTCTTAAATTTCATGCATGAGTGAAATCATATGATATTTGTCTTTTTCTGACTTTTTTTTTTTTTTTTTTTGCTTAGAATAATGAATTCTAGCTCCATCCATGTCATTGCAACTGGCAAGATTTGATTCTGTTTGATGGCTAAATAGTAATATTGCATTATATGTAGATAGATGTAGATATAGATGATATAGATATATGAGATAGAAATAGAGATAGAGATTAATGTATCCATATATCACACTGTCTTTATCTGTTCATCATTCAATGTACATATGGACATTTGAGTTCTTTCCATAATTTTGCTACTGTGGATAATGCTGCTATAAACATTGGGGTTGCATGTGCCCCTTCAAATGAGTGTTTTTGTATCCTGTGGATAATTACCTACTAGTACAATTGCTGGGTCATAAGGTAGTTCTATTTTTAACTTTATGAGGAAGCTCCATACTGTTTCCAGAGTGGCTGAATCAGTTTACATTCCTACCAACAGTGTAAGAAAGTTTCCCTTTCTACACATCCTTGCCAACATCCATTGTTTCCTGTGTTAATTTTTGACATTCTTACAAGTGTGAGGTGGTATCTCATTGTAGTTTTGATTTGTATTTCCCTGATGATGAATGATTTTGAGCAGTTCAGTTTTCCCAACACCATTTATTAAAAAGATTGTCTTTTCCCATTGGATATTCTTTCCTGCTTTGTCATAGATTAGTTGACCATATAATTGTGGGCCTATTTCTGGGTTTTTTATTCTGTTCATCGATTTATGTGTCTGTGTTTATGCCAGTAACACACTGTCTTGATGACTCCAGCTTTGTAATATAGCTTGGAATCTGGAATTGTGATGTCTCCAGCCTTGCTTTGCTTTTTCAAGATTGCTTTGACTATCTGGGGTCTTCTATGGTTCCACAGAAATTTTAGATCTCTTTGTTCTAGCTCTGTGAAAAATGCAGGTGGTATTTTGATAAGGATTTCAGTAAATGTATCGATTGCTGTGAACAGTATAGACATTTTAACAATATTTTTTCTTCCAATCTATGAGCATGGAATGTTTTTCCATTTCTTTGTGTCCTTTTCAATTTCTTTCATAAGTGTTCTACAGTTTTCAGAGTACAAATCTTTTACTCTTTGGTTAAGTTTATTCCTTGGTACCGTAAGGGTTTTGAAGCAATTGTAAATGAGATCAATTCCTTGATTTCTCTTTCTGCTTCTTCATTATTGGTGTATAGAAATGCAATAGACTTCTTTATGCTGATTTTTGTATTCTGCAACTTTACTGAATTTATATATAGTTTCAGCAGTTTTTCAAGTCTTTATGTTAAAGAAATAAAATATTTCATAAATAATTAAAACTTCCCACTCTTCTATTTTCTCTTTATCCTCTTTATCCAAAGGTAATAACTATTTCAATCTGTGGTATGTGTCAAATTTCTAGCATTTTGTATTTAAAAATAATAAATAACATTTTTCTGCATTTTAATTTGCATAAATGGCATGTATCCTTTGGTAATTTATTTTATACCACATTATTTTTTTTAGTATTATCCTAATTAACCTGCTGGATCTAGCTAATTTATTTTAGTAACTATTTAATTATTTATTTTCCAGTCGCATGTTGGTAAACAATTTTTTATTTTTTTTGGCTTTTTCCAAAACAAACAATATCATAAGAACACCACAAACATCCTTATAATGTACATGTGGCAGAGTCTAACTAAGATAGGCACATTACAAACAGAAATTCTGGATTATACAAGATAACCATCATCAATTATGCTAGATAATGTCAAATAAAAATCCATAATAATAATGTTAATATGCATTCCTTCCAACTATGTATATTTTTCCATCTCCTCAAATAAATTTGTTTGGATTTTGACTGGACTTGCAATAAATTCATAAATTAATTGAGAGATACTTAACATAGTCATATGATATATATGTTCCATTGTTAATCACATATTTATATGTGCCATATATGGAAATGATGCATATTGGGGGGGGGCAGTCCTTCTTGGGCCTCTTGTGTCCCTGTTATGCATCTTCTGGTTGTGAAAAGAATGCAGGGGCCTGACTGCCCTCCAGTGGAACTGGAACAGGCCACTTCTCAGTGTTATTTATGTAACCAGTAACTTTGAGAAGAAAGAGAATGCCTCCTCTCAACCGGAAAAACAAAAAATGTCTTGGTTACTGGTTGCTATGGAAGCAATGGGTCCCTAAATTCAGTTTTCTTCTCCTATCATTCAGCCTCCTCTGTGTATAGGCATCTACTGGGGCCTGTCATACCTCTCTGTGGTCTTGGATGATGAGGGCAAAGGGACCGAAGCAAATATGGCAATATTCATGCTGCTTCTTTAGCTGTAATAGTTTGTGTCTAACTCAAGAGTCCTGTGCCTTCTGCCACAATCTATCAAATAGTATCAAAGCAATTTGGCAGGTTTTAAGTAACGTAAAGTAAAATCTCAGAGACAAAGCATGTATTTTCTTTATTGAAGACCCTTGTAATCCTCAATATAGATTTATATTCTTCTGTAAAAAAGGCTTATGCATCCTCTTGTCAGAAGGTAAGACAGGAGGGAGGGAGGGAAGAAAGGAGGAAGGAAAATGGGACAATGTATTGGCCAAATAAAACACATGTTTCAATCTTATTTGGGATTATGGTCAGCTAAATTGCCTCAACTGTGCCAAATGGTCTAATCTATGTGTTACACATGCCTTGTGCAAACTCTGTATTGTTCCCCTTAGCCCATTATATTGCAGTTATTTGATGCATTTGTTTTTCTTATTGTTACTCAAGAGTAGATATGCTTTATTGATCTTGACGTAATTTATATACTTGGCATTTGATATGTAGTATGCATATGTTATCTTTCATATATTAATTTAAGATTATCATGTGCTCTCTTTAAATTGTTAAGTCTTCAAAAGTCACTGTTCATAGAATCTCCTTCATTTCTATCTCACCACTTGGCCTAATACAGAATTCAGTGTTTGTATTCATAAAATAAATGTAATTGACTGACAGACTGAATGATTAGCCTAGTTGGAAGCATATTTTAAGATGGTCACAGCAGTTACTCTCACTATTTACCATGATTGTAATCATAATAATCACTTCCATTTGTATAATACTTTATATTTTCCAAAACCCTTTTTATATACATTATTTAATCTGATTTCCTAACAAGCATGGACCTACAATAATCAACATAAATATTATCCATTTGGTAAGATAAATCAATTATATGTACTTTTGCACCTAAGATTAAAATAAGCTAACATTATGAAAAAGTAAAAAGGCAAAGCACACATTTGCTTGTTATTTTACCTATGGTGAGCATTAATACAAATCATTTATATTGACTTTGATCAAGCTACATCTGTTTATAAAAGTGCTTTGATCTGTTTCACAAAACAAGTTGCCCCTAGGGTAGTCTTAGACTGAGCAGAAGAGGGTAAAATTATCCTTTCTTTTCATTTTGCTTAGCCAAAATGTCTCAGGGCAGGGAATATTACCATTCTCAACTTAATTTATAAATGTGTTCATAAGTGGGCTTTTTTTCCTTCTTCTCAACTCATTTGTAATATTGCTTACTGTGCTCCAGGTCTAAAATGTTTCTATTCTCAATCATCTTAAAGTGTAAAATTGTCTCTCAATTTTAAGAGCACTAAGATGGACTGTGTTTCTGAGAATAATTAATATCTGGAGACCCAGTTTAGTTCTTTTTGTTCTAATGTTCAACAAAGATCCTCATTTATCAATGTATGTTTCCCATGTGCCACATTGCTGTCTGGAAAGTAGGTCACAGGAAGAACAGTATTGACTTTTAAGGTCTAGTATTCAAAGATGCTGTTCCAGTGAAATTGCATGCTCCTGAAACAATGACATCTAAGAGGTCATTGTACGGTCAACCATAGACACCTAATGATGATGACAGAAATCCAAGAAATGTTTCAAAGTGGTAGAAAACTGGTTTCAACTCAATAATATACTATTACCAAATCTGGAGAATATGTATGTATGTATGTATGCATAGTAACTCTAAAATAGCTTGATTAGCTTAAACATAATACTGTAATTCATATAACAGTAATGTCTATTAAGATTTTATTTTTTAATGTTTATTTATTTTTGAGCAATAGTGAGTCGGGGAATGGCGGAGAGAGAGGAAGACAGAGGATCTGAGAGACCGCAGTCTCTGTGCTGTCAGTGTAGAGAGCCAGATGCGGGGCTCAAATTCAGAAACCACAATATCATGACCTAAGGTACAGTCTGACGCTTAACAGACTGAGTTACCCAAGCATCCCTGAAGTCTATTAAGATTTTAGTTTAGAGATTGTGTTTTTAGTAATATAAGGAAGGTCATTGAACTATACAGCCAGATCAGCTAATGAAAATCTGTCCAAATAGGAAGATGTGGCATAAACAACTTTAAATTACAGGGAAAGAAATACTAGTGAAAGACATGAAAGGAGCAAGATAAAGTGGCTGAAGAAGGAGGAAGGAAGGAAGGAAGGAAGGAAGGAAGGAAGGGGGAAGGAAGGAAAGGAAAAAGAAAGGTGGGAGGGGAAAGAAGGAAAGAGTGAAAACCTAATTCATACATACTTTATCAAATGTAGTCAAACACATGTGTTCTCTAAAGTAGCTTTGCCTTAGAATAACTTAAAATTTTATAACATTGCAGTTAGTTTTCACTTTTTACAAGTCTTTTTAAGGGACTATTCTCATTCATCTTAAGTGTCTCAACCTTTATTTACTTCAAGAGACTTTATCCCTAATGAAGAACTATCATTATTTGCAAAAGTAATGCTGTACACACTATCACTGTGCACAAGAGTTTTGAATTTTGTGTTTCCTAATAAAATAAATAAATTGCATTGTTTGACTAATTTCAGTATTCTAGACTGTTGCCTTTTAATTCATTTGTATGATAAACTATTCAGTGCCTATTATATCTCTCAGTGTCTCTCACTTCAGGGATACAGAGAGAAGAACAATTTCTTACCTTAAAGAGATGATAATCAAAGGGGAAAACAAGTATAGAAATAAGAGTAATTCTCTTTCCTAGACACCAAAGCAGAAGAAAATATAGGTTATTTTGTAAGACTCAGAGAGGTGTTTTTTTTTCCCCTTCTGCATGTATGTCAATGTGTGATCATTAATATGACATTTTACAATATAAAGCTACCATCTGAAGTGTGGCAACCATCACAAAGATGCAGAACTTTCAAGTCGAAAGAGTATTATTTTCCAATAAGGAAGAGGAATTCCTCCAAAGTCCAGTATTATATTCATAAGAAAATTGTACTAGGCATTTCAGTCAAAATTCTCCACAGAATCAGTAGTATGTGTGTGTGCATGTGTGTGTGTGTGTGTGTGTGTGTATGTGCACAGGCACACCTCATGTTATTGTGCTTTACTGTTATTGCATTTTTAACAAATTGAAGGTGTGTGGTAACCCTGTGTCTAGCATGTCTACTAGTACCATATTTCTAACAGCATTTTCTCACTTCATGTCTCTGTGTTACATTTTGGTAATTCTCACACTATTTCAAACGTTCCCATTATTTGTATTAGTTATGACAATCTTTGTTCAGTGTTAGTTAGTGTTAATATTTATTGTATGTTGTAGTTGTTTTGGGGTGCCATGAACCATGCTCATATGAGAGAGTGAACTTAATCCATAAGTGTTGTGTGTTATTCTGAGTGCTCCACTGACCAATCATTCTCCCATCTCTCTCCCTCTTTCCCTGAGACACAAATATTGAAATTAGGACAATTAATAACCCTACAGCGGCCCCTGAGTGTTCAAGTGAAAGGAAGAGTGCACATCTCTCACTTTAAATCAAAAGCTAGAAATTATTAAGCTTAGTGAGGAAGACATGTCAAAAGCTGAGATAGTCTGAAAGCTAGGCCTCTTGTGCCAAACAGTCAACCAAATTATGAATGTATAGAAAAAGTTCTTGAAGTAATTGAAAGTACTCCTCCATGAGCAGCTGGCTCACTCAGTTGGTGGAACATGTGACTTTTGATCTCTGGGTTCTGGTTTGAGCCCCACATTGGTGTAGAGATTACTTAAAAATAAAATCTTTTATTTTTTTTTATTTTTTTTTTTTACAAATAGTTTATTGTCAAATTAGTTTCCACATAACACTCAGTGCTCATCCCCACAAGTGTCCTCCTCCATTAAAAAAATAAAATCTTTTAAAATAAAAGTAGTTTTTCAGTGAACATAGGAATGATAAGAAAGTGAAACAGTCTTATTGCTGATATGGAGAAAGTGTTAGTGGTCTGGTTAGATCACACCAGCCACAACATTACCTTAAGCCAAAGCCTAAACAAAGCGGGGTTCTTCAAGTCTGTGAAGGACAGGAGAAGTGAGGAAGCTGCAGAAGAAAAGTTTCAAGGTGGCAGAGGTTGGTTCATGAGTTTTAGCAGCATTAAAGTGTTTGGTTTATTGCCATATATGTTTTATTGTGGTGGTCTGGAACTAAACCTGCAATATCTCTGAAATATGCCTGAATGTATACATGTCTATATATGTGTGAGTGTGTATATGGGTATATGTGTATATATGCATATGTATATGTATATGTGTCCATGTAAGGAATTGGGTCACATAATGGTGGGACTGGTAAGTGCAAAATCTGCAGAGGAAGCTGCCAGTTGGTGATGCAGGGAATAGTTGATATTGCATCTCTAGTCCAAAGGAGGTCAATCTGGAGACAGAATTTCTCCTTCTCAGGAGACTGGAATCTTTTCTTTCAAGACCTTCAGCTGATTAGACAAGGCTCACCTATATTATGGAGGGTAATAAGCCTTATTGAAACTCTACTAATTTAAATATTAATTGCATCTAAATAATACCTTTACAGCAACGTCTAGGCTAATGTTTGACCCAAAATTGGGAAACATGGCTTAGCTCAGTTGATGTATAAAATTAACCATCACACTAGCTGAAATGTATTCTCTGTGTTTATGGTGTTTGGCGTAATCATTTCATGTGGAGAGATTTCTGCTAAAGTAGCACATCCATCTTCTTTCCCTAATGTTTACACTTTACAGAAAAGAAGTAACAATCTGATTGCCAATGCATCAGTATCTCCATCATTTCACTGATGGAAGTAATCTATTAAAAATCTGAAAATACTGAAGACCCACACTCTCTCTTTTTTCCATCTTAGATTTGAGACAGTTCTTGGCCAGTGCTAACAGTGGGCTATTCTAGTATTTAGAGTACAGAGAGATACATGGTGTTAGCAAGTTCTTCTCACTGCAGATATAAAGACATGTTCTTTAGTCAGCTTTATCAATATTGCAGCCAACATTTTGAATTCTATTTGTCTCCTATACATTGTCTCTTAAATTAGAAAAGGGGGTAAAAGTGTATTTATTAGTGTCCTAAAACCAAAGTAACTTGGTTTTTGTCTCGGACTTTGAGAAATAGACAGAGACTGGCTCTTGGTGACCAAATTAACAAGTGGACATCAGTTTGTGACTCATGTGGGTTGCTTTAGGTTTTCACCTAAATTAGTGGAGTTACATGGGATTGTCCTCAGTGCATCATTGCAGTTTATGGACATTTTTTTTTCTACCAGTGAGTGACTATCATTGTAGATCCAGGGCCATTTGTTAATGAGTAGAAACTGGCTGCATCCTAAGAAGGGTAGAAGAGTTGATTGTCTTCAACTGGCCTTCACTGGACTCTTAAACATACCAAGTTAGATAACCTTGAGGCCAATATTAAGTTATACAGAAGGGAGTCTTGAAGTCTCAGTTAAAAGTTCTTACATTAAGCCTTTTACGCATTAGTGGATGGAATAATTTTTGGCTACTTTTTTGGTAGACCTATAGGCCTGGACCTTAACTTGCAAAAGTAGCTAAATTGCAGAACAATGTAATACTCCGTACCAGGCTTATTTAATCAGCAGTCTATCGACTATCCAAATTCTATTCATCTAATGTTTTGTTTAAAGTTTATTTATTTAGTTTTGAGAAACAGAGAGTGAGTGAGTGAGCAAGGGAGGCACAGAGAGAGAGGGAGAGAATCCCAAGCAAGCTCTGTGCTGTCAACTCAGAGTCCAATGCAGGGCTCTATCTTAGAAACCATGAGATCATGGGGCGCCTGGGTGGCTTAGTCGGTTAAGCGTCCGACTTTTGCTTAGGTCAAGATCTCGCGGTTCGTGGGTTCCGGCCCCGCGTCGGGCTCTGTGCTGACTGCCAGCTCAGAGCCTGGAGCCTGTTTCAGTCTGTGACTCCTTCTCTCTCTGACCCTCCCCTACTCACGCTGTCTCTCTCTCTCTTTCTCTCTCTCTCCTAGAAATAAATAAAACATTAAAGAAAGAAAGAAAGAAAGAAAGAAAGAAAGAAAGAAAGAAAGAAAGAAAGAAAGAAAGAAACCATGAGATCATGACTTGAGCTGAAATCAGGAATTGAATGCTTAACCAACTGAACCACCCAGGTGCCCCATGTTCATTAATGTTTAAAGCTGCTATCAGAGTCAGTAAAAGAACTGTGAAGAAACTAACCTCTTAGAATTATGTGTCTCATCCATAGGCTTAGGACTTATACTCTATGGGTGAGCGCAGGTTGGCTTCATGTTTATAAAATACAGAAGCATTGATTTCAGGAACCTGGTCTATGGCTTCATCTAGAAATCTAAGAAGAAATTTACTAGTGAACATGTAAAATAAATAGGGATATTATTACATAAAGCAGTGGTCTTCATTTTTTTTAACTTTTGTCCTTTTATGTCTAAAAGAATTTTAAGAACTATGCACCCTTTCATGAAATTTTAAATTAAAATTTAGAATCTGTTTATTAGTTAAAATAATTCTGAGGATGATAGTTTCAGTTATATTGTAGATATTGACATTTTAAAATAAAATAACCTTGTTTAAATAGAACCAATGGGTTTCAAATATCATAGTACTGTAGTCATTTAATACCTATCATATTTAAAAGCATTTTTTAAATCTTGATTTTAATAATGAAAAATTGTATACCATTTCCTTTTTCCTTGAACTTGTACTTCCATTCAATTTTCTCCATAATTTTATTCAACATAACATATTTTCATGCTTAAAAGACTCTTTTAGGTCATCTGTTGCATTCCCAGAAACAAAAAATATATATACATATAATTAGAAAATATTTTAACTGAAAAATCTCTATTTGCCATCAACTCCAAGTTAAAATTTTTGAATTAAATTATTCTTATAATTATTCTTAATTTTAACTGATCAAAACATTAGAAATATATTATATTGTACCTTGCAAATTTTAAGTAGTTCTCTTATACACAGATGACTCATTTGTATCTAGAATAAAGCAGGGTTTAGCATAAGTTCCATTTCTATAATTTATTTGCATTTTTAAAAACATTTTCAATGTTTATTTATATTTGAGAGAAACAGAGCATGAGCAGGGGAGGGACAGAGAGAGGGAGACACAGAATTTATAGCAGGCTCTAAGCTCTGAGCTGTCAACACAGAGCTGGACGTGGGGCTCCAACTCACAAACAATGAGACTATGACCTAAGCCAAAGTCGAATGCTTACCTGACTGAGCCACTCAGGCGCCCTCTATAATTTATTTGTATTTATGTACACACTATTGTTTCCCGGTCTTCTGGCTAAGATCAAGTGTTTATATGTACATACTGAAGAAACTTAGTTGTATTAATAAATACAAAATGAGAAGATAAGGAGTATTGTGATAAGATAAGGAGTACTGGAATATATATAAATGGGGCCTTAAAACAGTTTATCAAATAACAATTTTCTATTTCACTGATTCTATTCATTTTTTTTCTTCCTTTTTTCTCTTTTGCTTTGAGAACCTTGTTAATCAATTATATTTCAGTTGAAGCCACTTAAATTTGATTTCAACACATTTTACATTAAAATATATGTAATAAGTAGTTTTACTATTTCTCAAAGTATATTTTTATTGAAATACTAAAGCCACAGATTTAGGTCATCTCATTCATTGAACATGAGCCCCTAACTTAATTATCAAAATTGACCATTATCATTATCAAGCTACCAACCAACCAGAGTTAATTTTGATTAGGAAAAGAGTCTTATGTCATTTTCTAATTTAAGTCAATGTGTTAATATGATTTAGGAAAATATTTTAAAGATTAACATATAAATTATGGAATCCAATTTGAGACATACATTGCTAAAATTAGCTAAATCAATATTAAACTAAAATGTGTCTAAAATAATTAATTTAGGATTTTTTCGTAATAAGTTAAAAAATAAGTAAGTCAATATTGGTTTCCTGAGATTTAATTTTTAGTACTTAAGATAATATATAGATAAACATATGTAACTTTCTGAAATGAAGAATATACTAGGCACTGTGTATTGGGTAAAATGTCAGTGCATAACTGTGTGGACTTCTGGGGTTCAACTTTTATAAGTAATAAATAAGAATCATGTTTAAAAAAATAAGAACCAACACAGAAATAACCCCCATTAAGACATCACAACCAGTTTGAATGTATTTGATGAAAAAAGACAGATCTATACAACTTTTTTAAAGATTTACACAGTTTATGATTAACATGTGCTTTTAGTTTTAATTTGGGGTAAAAAATGTTAAGCGTTTATATGATAAAATAAAATGATAATATGATTGTAATAGAAGGAGCATTTCATGATAAGACTGAATAAAATAGATTTAAAATATCTGATTATAACACATTCACTGAATCTGATGGAATCATACAAAATATTGATCTGTATGTTTTCTTGAACATAACTTGGAATTTGATGATCCTTGAAAAATGTTCTGATTTTATTTAAAATAACCAATATCGTAGGCTCTACTGTTTCTTCTGATAGAAGATTCTTGCAAATAGTCAGTCCTATGACCAAGAATTAAAATATTTTTTATAATTAAAGACAATAAAATCACTTTTAAATTAATAATTTTTAAAACCAGTGTTGTCTTTGCTTTGATCTTATCAGATTTTTGCAAGAGTAAGATATATATGGACCATAGACATCATGAAGTCCTTAAATGAAAACTGCCATCAATATTACCATTCACACTATGTTAAACATCCAATTTGGAATATCTCAACAAAATCTCTCCATTTCTAATATCGAATATTGCTAATATTTCTGATATTTCTTTTTTTTTTAATGTTTTATTTATTTCTAGGAGAGAGAGAGAGAGACAGCGTGAGCAGGGGAGGGTCAGAGAGAGAGGGAGTCACAGACTCCGAAACAGGCTCCAGGCTCTGAGCTGGCAGTCAGCACAGAGCCCGACGCGGGGCTTGAACCCACGAACCGCGCGCGAGATCATGACCCAAGCGAAAGTCGGACGCTTAACCGACTAAGCCACCCAGGCGCCCCTATTTCTGATATTTCTAATATTTTGCCATTTCTAAGCAATGTATTATGTAAGAAATATTGAATTTTAAAAAGACTAATATAGATTTATGGACCTTTGATTTGTCATGAAAGGCTTTCTCCAAAATGTATTGTTTTAATTGTCGTATAGTTAGGAGCTCTCATTTTTACTCCAGAATAAGGTATAAGGACAAAATGTGGGATGAGAAATCCCCTCCCTTTTGTAAAATGGGAGTACTGCTACGAACTCACTAGGGAAAAGAATACATGAAAGTTGAGAATGCAGAAACCATGCCCCTGGGAAGATTTCTGTGCAGCTCCAGGGGTTCATGCATCCTATTTTAAAGACCATTGACTTTAAAATACTCAGAGGGTACTGAGAATAAAAATACAGAGAATACAAAGAATACTGAGTGTTCTCAGAAGAGAATATTCTCAGTCTTCTGAGAATACTCTATTTTTCTTTGATTGAGGAAGGAAATAGCTGAATGAAATTATTGCACACTCAAAGATTTCCTATTTGGAAATCTCAGAGTCTATCAAAAAAGTTTACCAGAATGCCAATGGCAACTGGAGTGGTTTTAAAAATATATTTCACAGAACAACTCTTGAACAGGAACAATGTGGTGATGATAGAAATATCAGGAAAGAGAAGATTATTTTCTTTCTTAAAAGAAAGGTAATAATGTTACAGGACAAACCCATGTGAGGTAAGCAATATTAGAGATGTACCTGAGCCTACTGCTTGTAAAAGTGTGGTAAGCAAAGGGGGAGTTAGTTTAGGTGTTATTATGTATGGGAAAAAGTGCATGAGGATCAATGTTATAAAACAGAAAAAGTGGGGCGCCTGGGTGGCTTAGTTGGTTAAGCGTTCGACTTTCGCTTAGGTCATGATCTCGCGGTTCGTGGGTTCAAGCCCCGCGTCGGGCTCTGTGCTAACTGCCAGCTCGGAGCCTGGAGCCTGTTGCAGAGTCTGTGTCTCCCTCTCTCTCTGACCCTCCCCTGCTCACGCTGTTTCTCTCTCTCTCCTAAAAATAAATAAAACATTTAAAAAAAAAAAACAAAAAAAAAAACAGAAAAAGTGAGGAGACTGAAGTGACCAAGTATAGCCCAGGGTACAGATAGATACACAAAACCAACAGGAAAATAGACATGAAGAGGTTCTGAATATGTTAACTAGAAAGATTATGTTAAGTGATCCTGGTAACTACGGTTGCCAAAGTACAACTGTCTCAATTTTGCAGAAAGTCTGAAGTGTCTCCACAGCTGCACCCAGAGAACAGGTACCATATACAAAGGTGAGCTTTCCCCCAAAGAAACTTTAAAAATGGTAAATGTTGTGTCATTGTCTCCTGATGAGATGTATCTTTCCCACCAAGTTTTAGTTCACAATTCACCATCTCTGGACAATTGTGATGGGCTGACCAATAGACTGTGACCTAGAAAAGTCTGCTTCTTCCCACATATATCTCTGAGGGTCCCCTGTGGTTTTTAGTAGGAGGAACATCAATTATCTGGTTTTTGTGTAGCACTGAGTTCTGGGAACATCATTTTTGCCTCAGATAAGACTTAAGCAACTGGAAAGTCACTTGCATTTCTAAAATGCATGATGGGAGTTTATGCTGTGCATTTGTGTATCCAATTACAACAGTTAATACTGTTAATACTCTTTAAAAATTAAGGAACTTTAGTGAATTTGCATTGGATTAGTTCAAATTTTGAAAGTGCTAGAGAAACCATATCCAGTCCTTTTAAAGATAGCCTAGACTGTTGCTGCTGAAAGGTGAACTCGAAATCTACCCAGGCTGCAAAAAGAACAGAACAGAACAGAACAGAACAGAACAGAAAAGAAAAGAAAAGAAAAGAAAAGAAAAGAAAAGAAAAGAAGAAAAAGAAAAAATACAGAGGGGAAAAACGAAAAGTAAAGAAAAAAAATACTGTTCTGACTAAGAGCACAATAAGAAACTGGTGACTTTTTTCACACTTTAATTTTTTTAATCTGTAATTAATTTCTATGGATATAGATCATTCTTTACTTTCACTTATAAGGAATGGAGATTATGTTTTAAGTTTTTCATATCTTTCTCAGAATTTAATTCAAATCATGAGAATCTCCCTGTGGTTGGCATTTATGTTGCTTGACCTCTGTTGATTTCTGTTGCACAGATACCTGAACACAATTGGAGAGAAGAATTAGAATAAACAACACAGTTTTGGTCTTGGAGTTAATTATATTAATGTTATTTTATGATCTAATCTAAAGTTTTCTTGTGATTAGAGGTAAACCAAACACTAGTGTCCCCCCACTGGAAAATACAGAACAAAACAAACACATGAAAGGAACAGCACTCGGTATGGTAGGGAAGCCTGCCAAACTACTGTTCTCTACCCCTGTAGCCATGTTCCCAATTGACTACAAATCTAATTCTAAAGTCTGGTGAGAGGCAGGAAAGCACTACTACTAGTACAAGTGCTGGTATAGCACTAATAATTATTTATGAATGGCTTAGACTAGTGGTTCTTAAATTGTATTCCCTGAACCAGCAGTATCAGCACAATTTAGGAACTAGTTAAAAAATGCAAATTCTCGGGTCCCAGCTCAGGATAACTGAATTAGCAAAATTTGAGGGTAGGTCCCAGCAATTTGTATTTTAACAGGTTTCCCAGGTGAATGGATACACAACACGCTAAAGTTTGAAATTTGTGGATTGAGCCTAATCATGATCCCTAACCTAAAATGCATAGTCATTAAATAAATACTTGAACTGGGTATTAACTAGAGCCAGTTCTGTAAAACTAGAACTATTTTTATAATAGGAAAAAAGAAGGGAGCAGGTATTGGGCAGGAAACCAACAATGATTCTGTCATATTCACCCTCTCCTTTGTATCTTTAAAAAATACACTCCCACCCCCACTTTCAAAATAATATTACCTACACGGCAGCATGCCCTGAGCAATCTAGAAAAGTTGTAAGTAGCAGTCACATAACACATGCATCAAAGTAGAAAAATGATACAGCATTGTTGTTAATTATATCGTATTTGCTTTAAAAAACTTCTATTGAAAATAATCATAAAGAGACATGGCTCTTCTTCTTGTGATGATTATGTTAAGCTAAAATATGCTAGACATATTTCGAACAGAAGTGAATTAATAAATTATCTGATCCTACCAGTAATTATTGAGCACCTGTTATATGCCCAACTCTGGTATACACTGATTATGTTGCATTTAGTTTCAAACCAGGTCAAAAGATCTGTTCAAGGTACGTGAGTAGGAGAGCAGTCTATGGTGAAGGAATTTCTTAGGTCCAAAATTATTTGATTCTTAGGGCCCACGGCTTCTTCTTTGAAGAGAATCATTGCTTCATCATTGATTTATTATGAAATGAAACAACGTTGATAGTCTTGGTATGGAATGTTTTAATGTTGAGCACATGTATAGGTACCGAATAATATTTTACTAATCTACAATCACTTCAGTGGTTTCTGTCACCTTTTATGAACTGCCGGGAGAGAGTCACTTGTGATAATGCTTCCAGGGTGAGAAGCATTTTCAGAAATTCAGATTTTCACTTCATTGACAATTTCCCTACAGAGAGAGGAAGATCACAGTTATTTTCTTTAAAAGAGATATAAGTTAAAGAAAAAAGGCAAACTTTAAAGCTTTCAGAACATCAAACAGAATAATCAAATATTTTATAAAATATATATATCTTGATATGTCAGCCAATATGTGTTTTCAACAGAAGAAAAAAAGTTATAAAAATCCTTAAACAACAATGATTTTCATGCATACAAATTTAAATGTTAACTTTGGGCTTATTTTAATTCTACTGAAATATTTAAACTAGTTTTATCATATTTCTTCTTATTTCCCAAACCCTTTGACAAATAGTCTTTACACGAAAAACAAGACATTTGCAAGTTGATGAATCATTATCAATTCATGAGGTATGCATATGCAGCGAAATTTACAACTAAAGGATATTAATAACTTGCAATTTTGCAATTATTTGTTATATTTATTGTACCCAGCAGGTAATAGTGCTTTGAACATTTTGGGTTTGTCATATATTGATATTAGAATTTACCAGATTAAACTCAGAATTTCTGGATTAAAAATCGGGTTAAAAGTATCATATTTACTTATATGTTTCTCCCTCGTGTAGTCATAGTCCCATGCTCAATTTTAAGAATTCAGTGTTTTGATTCAATTTTTGTTTCTGTTAAATTATCTAATTTTCTAATATTTAAAAAGTATAAGTCTTTCTAAAGTTTTAACTAGCACACTTGAAGAACACACAATTATTCTGTTTTTAAAAATGTAAGAAATCAGACTTTTAGAGATATTAAAAAGACTCTCTCCAGCCAAACTTCAGAGGCTACACTTGAGTGAAAATTTTTCTCCTGATTATAGGGGCTAAATACATCATGGTTACTCACTGTATATAGTAACTCTACTAAATGGGAGAGAATGTGTTATTTTATATCTTGCCAAAAAAAAAGAAATAAAGTCTGGGATTAAAGTTGTAAATTTACATTGATTATAAGACATCCTAATTTTAGAGATATTAAAATGTGTAAATAAGTTGGCACTAGACTGATGAAATAAACTACATCATATGTTTTCCTTCCTTTTGGCATTTTTATCAGAGACAAGAAAGGCTCATGCAAATTAAGAGTGCACTGCTACTAGATAGGATATTATGTTGGGGCACCTGGGTGGCTCAGTTAGTTAAGTGCCAGACTCTTGGTTTCAGCTCAGGTCATGATCTCACGGTTCGTGAGTTCAAGCCCCACATTGGGCTCTGCACTAATGGTGCAGAGCCTGTTTGGGATTCTCTCTCCCTCTCTCTCTCTGCCCCTCCCCCATTTGTGCACCCTCTGTCTGTCTCTCTCTCTCTCTCTCAAAATAAATAAAAAACAATAGAAGAAAGAAAGTATATTATGTTTTTAGAAATGTTTTTGTTAGAATAATATCAAGCTATACATTCAGATTTTTAATTTAATTTAATTCGTTACTTTATATTGGTTAAAACCAATACTAACTACTAAAATGCTTCTTCAAAGAGAGTTATTTTAAGGTTCAGACCTGAAAACACCACAATAGCTCATCAGTAATTTAGAATCTTGGGCTAAATCAGAGGCCTAAATAAGGAAGATCTTTTTTTAATATTTTTTATTTATTTCTGAGAGAGAGAGACAGCATGAACAGGGGAGGGTCAGAGAGAGAGGGAGGCACTGAATCTGAAACAGGCTCCAGGCTCTGAGCTAGCCGTCAGCACAGAGCTCAACACAGGGCTTGAACCCACGAACTGTAAGATCATGACCTGAACCGAAGTCGGACGCTTAACTGACTGAGCCACCCAGATGCCCCTAAATAAGGAAGATCTTGATGAATGCTTATCAATGGCTCTCTACTGCCTACAGGAGAAAGTGTGAACCCTCAGCATGATTCCATGCAGGTTGAAGCTAAGTCCATACCTCCCCTATGACATCTCATCTACAGCTTCTCTGTTGCACTTGACATCACCAACATACACAACAGCAACTAGTGTCCTCAACCTAGTTCATCTGGGGTTTTCCAGATGCTTTTCTATTGTAAATTCCATGGAATTTTCCTCCTCATTCTACTCCTGTAGCTCTTCCTCTCTGAAGAATTTCCTAACCTATTTATAAAAACGTTTGCCTTTAGCCACTACTGTCTCTAGCTCCTATTTTATATAATTATAACCTGTGTCTGTCTGTCTGTCTGTCAGTCTGTCTGTCAGTTCCTATGAGTAGGATTATATCCTTCATCTCTGTTTCTCCCGTAGCCATCACAAAGAGGTGTACAAAAGTGGCATTCAATGAAACTGTTGAATTAATAATTATTTAATTAAATCAATCTATAGAAACATTTATACTTCCATCAAACACATTCAAATTCCTTTTTAGAAAGTATTTATTATCGTTAGTTATTTTATTATAAGAATGATGAAGCATGATCATTCTTTCTTTTCTACCGAGAAGACACTTTAGAGATCTTTTTTTATATGAAGAATGAGATCCTTATTTAGGACTTCATTGTTGAAAGGAAAGTCAGATGTTTTGTTATTAAATTTTCTTTCTTTTATTTAGATAGTATATATGGGATGATAAAGAAATAATTTGTTCTTAGTGAGATTTATAAGAGAAAGGACAGGAAGTTCTAAGAAATGTCTTAACAAATATAAACAAAAATAATTCAACAAGATTTTTCTTAGTGAGGTTGAATCAAAGTTCAGATTTTATTTTCTCCTCCAATTAAAAAATAGAAATGCAGGGCCACCTGGGTGACTCAGTGAGTTAAACATCTAACTCTTGATTTCAGCTCAGGTCATGATCTCACACTGTGAGACTGAGCCCTGAGTCAGGCTCTGCACTGCCAGCACAGATCCTGCTTGGGATTTTCTTCCTCCCTTTCTCTTTCTCTCTCCCCACCCACCTGCCTCCCTTTATTTATTAAAAAAAAAAATAAAAATGCAGTTAATGCAGAAAGCCAGGTAGTACTCTCCATTCAATACAGATGTTACCTTTTCACTCTTGCTCTAACAACAAAACATGCTTGGCTTGATCACTTCCCATTGGTGATTGCTTTTCTTTTAACTAACAGTCCCAACCAAACATATATCATCAATCACAGGATAAAAACCAGTGACTATTTATTCAAACCAGCTCTCTTTTCTTACATTCCTTCCCTCTCACAAAGAGAATAAGACTTTGAAAATACTTTTAGTTGCTTGCATGCCCATTAGGAGATGAAATCTTGGGAAGTATTTATTTCTGTATCCGATTCCTATTCAGTAAGTTTGCTGTGATTGTTTAGTACTTTCAGTGTCTTATAGAAGTTTGCTTTTCTACTTTAAGAAACCACAACGAAGACTGATCATGTATTTTTAGTTACCATATCCTAGCCACCACTCACCCCTGCATTATTTTCTTATCTTCCTCCTGTTGGGATCAGTGATCTGATTCATATATTATTTGCTAAGAGCTTCGCTTAAATACTAAATATGAGGATAATTATAAAGGCTTATATATTCTCCCAACATTTCATTGCCATGTGAAAGCTGTCTTACCTGGGTAGAAGATTTTTGGGTTGAACTCCATTTGTCTCAAGAATCTATATTATCTTATAATATCTAAGGTCACTGGTAAGAAATTATGTTCCTTTGTTTATAACTTCAGACTTCAGTCTTCTTTGTGACAGACTATAAGGTTGTTTTTTTGTTTTGTTTTGTTTTGTTTTGTTTTTACCTTAGAGTTCAAGAATTTTTCTAGGATATATCTAGGTCTGTATTTCACCAAACCTGTCTAGAAATCAGTGAACTATTTTAATTTGCAGACTCAAATATTTCTTCACACCAGGGAAATTTTCTTCCTTATTTGTTGAATTACTGTCACTCTTCCATCTGTTTCTTTTTCTCTTTCTGAAACCTCTATTATTAATATCTTATGTCTCTTGTATCTGTTTCCTTTGCCTCTTTTCTTCTGCTTCATGATTTTCATCTCTTTATATTTTTGCTCTGTGTTTTGAGGTATTTTTCTATTTGATTTCCCGGACTACAAATTTAAATCTCAACAGTGATAATTTTTCTTTTTTTATTCAGTCCTTGAAATGTTTGTTTAAAAGCATATCATTTTACTTCTAGAAAGTTATTGTTTTGTGTTGTATTGACTCTCTAGTGATAGATAGATAGATAGATAGATAGATAGATAGATAGATGATAGATAGATGATAGACTAAGAAATAGATAATATATAGATATAGAAATCTAAGTATAGATATAAATGTATGATACCAGAAGTATAATATGCACTTATTTTCTGGATTTCTCTATATCATTAAATATGCTTAAAAATATCTTTTTAATGGCTATTTCTGTTTTTATTAACTAATTCTTTAGTAAAGAGTACTAAATTTTTGGTCGATTAGAAATGTTCTGCTGTTTTGCTGTCATAATCTTGAAAGTTGTGCATATTCTAGAAGTCAATATGTGTGACTTAATATCTAAGAGTTTAGTAAGGTATGGGTAATTTTTTTCCTTTGTTTCATCGTCTACTTCATGAAAAACTTATTCAATAAATGTATATTATATTTATAATGTAAAAACTTAAAGATTAATTTAGAAGCTTAATAAATAAGCCTGTTTGTAGTATACATTTACCTACTTCAATACTTACTTATTTCTCAATTCACTTCTGACCTGCTGTCCTTTCTTCTTTGATTACTGTCCACTATTATTTGTATACAATTATATGATCTCTTTAGAATGGAAGTTTTTTCCAAGGGAAGGACCGTTTTATTCATGTACACAAATCTTACACTGTTAAAACATTGCCTTGAAAAATTGCAGATAAACAAAAAAAGATGAATTAATAGATAAAAGTTATAAAAGATAAATGAATAGCTAAAAAGTATCATTATAAGCTTCAGTGTTAATACTGTCTTCAGATTCCATGCAAATATTTGTCCTTCAACATAGGTGACATTCAATGCTTAGATATTTCTTTTAACTGAACATACAAGAAAAGTACACTCATACATGCATTTTTTTTTCATTTCTCATTTGTTCACTCATTCATCAAACATTTATTTAGTGCTAATTATTTACCAGACACTTAGCTTTAAGTTCTGTTCTTTCAAAATGAGAAACATTCCAACAGCATTCTTCCTCTCCATTCTGCACCTCACTGGCGTGGTCTCCACTTAGTTTCCACATCCCATTCTTCTCATCTAATCCATCTTTCAATTAGCAGTTTTCCACCTACGTTGAAATACCATTCCATCATCTATTGCATGTGCAGATGTAACAATTTTGTTTATCAAAAAAGAGGGGTTCTTAACCTGCTACATATGATGCTTGATATTTATTAAGTTGGAAAAAATAAAATGTCTTACACTTTACTCATTCCTGCCTTCACCAACCCTTTAAAAAAGATTGATGTTTTGGGGCAATATTAACTGTTGTGAAGTCAGGAGAAAGTTTTGGAAAAAAAAAATCTGTTAACATCAGCGTTAGAAGCTGTCATTAATTTAGATAGACTTGATGAGTGTAAAAAAATGGAAAACAGCCTAATTCCTGCAATCAGCTGTGAACTACAATGCTATTGTGGTGTGCAGACAGACTGAACAAATGCCATAGGGCTGTGAATCGCCTCAAGCATTATAGCAGCGATGCCATGTAATGAGAAGCAATTGTTGCCTTCAGATTATAGGAAAGCAAAACTACACAGATAACTGTATTTTAATACCCAAAAGTGTTTCACTATTTGCAAGTATATTGCTTTGTATCCTAGTTTTTGGTATTTTCTTGATTAAAAAAAGCAGTGAATCAGGCCTACAGACAAAATTTCCCTCTAGGACTATCAAGTCATCAGCTTAAACCTTGATTTCTTAAAAGTGAAGGGAGGAAAGGTTTACATATGTAGTATAAAGCAATCAATAGAAATAAGGCCTCATGATGACTACTCTCTAAGGGCACTTACTGTTATATCTGCCTTTCTAGGACCAGCAGTCTAAAGGGAAATTATATGTTGAATTCACCTACACAGCTCTCATTTTTATTGGATGCATTTGAAAAAAAAATAAACAAAAGAAGAAAAGCCTCAGATATAAAAACACAAAATAATTCTATGAGAAAGACTATCTCCTTTCTATAGAGTATTGATCATGTAGTTAACAACTCAGATTATGAGATACTAATCCTGTGCAGCGTAATACTGGTAGTGACTATAATTATGTTTCATTAAAAAATAAGTAAAATTCTTAACCAGGCTGAAGAAATGTTCTCTAATGACTCAGTCTGGATTATCTCTTTGATTAGCTCAATATTTCATATTTTTCTAGAGCCACTGGGTTCTTTTCTTGGAATGGTAGGTGTTGCCTTATATCCATACACTATGTTATATATATTCTATATGTAATTGAAAATAATTTCTAGACTCTCATTCGCTCAAAATTTACATTCTAAATGATGTTATAACTCCGATTAAATGTAATAAAGTCTCTTGCTTTCTTTTCATTTTGCAGAATGTTAACTGCCTTTCAAATTTAGGAATTGTGACTTTGTACACCACCATGAGTCTCAGGTATGTCTCTCCTACCTGTGTGTCTGTGGGCAATTACTTCCATGTTTCATTACCACTTGCTGAAGAAGAAAAGTTCTAGAGTCCCTTATTTGTGATTCAGACTGGAAATTTTCCCAAATCAAACAGAAGTTATGACCATATTAATATAAAAGCAAGTCTATTAAATTATCTCCCTTTAACTCTGCATATTTTCCCCCATTTCATATCCATGGCTGCATGTCTGGGCTAAGTTGCTTTGGTTTCAAGTCACCAGAACCTACTCAGGTTAGCTTTAGAAAAAATAGGAAATGTAGTATAAAACTAAAGCTGTAGCTCAGGAACCTCAGGAAAAGGTAGAGTTGTCAGCCTTAGGGGAAGAGAGCTTAAAAGGCGTCAGGAATTAAGGCAGTTTCTCTCTAGTCCCTCTGGGTATTTTCATTCATTTTATCCCCCTCCTTCTCTCCCTCCTCCCTCACTGTTTAGGGCCACAGAATCTTTCAAATCTGAATCACTCTAAGTATCTTAAATTCCACTAGTTCTCTGTGAAGCCTTTCTCTGCTCCTCTTTTATATGGGAAAAATGTTCGTGTAACTGCTTTGTAGTTTGGAAGTTTCAGTTCAGAAGAGAGCCAAAATTGACTAGTATCTCTGAATTCCCAATTCAAAACTTCTGCTCCTTTCAGGTGTCTAAATCAATTGCACAAAGCTACATCCAGGAAAATGAAGTCACTCCCAGCAATCACAGTTGCCAGGACCCCTACTGTTAGCTTAGCAGACAATCTAAAAGGTCTTTATTACACCATCCAAAAACAAACCAAAACATTTTTTTCACAATGTATCAAAAAATAAGCAGTCCTAGGTCATAAAGAAAAAAAAAGAAGAAAAAGAAACAGTTTCTAGAACAACTACAGTCAAAAGGTATATTGATGCATGTTTTCAGACACTGCATTTATATGACTAGGGTAAGTTTTTAGCTTCTTCAGGAAAAGTCCCCAGCTAAGCGGCCTAAGGAAATAAGGGGCTAATATGTAAACATAGGAATCTAGAAGCTTCCATAGAGAAATAGATGCAGAAGCAGTACCAGGAAAACAGGCAATAGTTTCTTCTTTTCCAAGATGCTTGCACTCTGGTTAGAGTAGGACACATTTGATATATCAAGAGACCCATATTTGCCTCTTTGAAATCAAATACGAGGTAGTATGATATGAATTAAGACTACTAGAAATCAGGGACACCAATTATCAGGGTATGTGGTGAGAGTAAGAACGGTGCTGTGAAGACTAGACTTTACCCAGGCCTTTCATTTGGGTGTAGGATTGGCAATGCAGAAAGGGAAGAGACGTAAAGATAAACAAGACCAGGGTTATAAGGGCAGGAATGAGAACCCTGGGAAAATGACTAAAAGAGATAACGAGTCTTTGTCAGTGAAAATACTGACAGGGCAAGACTTTTGTCAGATATACTATTTGCGCAATTGTTAATTGTTTTGTTCTCTAAAACAGAAAAAAGTAAAATTTTCTTATCAAGATTAATGTGACCACTGTTTTTTGACATCAAAATGTCATAATCCCATACGTAAAATGTTATGTATCAATAATAACACTGATATATATTCCAGTTATTACCAACAGAATCCTGAGTGTGACTAAATGTTTTTGTAATTTTCAGAATGGGCCAGTGATATAGTAAAGATAGGAAAATAGATTCTGTTTTTATTATAAACTCCAGAAGAATTATGGGTGTATTTCTTTATGAAACAGGGAGAACACTTACGAAATAGTGGAGTTCTCATGGAACAAACTAAATTTAACCTCATTTTTCATAAGATTACTGAAAAAGAAGACAAGAAAAATGACATAATGTAATACATCTTGATCACAGCACGAGATTCCATAGCAGCATAACATTCCTCAGATGAGTATGTCAGTCTTAAGTATAAACAGCAGAATCAAATTCTGGCCGATCAAACAATGAAAACAAAACCACTATAAACGTTACCCTAAAAATAGCTGATTAGAAGGAAACCACTTTATCCAAAAGGGTAAGCATGAATCACAAGTATTGGAAGTCTGGAAGAATCAGGTTTGAAAATCAGGTATAAGGAAACTTGCCCAAAGCCGAGGCACAGATACAGTCTTTGGAAGAAATCACTGTCACCAGCAGTACCTATCTGACCCCACTGATCATGTGATAGAGTAACCAACATTTTACTTTAGGAATGCAATTTTGTTTAGTAGCTAAGAGTATGATTTTGGCATAAGATAGCTCAGCCTTTCTGTCTCCTTGGCTATAAAACCTTAGACAAACATTGGTTTTCTTGTCTGGATCACATAAAAAAAATAGCCAACTAAGATAATTACTATATAAATAAATCAAACTGCTTAATATAGTATCTGACACAAAATAACTTAACAAGAGGAGGAGGAATGTAGTTATTAATTTACCCAATTTTGATCAGCAAAGTTGCATGGCAGGAGGACATTGATCTAATTCATATTCATAATCCATAGAAAATAATAATTCCATTATGTATTGTACTTGTTAGGTAATGCATAGTAATGTGTTCAGTTCTGACTGTTACATTTTAGAAAGAATTTTGAAATCTGTATATTTACTATTTGGTATTTGGAGGAATAGCATAAAATTGATGCTGTATAGTTCCATGCATAAGATAGGAATGAATAAAGTGGAATTACAGGGAGATAGACCTCAGATCAATATAAGAAAAAACTCCCTAAAGATTATGGAAATAGGGTACTTTTTCATATCCAACAAAGGGAGAGTGGCTTTCTCTGAAGTAATGAGGACCATAGACATCTTCATGCAAAAGTTAAATGAATATTTTTAACAATACTATAGAAGTTCTTACATTTTATAGGATTTTTAAAGCCCCTAATATCATTTCCCATGATGAATGAATTGGTTTAAGAATATTCACCTACCCTTGTGAAACATATTATACAAGTTCATTTTGAAAGGAATGAGGAGATTGTGCAGCAAATTACCAATAACCCACACACATGCTTACACAATATTAAAAAATGTACTTTGTAACACATCAAATACCCTTTCTCTTACTTAGGAATTTTTATTAATGCTACAGGAAAAAGAATGACAAAATATAGGTACCCTCAAAGTCTTTTTACTTTGGTGGCCAGCTTTGGGGTTTTTGTGTTAACAGGAAGGGAAGAAATTTTAGTAAATTTTTACATATAGAAAAATAGTGATGAATATTTATTTGCATCATGAAAATAGAAAATAATGTCAGAAATTAAATGAAAATAATTAATACTTTCAAAAATTAGAAACAATTTATATAAGTTGTTATTCATACTAAATTTTTACTATCCTTGAATAGCAGCAATGCCTTAAGGAATTTTTAAAAAGTGACTAATAAAGGGGGGAGGCACCTGGGTGGCTTAAGCATCTAGCTTGATTTGGTTCAGGTCATGAACTTGCAGTGGGTAGAATGGAGCCCTACACTGGGCTCAGCCTGTACAATGTAAAGCCTCCTTGAGATTATCTCCCTCTGTCTCTGCCCTTCCCCTGCTCATTCTCTCTCTCTCTTTCTCTCTCGTCTGTCTCTGAAAATAAATAAATGGAAACTTTTTTTAAAAAAATAAAATAAGGCAAATTATTCTTCTCATATGAAAAAATAATTCTGGTTTGAAAAAAGTGCTGTCAGTACTGTTCCCTACTGAAAATATAGGCAAGCTATAGCTAATATGAAATTATCATCCTAATGATTTTCAAACAATTTCCCTTTCTGTGGAGAAAAAACACATGAAGTTGTTTCAGTGTAGATGATGCCTCATTTTCTTCTAACTTATCTGTGAAGGAATATGCTGAGATCTAAGAATATTTGGTCTTTTTAAAAATATAATTTATTGTCAAATTGGCTAACATACAGTGTGTAAAGTTTGCCCTTAGTTTTGGGGGTAGATTCCCATGGTTCATTGCTTACATACAGCACCCAGTGCTCAAATTTTAGAAATAAACATATAAGATTCATTCTACTAACCTACTAATCCAGGAGCAATTATTTATCTACAAACAGAATTACAAGATTCCATAAAGTAAGAAAGTCATGCAGTAAAGCAAAAAAGCTAATGAAGTATGGAGTTTGTGTCTTGCATTCTCCACTCAAAAACCCTGTGACCATAAAAACTTTGCCCTTTTCTCTACCCAAAAACTATGGATAAGATATCTTCTGATCACAGTATATATCTACAAAGATGTGGGCATATTATGAATCTTTATGCCAGAATAAGGGTACAATTATTTGTTGTAACTACAAAAATAAAGTCTCTGAGGTACAAACTGACTTATTGGAACAATTTTCTGAAACCACTCTCCATGTTAGGACTCAGATACTCAGAATTTTAGGCACACAAAAAGTTTAAAGTAAACCAAAAAAAATGATCAATCTTGCCAAAGTTAAAGAGGACAACTTAAATAGGTGATGGAGATTAAGAAGCACACTTGTTGTGATGAGCACCCGGTATTGTATAGAAGTGCTGCGTCACTGCATTGTACACCTGAAACCAATATTACACAGTTATGTTAACTAAACACAATTAAAAAAAAGAAGAAGATAAAAAGAAATCTAGCAATAAGCTTTCTGATGTTATTATATTCATACATCAAGTATATATTGAGAACATGAAAGAATAAGCATAAACATAAAAATAATCATCTGACCTTCATCAGAGGTATCACACTACTGTCTTTTATCTCATTTATGTTTTGATTGATAGCTATGTATGGGAAATTATGAAAATAAATGGAAGAATTATTTCCATCCTGTGATAGATTCCTCATATGCATTATTTCCAGCTCCTCAGCCATCTTAAGGAATTGTACCATTACATTCATTTTGGAGAGGAGGACACAGGTTTATAGTAGTCAGTAAAGAAAAGGAATACGCTTTATTTCATGTCTGTGTTACTAGCTTTTCTTCTTTTCTTTCTCTAACTTTTTTTTCAAGAAAGTATGGTATCTTCATATCCAGTATATAGACCCTTTTCTCATGACTATATAAAAATTACTCTGGAAAATATTATTTGCTTCTCTGGTCTTTTATGTTCCATGCCTTTCTATTGCTGAAGATACTCTTATTCAGCCCTTGATAAAGCTGCCTTTTTTCCATTCTTTTCCTGATTGCCCACCAGAAATAGAATGATGAATTTTATTCTAAGAAAACAGCTACAGTCCCAAGTGCTGACACACTAAATGTTTTAGTCTCAAAGACAGCATATTAATCACATAAAAAAAAAAAATGTCTGTCAGAATATTAAGGAAAATAAAGAGTAAAGAAAGGGAATATAATCACACAACACAATTATGATAAGAAATCCAGATATATAAAGAGGATATAGACAGGCTGCCTAAGAGAAAAGCAATCTTGGAATGTATGCCAATAAAAGAGAGAAACAGAAAATAAAGAGGGGCATGTAGCAAGTAAGTGCCGTTAAAGCTTGTTCTCATGCCATAAATAGCACCACAGATTGCCCTTTCTGTACTGGAATCCACTAAGCATTATATGCAGGGATAGCTGCTTGGTTGTATATTGTATTATATTTCATAATTGGATTAGGAAGGCTTTTTCTGAATTTAAAATTCATTATTATTGCTATCATGTAACAATTCAAATTGAGTATGTACATGAGCTATACATCTATCTCCCTTTCTCTATCTATCTATGCCTAAAATTGATATATTTAATTTGGTCATAGATTAATTTTTAACAACTGCTTTGGCTTAAAAGTAAAAAAAATATATTACCTACTTATAAAAATCAGGGAAGCATTTTTTGTTTGTTTTTTCGAAATGTGACCTTTGTTTTATAATAAGCAAATATCACTAAGTCCAAGTTAAGTCAGTTTTCTTTCCATCATCACATAAGTTACAAAGACAACCAGAAGCATCTTTCTTTTCTATATTTGGTATCATCAAGATGCTCCAATTGACTGAATATATTATGTTAGCACCAAATCTTACTGGCAAGAGCTTTATCTGACAACCTCCGCATTCCTCACCCAGCCATCTGTTTTTCTTGGTCCTTAGTCATAAGGAAAAACTTCTAATTTTTTGCAACACCCATATCAAGCTAACCTAATAACAGATTTCCATTGACTTCAGAGAGTACTCAGCACTTCCATTCTTACCCATGGTGTGTGAAGAAAGATGTGAAAATGTAGAGAGTTATGTAAATGCAATAGTGTTGCCATTGGGAGCAGACACAGATGCCTTCACTCTTTTACACTCTGGATCCCATGAACTAAGGCCAAACTGTTTCATGTATTGAAACACACTGCAGCATAAGTTATTTTTAGGAAAGGGTTGAAAGTGCAGGCTGACTCTCACTGACATACTCCAATAAATATGTTTTCATGGATCATCCACTTGATTTGACAATAGACACATACTGCGAAATAAGTTTGCCCTTGTAAATCCATCAATCATTAAAATTATTACTGGCCTAGATATACATGATTTAATTGCACAGCATATTGGCCTCATTCACACCTAATACCTTCTTTCCGCTCTTTCTAACATTTTCCTTCTCTAAACAAATATTTAATTCTTATATATTCAGTGTTTATGAACACAGGTGACACCACATGAATAATAAATTCTCATACAGGTTCTATAATTACTTTAGGTTCATTCAGTCACAAGCCAGTTAATGAAGACCTTCTATGTCCTCTGGCTATGCTTAGGCTAAGATGTAGTGTTGTCACTTAAGCAACCTCCACCCCCTTTAGGAGTATATGTAGTGTGTCTATACATTTTTCTCTTCAAATAAGCTAGGAAACCCTCTTCAATAATAGCAGTTGTTGTATATCAATAAATAGTTTGTTTAGAAACTCAGGCACAATCCCTATGATAATCTCTATGATAACGGAATAACAGTGAAAACTGGCCTTATGAAGGGCTGTGCAAAAACATCTTCTTTTTAGCCAAACCTATGTTATTATATTCTTGCTTATCCACCATGAACTCTCTCCATGTTTGAAGTAATTTGAAAATAGAAACCAAATACATTCATCTTTATTTTCTTCTAGCATCTAATACAGCATGTGGCACATAGAACAACATATTCAAGAAATGTACTTTCTTAGCTATGAAAGAGAGAAATTAACTCAATTAAGCCTCTAAATAGCTACTCCTTAATCATCCATAGTCTACACTAAATCAGTTTTGTGATTCTGTCATATTTCTATGTCATTGCATTGTTCTGCATAGCAATAGCATTTCTTTTGTTGTTTTTCCTCTTGAGTAGAAGCATTTGATCAAAAGATCTACAATTATAAACAAATATTTATCATCTTGACAAAAGTACATTATTATTCCATTCAGACAGCAACCTTTGTAACTGTGAGTTACAAGAGAGATCTGCAGAAATAGTCCATGTAAGTTCCAGTCAGGGCATTTGTGGATTTATTGGAAATACTTTCAAAATGGCTCCAGTGGTATATGAGATAGTGATAATTGTTGGACAAAGCATTTATGGTTTTCTGCAGTCTCAACTACTTTAGAGAACTTAGTAATCATCCAACGTTACTCCTTATGAATGATTACAGCTTTCTTTCAGGCATTCAATGCAAGCCTCATTGATTCTCTTCATGATTTATTAAGCCAGGGCACTTTTGTGGTTAAGCGACAGAATTCAGATTTCACTGTAATATCTTTTGTAATGGCTTTTTTTTTTTTTTTTTTTTTTTACCTTATGGAAGAATGTGAAGATGTATATTGCCTAAATTAGGTGTAGACTTATTCACACAAATGTGACTTGTTTTCAAACAGTTTCAAAACTGCTCATAGTTAATTCTATATCTACATAAGATGTAGAATTATTTGTTTAAAGTATGATTAAAATATTTATGCAAGTATTATTAAAATAAAAATTTATTTATAAATTGATTGCCCATAGTGTATATCACTTTAACTAGGACTTGGTTGGAAAGAGTACGATAGGGACCAAGACCCGGAAAACAGGTAGGTTAGAGTGAATATTTAGGAAGACCATGGGAAATATGCACTTATCCTCTAAGAAGATACTATTTAAGGAGTTTACTAGGCAATTGGCCCCAGAAGGATCTGAAAGCCAGTAGTGAAGACTCTACCATGGAGAGGAGGAGTAAAAAAAAAAGATATTTCCCTGGAAAAATAAAAGACAAGAGAATGAAGGATTTTGGTTCAGTAGACCTTGAATATTACATAAAGGACTGACAAATGGCTTCTTTGTATGCTTATACAACAGGGTTGCACCATTAAAAATGTAGTATAAAGCAAATCATTGTCATAGTCACTGAAAAGTCCTACTCTTAGTCTTGATGTGTAACATTCAAGCCAATGCCTGGCTGACTTGATCCTAAAAAAAGTAAGTAAATAATAACCCAGAGATTTTTTTTTAGCTGCTCTAGAGGCTAAGGGCAGGCTGCTCCAAGATGGACCACCTTGGCATGAAGAGAAAATTGAGCTAAAAAGCAATCAAACCCCAGGAGATTCAGGAAAAGGTCTTTACCCCTAGAACTGCTTAAAAAAATTTAAACAGAGGACCTGCTCCAAGAAGAGAGCTATCACCATAGGTAAATCATTATGACATGATGTAGGTAGTATAGACCAAGAGGAATGTAGCAAGCCCTGTTGAATCAGTCTTCTATGTCCTAGTTTTTCTGAGTGGTCTAGCAAATATTTGTTTACCAAACATTTATCTATTTTCATCTTCCTCTGTATTACATTTCTTCTCATTGAAGTCCTAGAGCCCTAACCCCTTCTTCTAAATCAGAATGACATATATACTTTATGTTGCCTTTGTTGTCTTTGAAATCTCCATGTCTGTGTGACATCCCTATATGTATGAAATTAAATTTAATTTTCTCCTATTAATCTGTCTCATGTCACGTTGATTCTCATTCCACCTAGAAGGGCCTTAAAAATGCAAGAAACTCCTGTTCCCCAACACCTACCCAAGGATTTAGATTCTGTGGAAGATCTAAATTTACATAAATAACTTAAATGATGCCAACAGCAAGGGTCAGAAGGCTTCCGGAGCTGAAAGCCTGACAGACTCTTCAAGTATTTAATTTACTGCCTCCATGAAGGTTATGAACAGTTAAAGGGATTTAAAGCAGCGGAGAAAAAGATGATAAGACTTTAATGACATTCTTGAGTTCCTTGTGTGAAAGTGTACAAAAAAGAATATACCATTAGTTTGCAATGTGTTTTGTGGGGTTTTAGGTGTTAGGTTTTTTTAGAAAACATACAAAGGAATCATGAATTTTTGGCCTTTCCAACAAGCTAGAGTGTTGGATAGAGGAGAGATTTATACTTGAAGTAGAATAATAATGCAAGTGGCATTTTCACTGTCTTGAAATTATCAAGAAAATGAACTCACTACCTGGAGGAAGAAACTGAAGGAAAGAGAGAGGGAGAGACCAAAAGTGACAGAGACCCTTGTGGACTCTTTCCTTCCCCTTTAAATGCACATCACTATATACCTTGATTACTGCTTCATTGTGTGGCATCATTTGCTGTGATTTTTTATTCCTTTTAAGATGTCATTTTTTAGGGGTGCCTGGGTGGCTCGGTCTGTTAAACATTTGACTTCAGCTCAGGTCATGATCTCGCAATTTGTGACTTCAAGACCCACATCAGGCTGTGTGCTGACATCTCAGAGCCTGGAGCCTGCTTCCCATTCTGTGTCTCCCTCTTTCTCTGCCTCTCACCAGCTAATGCTTTGTCTCTCTCTATGTCTTTCAAAAGTAAACATTGAAAAAATTTTAAAGATGTCATTTTTTAGAATGAAGGGAACAATAAAAAAGAAAAAGTAGAAAATAATGCCTTGAAAAGAGGTATCAGCAGCTTTATTAATGAAATGACTCCCCTTTTCCTTCTTTATCTTTCCCCACCTCCCTTAACTGTTTAAACCTGTATGATCAATCCACAACTGCATATTGGTTTCCCCCTCACCCAGGTATGAAGGAATCGGTGTGTGATATGAACACATAATTCAAAAATAAGATTTCTGAATGAGATCACTGCTTCTATGAAAAGGTTAATGAAACTAGGGCCTGCTGTGAAGAGCACATTACTTTATGCACAATAGATGTAGAGATGCTTCATAATAAATTATAATTAGCCTTTTCACAATGCATTTCACAAATACCATTGATTTTGATAACTGGCTTCTTCGAGATACTCAATATGTTTCACACCTCAAAATATCTAAAACATATAAATAAACAGAATCAATCTGAACTGACCATCAGGTCTAGCCTCTGCAAGAAGCCACATGTAGAAACAGTAAGAGCAGAATCAGACTGGGAACTCCTGGAGTTTTTGTGAGTTTATAAACATTTTATACACTGATTAATGTGCTTGTCCTTCTTGCCAGCTGCCATGAGTTTTCTCTCTTCTATGCAGTCAGAAAGATGCAAATATAGTAGCCTCATTCTGGATGCAAAAAGATGAATGTAGGTCACTAAATAATGTATGCTGTTGGGGCAGATGCACACCCTTCTGAACTCTGTGGGAAGAAGCTCAAATCCTTGTTTATGTTTTTACTTCAGTGTGTGACCCTTTAGCCCGTGTCTTAACCTGCCTGAGTCTATTATATCATCACAAAGCCTACTGTGCTATTCTCATGGACGCTGCTGCAAATAACAAGGGGTTAGGTAATAGAAGGGTGTATATATACAATCTTATAAAAATACAAGATAATGGGATTAATCCTGGCATTACAAACCACTTCTCGCACACTGAGACAACTTGAGTCTATTCCTGGAATATTATGAGCATTCAGAGGATGAATTTCCCCTGCTAGCCTAGAAAATGATCTTAATTATAACAGTATGAATTAAATCTTTATTCACTCAATAAATATTTATTGAATACCTACTGTTAGGTACCAGTCAATGTATTAGTTGCTATGTAACTATTAAGTGAATGAAATAGACATCATCATTGGAGGATGAAGACATCATCATTGGAGACAACACCTATTGGAGGTTACACCTAATGGTGAAGCAAATAGTATCACAAGGTTTCACTTAAATGACCCCCCCCCCATGAGAAATTAGTTTTCCTATGAAGAGCAGTTACATTTTTAATTTAGGCCTATGAACAATTCACAAAATCATAGGAAATTTAGAGTCATTAAATTCTCTTCTTCGGATTAGATCTTTGATGACAATATGTAGAATAAAAGAATAGAAATCAAAACTAATACACACACATTATTTTGAGTCTATATTTGTATATTTCACAGCTAACTTATTTCTGCAGTCTACCAACACAGACTTAAGGGGACAAAAACACTTCAAGACTGATTTATAGCTCATCAAAATCATCCCACTAGTAGAGATTCATCAAGATCAACTGAATAATGGTCTGACCGAGTTAGTGAAAGTCAACATAGTGCTGACATAGCACATCTTAAACTCAAGAATGATAGCCTTGAATTGGTGGCTAAGAGAATTGATACTACATTTGCCTCTGCTAAACCTCAATTCACTAGACATTAAAGGAAAAAAGGCTATGACAGTATCAGTTCTTCAGATTAGTAAAAAGCTAAGCAGAAAACTTCTTACAGAAAATTTTTGATTTTCCCTTTTTAGTCAGTATATAAATGATTTAGTCTTTCTTGACTCAGGTTCTTGTTTTGCTCCAAGTTCCTCAATTTATCTCTGAAGGGCCATTGAAGAAGACACTTTACATTAAAGGGAAAAATAATATTTAGAGGTGTTCGATACTTTGTGAAAATATGGTTGATAATTTTGTAACAAAATGTAGATATGAGATGTAACATAAATAGTGATTAAGCAGGTACTGTGAGGCCTTTGAGTTCAGTCTAACTCCCTAAATTCTAAAATGTGTAATATTGAGCAATACTTAAGTTTCCTTATTGATAAAATTAGGATTATTGTATTATCTGCTTTATGAAGTTGGCATAAGGATCAAGTAAATGAACATTTTAAAAGGACATTGTCTTAGGATAATGTCTGCATCATTTTAGTGTATATAAGTGTTTATTAAATGAGTAATACACAAAGAAAAACAAATAATTTTCTTAGGTGACTCATGAATGGGTTCTGAAGCTGAATGAAAAGAAAACAGAACAAAAGACTTTAAAAATATTTTGAATAATTACACTGTCATTAGAATAAGTAACTGACCCCTCCAAAGGTGGCCACTTAGAGTAAAACATTAATTTGAATGTATAAGTAGAAGAGTCCTTCTTAAAAGCTACTTTATTTCTCCTGCATTCCATCCTATATAATGGCCTAGATCTGTCTGCTAATCATATCAAAGGTTTGTCATTGTTGTTCAACTTCCTCTGGAACAAGAAGGGAGCTTTGAAATCTGATGACAAAAGTGAGACCCAGTACATTAGACACAATAAAGAATTCTCCTTTTTTCAAATTAACAAAATGTCATTAGCTTTGTACCTAAAATCAAAAATGAAAAAGGTAAAGTACAGTTATTAGGAGTCAGAGCTGGAATTCATGAAAAATAAATGGAAATATAGGAAGACTAGAATTACTTAGCTCTTGTAGGGGGGTTCGGTTAATATTCCACAGAGGGATTTCTTGTTGAAAACAACACTGTCACAACTCTTATGAGCTAGAAAATATCGGAACTTTCAGTGTCAACTCCAAGAGTCAGAATTTTGGAAGCTTAACTCTAATATTCAATTTTGAGGACTGGTAAATTTAGAAATATTTTGCATTTTAGTTTCCTATTATATATTTACCCACTGCCAGGAAGCAACAGGGAAAATAAAAATGTATTGTAATAATTGTCAGGGGGAGCAGGGAAGGGGTATTAGAGACTTTGCTTTGTTTATTATAAAATACAGAGTAATCAATTTTAGTTAATATTTTATGTTAGTCTGTGGTTTTATTATTATCAAGCCACACTTAATTGGAGACTTTTAAAATGTAGAAATGATAGGTACACCTTATCAAGTAATGATATCAGTACATGAAGACTATTCTAAAGGAAGTAACAATACAGAACTCAGGAGGGTTGAAACTGTCAGTGGATTTAATGATTGTCAATTTGCCGAGTGACCCATCCTTACCCTGCAAATAAAAATCTCTGACTGTAAGGCAAAGTTAATAAAGTTAACATATTCTCCCCTCACTCCCTCTGCCCAATCCACTCTGATTTCATTGCTTTTTTTTAATTCACCAAATATACATATATGTGTGTGTATTTGTATATATATATATATATGTGTGTGTGTGTATATGTATATGTGCATATATATATATATTTATATATACATATTTGTGTATGTGTGTGTGTGTGTGTGTGTTGTAAGAAATTAGCTCACAGCTGTGGAGGTGCAAGTCAAAAATCTCCCAGGTTTGACGCTGGACACCCAGGGAAGAATTTCAGCTAAAGTTCAAAGGAGATCTTTTGACGAATTCCTTCTTACTGGAAAGGTCAGTCTTTGTTCTATTAAGGCTTACAGCTGATTGGCTGAGGTCAACCCACATCATGGGAGAGAATCACTGCTTAAAGTCCACTGATTGAAATGTTACTCTCATCCAAAAATGCCTTCACAGATACATCCAGAGTAACATTAGATCAAATATCGGCACCATCACCCAACCAAGTTGACATATACAATTAACCATCACATCAGTCACAGCCAACTCATGACCTCTACACCATTCCCCGTAACCATAATATTCCTTCCCCTGCCATCTGTGTGACACCTTCCTACCTCCTCCTCTTGTCTCCTTTATCCTCTATTGGCTCCATGGTACTTATCACTACTTCACTGATGATGCAGTCACTTGCTTTTTGTTTTTCTGTATGTTGGTTTTTGTATAGGACCCATATTCTCCTAACTCCTCACATTATTGGCACTCAAGTATTTCTTTAAAAATAATAAGAATGCATGAACATTTGGACTATATTGTCTTCAATTAACCTATTTATTATGGGAGAATACCTAATTGTTTCATTAAATAGAAGAGCTTTATTTCATATAAATGTTGAGGGATAAATCAGACAACTGTCTTCAATATGCCACATTGTCACCCTGTGCGACTAGGTCCATGGTGTAAAGCTATGCAAAGAGTGTGTCCCAAGAAGAACCCTATTAGAAGCTCTATATTCCCCTGACAATTCTGTGCTTTATCTCAAATACATTATATCAGTTAGAGTTAGAGTAATTGATTACCAGGGTCATAATTTGAACTGGCTTAAGAAAAAGGAGGGTCCTACTGGATCATATAAATGGAAAAGAACAATAGTTATACTTGATTTAAAAATTACTAGATCCAAGAGTTCAAAAACTATGGTTACAAAGAAGCATTACACTCTGCAAATCTCCGCTCATTTTTTCATTCTGTCCTAAGTCAGGTGCTGCCTTTGTGGTGGCAGGTGGCTCCAGGACTACATGCGCACAGCTCATTTGGCAGAAGAGGAAAACAACAAAAACAAAAACAACACCTCTTTTTTTAGTCCCTTCAGAAAACACTTTAAGATTTCTTCTGACTGAAGTAATATGGATTATTTGTCCATCTCAGAAACTACCTGTGTGTTTATGTCAGAGTCAGTGCTCAACTGAGCCAGACCTGCTTCACATTCTCTACTGGGGTTTGGTATCAAGCCAGCTCTGCTGAAATGGCATCATCTCAGAATGAACAAGTAATTTTTTTAAATAAACTTTATATTTTGGAACAATTCTAGATTTAAAGAAAAATGACAAAGATGGTAAAGAGAGTTCCCATATCCCCTGTACCCAGTTTCCCCTGTCATTAACATCTTACATTAACTTGTTACACTTAATGTGCCAATACTGATACATTATTAACTAGGGTCCAGATTTATCTAATGTTCTTAAGTCCATTCCAGAATCCCATCCAAGATACATGCATCTGTCATCATGTCTCCTCAGGTTCCTCTTAACTGAAACATTTTCCTCAGAATTTGTTTTTAATATGCTTGACAGAATACTGGTAAGCTATTTCATAAAATATTTCTCAACTCAGAGAAATTTATCTGGTATTTTTTTGAATGGGGATTCAAGACTACAGAGGTGAATTGCCACTTCAATATATCATATCAAGGGCACATAATATCAACACAACTTATCACTATTGATATTAACCTGATCACCTGGCTGAGATAATGTTGTTTGGTTTCTCCACTATAAAGTTACTCATTCCTCCATTTCTTTACTGTGCTCTTTGGAAGATAATCTACAAGGTCAGCCCAGACCTTAGGAGTAGGAAGTTATGTTCCACCTTTTTGAAGGCAGTGTATCTGTATAAATTATTTGCTATTCTTCTGCGTAGGATATTTGTCTATCCCCCCTTCATTTATTTATTTAATCATTTATTCATATCAATGTAAACTCATAGATATTTATTCTATACTTAGGTTATAGTCCAGTGATACATTATTTATTTTATTGTTCAAATTGTTCCACCTGTCCTCATCAAGAACTCTTTCCACTGGGTCCTATGTCCTTTTGTCATAATCCCAACGTTGTGTGATTATTTTTTTAGATTTTTTCTTATTTTACGACACCACATAATGATGTAGAAGTTATTTGTTAAGGACAGTCTGGGAGTAATGATAAGAGAAATGGTGAATTCATATATGCCCCAAAACTGAGTTTGTTGTATCATATCCTTTATATAATATTAGACCAAGAGAATTTATATGAAATGAGCTCAAATTCTGTTCTATGGTGTACAATGCTTTGTTTTTATTTTTTCTACCAGAAAATTCTGGGACTTTGAGCTTATATATACCAGTGACTAGTACACAAAAATTGTTTATTGTGTTTATATGTCTTTACATAATTAAACATTGAGGGTGACATTCCATCTCACTTGTTAAAGTCCATATTAATTAGATATCTTTCAACTCACATATCCATGTTTCAGTATTTCACATAAATGTTAAATAAAAGCTTGATTTTTTAAAAACCAGTAGACAAAAAATTCTTTCTTATCCATCTTTACGTTTTGATATACTTCAAAGTGCTCATTTTTTGAAAATGTTTTATTTCATCACAGGTCCACAAATTATGCATTATCACAATTAGATAGTAAGATGCCCATTTTATTGCATCAATGCTGATAATATTGTTTTAGTACTGGATCTTAATGTGTAACTTCTTACTGTAACACAGCAAGGGTAAGGCAGAAAAGGGGAAACTTACTGTGCCAAGACTAATTCTGTAAGGAATATGACCTTGGTCAGGAACCCAGTCTCATGTTGTGTTTCTGCATCCAGTCATTCTCTGATTCCTACCAGTGATTCAGGCTCTAATATGACTATTTATCCTGACCTCAGTCCCTCAGTCTGAAGTCATTTTCTCTCAGGAGCATATATTTACAGTTTCTTACCCAAAGACTATTGTCTCTTAGAAAACCTCTATTACCTACAAACAAAATACTTTCCAGCTTAGTGTTATTTGAATGCATTTTTGTGTATTAAAATTGTAATTATTGTTATAATTTCCTATGGTTTCAGAAAGGTCTTAATATTTTTTATTACTTTGAAGTCAGTGGAAAGAGAAAAGAAGGTGTGTCTCTGATTCCTGGCCAATGGAACTGTTTTCATAGAAATCTGTATGTTCTGAGAGGGATGTTAAGTTCTGTGTTTATAGTATTCTCACAACTGCATGGTTCTCCAAGGTTGTGTTTTCCCATATCAACCATCTGTGGGCCTATAGCCACATCACAAATTTCATCTTTGTGGCTTTCTCTTTTTGTGTTTATTTTTGAGAGAGACAGAGAGAGAGAGCAAGGGAAGGGAAGAGAGAAAGGGAGACACAGATCTGAAGCAGGCTCCAGATTCTGAGCTGTCAGCCCAGAGCCTGATGCAAGACTTGAACCCACCAACTGAGAGACCATGAGCTGAGCCTAAGTCAGCTGTTTAACCAACTAAGCCACTCAGGTGCCCCATCATCTCTGTGCCTTTCCTCTTTTGTGTGTTTTTCTTTCTGAGTATCTTCACATAAATTCCCGGTTGATATCTTATATAGCACTTCATCCCCTGTTTGGGGGATCTGTTGACAACATTCCGTGGATGACCTTAAGTGCTCTTATCATCTTTAGCCAACAGGAAAAATCCTTCTGTTTCTTAAGGCCAGCTTCTTCAAAGAAATTTACCAGGCTAAGGCAATTAAAAATAGTGATTAAAGAAGAGAGAGAGAAAGAGATTTTGAGCAAGATGGTATCATATTATGGGATCAGAAAAAAAAATCTGTTTTCACTTTAAAATTGCCCCAAAAGCACCAATTTTGGAGGTGGGGAGGGGGATTGCTACACTCCCCACAGCCTTGAATAAAGGATCAGAAACAATCCCATGATTTCTGTCATCCCTGAAAGGGACCTTTAGGACACTGAATATCACAAACACATTTCAAGTATTTCCAATTAGAAAGCACCATGTAATAATCAAATCTTCACAAGTTACTGTGGTGGATAGTCAGCAGTGGGGTGAGTGGTGGTTGGCAAACTCATCAACCCTTTTAGAAATTTTCTCCCCAAATTCAGAAGCAATACAAAATACCACGTAAAATTAGAACAATAATCTAATTTATAGAAATCTGAAGCAGGTGAAAAAAAATTGAAATACAGGTTGAATCCTTTTATCATATCTTCCTCAACCAGCTTAAAATCCTTCCATAACTCCTTACTATCAAAAGAATTATAGTTAGCTTGCCTAAGAGGCTATAGAAGATTGGCATGATTTGGCTCTTAAATTCCTTCCTATCGTCACTTCTTAGGAAACGTTCCTTGTATTGCTTTGTCTTATAGAACTGCTTGCAGTTCTCAAAACTCACCATGCTATTTCAAAGGTGTCATTTTCCATCTTGCTGTTTCCTCTACTTGGAATGTATCACTTCTAATATAGCCATTAAAAATCTCCACTTATGACTGCTGCATATTTAGAAACTTGATTATCCCATTACGTTCTGTTTTTTTCATCTGTTATGTTTTATTCGTTATTAAATCCTAAGTGTCTAGCAAAGTGTATAGCACCTTCCAGACACGAAATAAGTGCTTGTTGAATGGATAATTGAATCTAATCCATAACTGAAAATAAAATAAAATAAAATAAGACCAACCATATGAATATAGGAGATAATTAAAATAAAATTAAAATAAAATAAAATAAAAACGAAAGCAGTATGGCATGTGTAATAATCTGCATACCTAGCTACTAATACAACTATAACGCTTGTATTTACAGTAGGCTGAATGTTGCCCCTCAAAGCTCTATACGCACCTGAAACCTCAGAATATGACCATATTTGCAGATGTGAGTAAACTAAATGAGGTCATACTGGATTAGGTTGGACCCTAGATCCAACGTGCAGTGTCCTTGTAGTAGGACAGAGACAGAGAGAGACAGAGGGGAGAAACTCATTTGAAGATGAAGGCAGAGATTAGAAAGATAAGGTGTGGGACGCCTCCAGAAAGTAGAAAGGGAAAATTAAAGGATTCTGCCCTACAGCTTTCAGAGGGAGTATGGCCTAGCTGATACCTTGATTTTGGATGTACAGCCTCCAGAAGTGTGAGACAATAAATTTCTGAGTTTTTTTAAGGTACCCAGTTTGTAGTAGTTTGTATGGCATCCCTCCTAAAACTAATAAAATATCTAATAAGTAATTTAAAGAAGTGATTATATCTAACATAGGTTCTCATTATAAAGCTGATTTTTCTCACAGCTTTGTTCCTACTGGTATAAAGAGAATTGCATGTTAATTCCCTTGGTGTTATGTACACTCAACCCTTCAACCCTCATCTGAATCCTGATGTAAATTTCTTACAAGCCAGACACTCCAGATCTTCTTCCTTAAAGGCATAATTCCTGAATCCAGTGTCTAATCCCACACATTCCTAATGCCTAGAGAGCCTTATATTTCTTAAATATCTGTATATTTCTTCCCATAGATCCTCAATCCATTTCTTCCTAGGACTCCCTATCTGGAAAGTCTTTAAAAATGCTGTATGCTCTGTAATTTTTCTCTGAGGTACCTAACTTTGCAAACTTATTTTTCCTTTCTAAATCTTCTTATTCCTTTTCCCTCCTCCTGCAGCTGACTTTGCAGTTAAAACAATTCTAATACCTTTTAACCAGTAATACCATGATGTTCTACCCTTGAAAGCTAAAATACCACCAATGGAAGAAGCAGAGAATAACAAAAGAAAGAAAAAAAGAGATTATTAGAAACTAGAAGTTTAGTAAAAAATTTTGCTAAAAATCACAAGTTTAAAAGGACTGCTCTCCTTATTATCAATGGGCTATGACAAACACAAATGGGGTTCTTGTTAGTCTTCAAATATAAAGCTCAGAGAGGGCATATGAGTATGAGGAGGCACTCAGTGGAGTGCTTGATACTGGAGGGACCAGACTTCAACTCTGCAAATGACTGATTAGGCATCCAGACCAATGTTCCTGCTTAGAAGCTCTTAGAAGGTAGGGCAACATTTAAAACTCATCGGGCAAACATTAAAGAGTTATAACGGAGTGAAGAATTAGAAATCTGAAAATCGAGAGGCAAAAATCTCAGAGATGAGCCTAGCATTTGAGGATGCTTAGAGCTGCATTTGGTACTTTGTATGGAAAACAAAAGGCTGAGTAGAAGTCCTTTATATGCATGGAAATGGCAACATTTTTGCCTTGCACTCTAAAAGCTGTGTATGACCTCATAGAATAAGAACACATACACACACACACACACACACACACATATATATGAAAGTAGAAATAAACATCTGAAAAATAAAATACAGATTAATAGAGTATATTAAAAATTACTGTCTCATTATTAACTCAAGCTATAGAAGTTGTGTCTAGTGCCCTTCATTTGATGTAGGTACAAAAACGTGGAATATACTTCTATAAAACCACTCCTGCTTAAATGTACTGAATAAATAAATAAATACTGTGAATGTATCGTGTTTTTAGAGCCAACAGACCCAAGCACAGCACCAGCCTCAACTCGTACTAAGTAAATATATATTGAGTAGAAAGTAAAATTACATTTTAATGTTATAATTATTTTATAAACCACCAAAAAAGGGCATGAATATCATCAAATGCATAGACCAAGTAGTCTGAGCCCTTCCTCAGAGCCACTTTTGGGGCTCCAGTTGGGGCACTTTGATGACTTGCTGACACTATTTCAAAAAAGAACATGGATTCATCAGGAATCCAATTTGTTAAAGGTTAATAACATTTAACATTAGCCTGCAGAGGTCTGTTAGCATAGGATTTAGAAAATGTGGATAATTTGGACACTGATGAAAGGGAAGCTAAAGAATGCCAAATTCAGGTATTGCTTCTTCAATGAGCAATTTCTATTAAGAAAAGACTATAAAGAGGCTCTGAGTATAGTTATCAGGGAAAGAATGAAACCATAGAACCACCACACCTTCTTAAACCGAGAAACGAGGCATGGCATGTTATTAACATTTTCCCATTTTAAAATGGAGTTTTTATTTATTTATTGACATTTTGTTGAGACAAGGTTAGATCTTCAATTTTCTCTCCTGTATTATAAATAAAAGGATGCTTTGCACATGCAAAAGAGAAGTTGAAACAGATAAAATTCAGTATTTGTATCTTTAAAAACATTGAAGAATTAGCAAGACAAAATACCCCTAGGGAAACCTGTAGAGGGAATCATTCTAAGTTGTTCTAAGTAAAATACAGGGGAGTAGATTCAAAAATAGAAAAATAATTGATTTCAATATCATACTTGAAATCCATAAAGCAAAGTAATATGTTCAGTAACTACTCAGAATACTTAATTGCAATTATATAATGGTATTGGAAAAAACATACTAATGCTGTCCTGTATTATTAATGTTTACAAGTTAATGAAGAAAAGGACACAGACTTTGACATAGTAACTGATTTAAATTATTATTCAACACATTGACCAACTACTACCAAAATTTTGTTAAGCAAACCTTATTGAATATCTGTCTTAAAAATGCTTAAATCAATAAGAAAGACAAAGTTTATTTGACTTGTAGTCAGATTCTAATTCTACTCTCACTTTTCTACAGGCTAAATAATTACAATTAACCACTGATTAATGCTGTAGTTAATGAGAAATTAAAGCATTCTTCAATTTTCTCCCTAAATCGAAAACAATACTTGGCTCAGATATATTTCATTGTTGACAGAGAAAGCAGAATACTGAGCAAATATTTGTTTAAGGTTAAATTTTAACTTCAATCACTTTTGTTTTAGTACAAAAATGTAATTTAAGCTCAATATTTTTCCAGGAGCATGAATATTTTAAGAGTACATTTTAATATGCTTTATTCTAAAAAAGAAAGTGATTAGATTTTTTTAATTATTCAGGATATTATTTTACTCAAATAAAAATCCATCAGAATCAAAACAAAAGCTTTGGAGAAACTGACACAATATTTAAAATAATATATTAACCTTCTACTTTATTTTCTTTCTGAAACAACTGATTTAGTAACATTTTTGCTTAGCTGAAAAACAATTTTAGTTGTTATTAAGTTAAGGAAGAAAATGTGAAAGATTTTGAAGATCAAGTTTATAAAAACAATTTTTATTATCACAAGAAGTTTTGAATGTGCTACCTCAATTAATTGGAGAAAGATCATGATCTTGAGAAAGCCTCTGCATTGTAATTTTATAAACTTTGACTAAGTTAACTGTTTTCCATGCAAATTAATTATCTAATTTCAGTGACAGGGTTAGATGAATGGATAACTTACAAAACCCATTGTTTAGCACCAAATTCTCTTGTCACTATTAATTCCACTATACCACCTATTTTAACAGAGATTTATTCATTACGTGGGTTGGGAGAAGAGTCAAAACAACGTGAGGGGACTAAATTGATCATGTTTTCTTTCCAATTTCTTTGCTCCCCTTTGCGTTTTCACTACAAGGGGAACAAGGGTGAGGGATGGTAGTATAATCTTACATATTTACATTTATTTACCAATTTCAGTGGGTTATCCAGTGCAATGCTGCCTGGTTTTGATGCGGGAAAGATTCACATTTGATGCCTTTTCATATTCTAATCTCATCTTTATTTTTTATGGTTATTATCTTAAGTGCCTGAGACCTTCATTCTGTTCAGTGGCACCCAAAAATCCCCCATTATAATACCCAAGTAACATTTCCTATTGCATACTTCACAATTATTCTTATATAAAATAAAATTTGGGTCCCAAAGATGTTAAACATCCTGACAGAGATCACGCTAGAGCGATACTTTACATGGATTATTAGATCCCATAGTCTGTGTACTTTCTACTCTTTTATATTCTGTTCTTTGATTAGAGGAAAAGAACAGGTGAGAGAAATGCTTTAAGGATATGATCCTACACACCTCTACAGGGTGCCATTCCCAACATAGAATAGATGAATGGAAGCCCTGGAATTGTTCTGTGCACCACATGAGCGACTATACATGATGGATGGCTCTGATGTTAATAACAAAAAAAGTAAGGGAAAAGATTTTATGGATTTCAAACAATAGTAATTAATAACAATGCAGAAGACTAGAAAGGAGACATCACGAATGATTCTAAAACTTTAGTTCTGAAAGATAGTTTTAATTCTAATAGAAAAAAGGGACATAGAAAAAGTGGCAATTGTGAAAAGGACAATAATATTCTTATATACTTTGGATTTGAAGTACACAGACAGAATACCTGTAAACAAAGGTATCCAAAGTATAATTGGAATTTCAGTGCTGGTAATTTAGAGAGAGTCACTGAATATTTGGATAATACCCAATGACAGAGATGTAAAAATTAAAGTCATGATATTGCCTGGAAATATATTAGAGAAAATAGGAGAGGCTCAAGTATGAAACACTGTGGAAAAGATGGTTTGCTGTTCAGAGAAGTGAAAAGACCAGACTGCAAAGCATTAATAAATAAGGCAGAATCAAAAACTTGACAATGATACAGAACTCAAGGAATGAAAGATCTTTAAAGCAGATGCAAAACCTCTATGAAATGATACCAGGAAGAAATAGAGGATAAAATCCAAAAGAAGATAAATTCTGAAAAAGGAGCTCGTTTGTGAAAATAAAATAAAATAAAATAAATAAAATAAAATAGATTAAAACTACACTGAGATGTGCATACAGTGTGCTAGACTCACTGACTTAGCTAAGGGATTTCTCCTTGCTAGTAATCTCAAAATATGCCACCCATTTTCACCTCTGCCTCAAACATTGTGCAGATTAGGTATCTTCATTTAATAAGGATATTCAAAGTAGTTTGAGTTCACCAAAATCTAGTAATCAAAACATTTATTATATCTAATACTGTATAATTCCAGAGTTGAAAAGGACTTGGATTTGATAGTAGGCAGAAAGAAGGAGGGAAAGACACAGTTTCTTTTATTTACCCTCTTGTTCTTTCCTCAGTTATATGGAAAGCTGAAAAGCAAAGATAATAAATAATGCTTTGTTTTTTCTCTTTAACACATCATTATATAAAATATAAAATTTATTTATCATATTTATTGCCTGTCTCACACATTAAAATGTAAGCTTCCTGAGGTTAGGAATTTTTGCTATTTTGTATTTTCAACATCTTGAATTGTACCTGACACTAAGCATAACTCTTAAATAAGTCTTTGTTGAAAAACGAGTTGGTTTTTTGTCTTGTTTTGTTTTTGTTTTTGTTTTTACTTGGACCTTCCAAAGGTCAAAGTCCTAGACATTTAAAGGGTGGTTTATTTGATCAAAAGTGATTCTTTATCTTATTCACTTTCTATAGCATTTAATACCTACATAAGCCAAGGCATCATCATTGTGGACAACTGATTATGTACAAAATTTGTGTATATACTCATCTAATATATCCATAGCACAACACACAATAGGCATCCATGTGTACACAATCATTTGCCATCATATGTGTGGAATATGAAAGTTGAAAACTTTCAACAAACAAGAGCCAAAGGCTAATAAATTAGAAATATCAAAAAAGAAACAAAAAAGGAAAAGAGCTAGTATGAGATTTAACTTCTTTAAATACTTTAAAATCTGGCACCAATACTTTTGAGATTTTAGTATTTTTGTGGTGTCACTAAGATTTTTGGTATTCGATGTATTCCATGAAGCTCAGAGTTATCCCATTATGGGCTATCTTAAAACTGCATCTAGAATGTACAGATTTTTCACATAGAAATTGCATACTTTCCTTTTTCCTGAAAAAAAAATCCATAGATTTTCTCAAATTTCAAAAAATAAAGTTAAGACTATTGATTAATGAAGATTTTTTTAAAATAAGGCTTTATTTGTACTTATACTCAGTCATTTTTATTTATTTAAGAAGCACATACACGCTAGGATTATATATTAGGTGCATACTATGTGCTCCAGGTAGGCTTTTGAGATAAACAATAAATAGGTACAAACTATCCATGCCCCTTTAGGTAGAGTCTATGAATTAGCATCTGTAAGTGTTAAAAAGTTTCTAGTTTGGGACCAAATAGTGTTATAGTGTTTGGCTGAAAAAATGTTTCATCATTTTTTTTCTATTTTACTTTACTAAATTCAAATCAGATTACCTTCCAGTGAATTCAAAATTTATTAGCACAGAGATAAAAGAGGTTCAATTTCATGTTCGTGAAAATGTATTTAAAGAACATGAAAACATTCATTTCTTATTATGTGGTGTAATATCATAAGTTATTGATAGCTGCTTTTGCTTGTTAAAATCTGCAGCATTTGGGTCTGATATTTTAAGTGCCTTACACATTTATAAAAATAAAATAGTCAGCACTTAAGAGTTGTTATGATCTCCAGCCTAATCCTGATGCAAATATGTATGTTTCTTTCTTGCAAATTAATAAGAAAAAGGCATAAAAACAAACTAATTTGAAATCTCTTTTACCCTCTTTCCCTATTCATAGGTCTTCTGTATGCTTCTATGAGTGTGTTAAGAATGTTAGCTCTCTTCATGTTCTTGATGTGTTAGGCTTCTTATTCTTCTGTTTACAGAATATTAGTCTTGTGACATACGACAATATTACTCTTGTAGACAGTTTTTAAATTTCATCATAGTTTTCCTGATGTATGAATAATCAGGTCAAAGATCTGTCTGAAGTCCTCATGAGATCATGGCTGTGGTTTCAGATTTATTTTTTCTCCTGTCCTTGTTTCTTAATTTCACACAACATTGTAGAGATAGGAGTAAGTTGTGATTCCATTCCCGTTTTTCCTTTTTTTTTTTTTTTTTAAATAAGTTATCTACCTAGTTGGCCCTACATGCCCCATGGTGATAGTAAAAAGTGAAGTTCTATTTTAATAGAAAGTAAAATCTTATTTGGCTTTTTCAATGGACTCATGCAACTCTTTTTTTCCCCCCATGATAAACTAATATTGAAGTAAGTGCTGCTCACTTTCATGTAGTTAAAACCAACATTGTCCGTAGAACCCTGCATTGCATTTATCATCAAATTTGTATTGTTCTTTTCTCAAACCAAATTATTTAATTGGTAGACCTCTAGCTAAATGATTCCCATTAAATGTATTTGTTATTTTAAATACTGCTCTTGATCTGCCTTTTTTAAATTTTGTTTTTAATGTTTATTTTTGAGAGAGAGAGAGAGAGCACAAGTGGAGATGGGACAGAGAGAGAGGGAGACACAGAATCTGAAGCAGGCTCCTGGCTCTGAACTGTCAGCACAAAGCCCGACACGGGGCTCGAACCCACAAACTGCAAGTTCCTGACCTGAGCTGAAGTCGGATGCTTAGCCGACCGAGCCACCCAGGCACCCCTTAATCTACCTTTTAAACACAAAGATTGTACTTTTCTGCACACATTTATCCTCCTTCTGCACTACAGGTGTACTTTGGCCATTGTAAATCCATTCATCGGCTTCTTAACTAATATTTTACAGATCTTAATATTACATGTTTTAAATGCCAGAATATTTTTATAATTGCTCTATATCATCACAGTTCATTTAAGTTTATCCCCAAATTCAGAGTATTTGCCTTTTTTTCCCTTGCCTCATCTCCTTCTCAAAGAAGAGTTCTTGTAGTTTCCTTTTGTGATTGTGTGCATTCTTTGTACTGCACACAGATTGTAGTGAATTCTTTACTCGTCAGATGCAAATGCTTTTATATTTCCTTCATTCTTAAAAATATTATCCATAGTGGAGAAATTAAGCTTGGGAATTGTATCCTTTAGCATCTTGAAGATGTTCTACCATCCTCTGGCCACTAATGTATTCAGTAGCCACTCAATCACTCTTTTGAGGTTAATCTCTGGCTACTTTTAATATTTTATGCTTTATTTTCTTTCTTAGTTATGGGAAATTCTCATCTATTACCTCATGAAAAATCTCTCTGTGGCCCATTTTTGCTCTTCTTTTTTTCCTAAAATTTCAGATAAAGGGGTATCAGACCTTCTCTTTGTATCTTCTCTTGCCCCTCTTCTTTATTTCTATATTTTGTCTCTCTTTGCTTCTTTCCAGCTCAGTTGTATTTAACTTGTCATTAAAATCATCCATTGTCTTCTTGGTTTTAGTTATTATATTTTTCAGTGCCATAATTTCCAGTTGATTCTTATTCATATATGCAGTATCACTATTTATAGTTTCCAGTTCCTTTCTCTAAATTTTAAATTCATTTTTATTTCCCTGAACACAGTGGGCATGATTGTGTTACAGTTTATATCTAACAATTCCCATAACCAGACTGTCTCCACCAACTTCAGTTCAATGTTGTTCTACTAATTCTAGATTGTGCATTTTCATTCTATTTGCTTTATTATCTCTGTTGCTTTTTGAACAGTTATCTTCAGAAATAATTTGAGTCGTAAGATATTTCTATATTCATTTAAAGGTCACTTTATTTTTTCTTTTGCCAGGCAGAAGCATGTGCTAGCCAGCCAAACTCAGAGCAAGGGATGTTGCATTAGAGTAACTATCTTTAGCAATCACTTAATATTAACTTGCATCTTTCCAACTCAGTGACTTTCCAGATAGATTTTTCTCTCATGTGTCCTGCAGACTGGCAGAGTTCCTAAGTACAAAGGTGGTAGTGGTATTCCAGTTCTTAGAGAGGGTCCCTGCTCCTGGAAGTGCAGGACTCTGACCTCTGTTGCCTGCTGCCTCTCAGCTGTCTGGTAGGAATGAAAATGCTACTTCTTCCTTCTCCCTAAGGAAGAAGTAGCTCACTCTCTCCCTGATTATTATAGGAGGACCTCCGCAGTGTATTAGGATGCTTTAAGGTCAAACTTACTAGGTTTGCCTTTGGCAAGAGGTGCTCTGAATCACCTAGTTCACCATTTACTGGAAATGGATTTCCTTCAAATATTAGTTTTTCATAAACTTTATTCTTATACACATTATATTTGGAATTTAACAATTTATAAATCTGTATTAAAATATATTAAGGTATTAAAAATATTAATAACCTCTGTCCTAACAATCTGTGCTAGCAGTTTATTTTAAGGATATACAACCCCTCTCCCCTGCCCACCACTTATTCCCCTCCACAAAAAACTATGGGAACACTTTATAAAAAAGGATACTGATTATAACATTTTTAAACTCTAGGAATGGAAACATATCACATATCAAATAAAAGCAATAGATGTGATAATTACAGTTTATCTATAAAATGGATTAGTATTTAATAATTAAAAATAGCATTTGCCATAATCATGCTACCTAATATCAGAATATAAAATTTCATAGACTTGTAATTAAAATTTTATAACTTAAAGAACCAGGACTATAAATCAAAAATGCTAAGAGGTAAATCACCAGAAACCTGTGTAGTTATTCTGAATGCTGATTTATATTTTCATTTATATTTTTATGTACTTTTCTATTTCTAAAATCCTATAACTTTTAGAATCAGAAAAAATATTATTGTAAGTCCCGCCGAAAGGAAACATAGCAAAATAATATCAATAATTTTATTTGGGTTATGGAGACTTAAGTAACACCCCCTTTATCAAATTTCTTTGCTAGATTTGTATGCACAACTTTTTAATGATCAAAATAACATGTAGTCTATGTTTAAACTAAATGTTTAAAACAATCACTCTTTATTCTTCCCTAAAATATATGTTGTGTAAATTCTTAATTACATTACATAAAGCTGTCCCTGAAATAAGTTTAAAAATTATTCAGGACAAGTGGCCAAGTTCTGCAAAGGATTTTCTAGGCAAATGACTGTCTGTTAGTGTTTACAATAGTAATTCATAAGGGCAATTAACATGAAACGGCAGAAATTTATTTTCAAGTTTTTTTTTTTTTCAAAAACAATTTGGCTCTAAAAAATGCACTTATACTGTTTAAGTGAGCAGTTTAAATAGGCTTAAAATAAAGAAGAATTTTACATAGCATTTTTCAGCATTTCCTAGATGTAAAACATAGCTAAAGAAAGGACAGAAGTCACTAAAGGCTTTACATTAGAAGTAAAATACTTTCTATTTTGAAAGCAAACTTTCTAGAGCATACCTTTTGTGCAATAAATACCATAATATGAAAGAGTAATATTAATTAATTGCAAAAAGATACGCCCTTGTGGCCCACATCATGTGCTTCTTTCTTTTCCAGAATGGAATGGCTTCTTGCAAAGGATCCTTAAGTACTTTATCTCATTGTAAATGGTGAAAGAAAAAGGATTTCTAATTGTTCTCATTATTGTGTCCAAATCTGTCCTCGTGTCCAAATCTGATGTCCTAATCAATCAACTCCCATTAATTCTAGCTGTTTCTGATGCTACAATGGCTCTTATGCAATATTCATCTTGCATAGTATTTATAAAACTACAGATTTTAGGTTGTTTGCAATGGTCTTTAGTTACCAAAATAAACCAACAAACTGTACTATGCCCTTGAATTGTTTCTTGCATGCTCTGCAGGTTAATTGTGACCTCAGTATGAGAAAATAAAGGCTAACAAATAACTAGGTTACCAGTTTGGAAAATAGAATGTGGCATTTTACAAAATAATCTGATAAAATTGTGATTTTACTTACTTCACAAATCAATGACTTTCAAACACATGTTTGGTCACTCCTGATATTTATATAAACAAATCAATGAATATTTTTGTATCTTAAATTTATCAAGATTTTTAAATCCTGCATTCTTCACAAAGTTTGATGACCAAATAGACCTATGACAAAATTGAATGTGAAAATTTTAAGGATAAATCCCTTTTTTGATGATTTAGTATATTTTATGAAATCAGTCTTTATTTATATTCTTTCATTTATTTGTACCCCATCTTGTCTGAAAGATTTTAAGATATATGCATCTGTTTATGTATGTAGCTGGATAAAAATATGAATAAAATTAAGATATAAGAAAAGTAGGACAAAGTGACACAAGGAGAAGTGAGGTCAAATTAACATGGCTTTAATGTATGAAAAACTCACCAACATTTTCTGTGTATTTGTTGGCTGAAGAACACAAATTTTATTCCAAATTAATTAATTCATATGAATTAAGTCCAGGAATTAATAAGAAATAAGAAATACGATGAATAACACAATTTCGCTGGAAGAAACAAAGAACTGTTTAAGACAAGTATCATTCTCCCCGATTCTAATATTGGAGAAAAATTACTTCTGTGAATTCTCAGGAAAAGGATGCCATGTTATCCAAACAATATATATAAGCATCTTGTTCAATGGCACTCTTTCCTATGTAACAAGCTTATTCTAGATGAATGAAAAAAAGATCAGCATTCAATTCGAGAGAAACATCTAGATAAGGGGACATGAGTGAGACAAGTATACAGCTCTACTCTGGTCTAGTTTACTGCAAGTCTCCTTCAAGATTCTTTTCCTTAAATAATAGTTCACTTTGTTGAGGCTTTCATTCATATTAAACAACATTGATTCCAAGATTTTAATCCTTGACCAGTAGCTATTTTATGTTTCAAGTTAAGCAAAAAGCCACAGCCATAGACAGCATCAATCAGTTGAGCTGACATGCACTTGACACGTGCTTTTGAGGATAGGGCACCCTAGCAAGGATCTATGTAAAGAGAAGATCACCATCTTCTGGCCACTGCACAGAAATTAAAGAATACTAATAGGATGGGATTGATGTCTCTTAGTAAGTAGTCACTTATAGAGTCAGATCCGGTGCTTTAACTTATACCTATCTAGGTGGAACTCTGCTCTTTGCTGCATGTTGCCTGGAAGGAACTGCATCTATAGAGGCTTGATGGCACCTTTTCTAATTCACATAAAGTATCCCTAGAATTAGCACTGGCCAAGATAAAATGTTTTAATTGATTAATACAGGCAGTCCTTGCATGGTTCTAAATGCATAAAATTCAGTAACAATAATTAAGTAACCATCGTCTCTCAACAAGACAGTTTGAATTCCAGTTATGGTATATGACTTGTGGGTAATTACATACGAGTACAAACTTCACTATTAGCTCTTCAGTCCACAGATCACTAATAAATAATCGATGTGCATCATGATCAGTCCCAACTGTGCCACTTGCTTCAAAGTCTGTTGGTGATTGATTTCTGAGCATCTGTTAGTAAGTCCATATGCAAACAGGAAGGTATGTAATATTATTGACTTCTTGTCTCCCTGTGATAAATCCAGATGATATTTTACAAAATGTATAATTGGAAAGAGAGACATGGTTAACAAAGATGAAAGTTCAGCAGAAAGGAAGGAAAAAAGGAAGGAAGGAGAAAAGAAAAAGAAAGAAAAGGGATAACACTGGAAGTTAAATTCCAGTTAAATGTAAAGAGAGTTATAGAAGAAATATCTCAGTGTAGGAATGTTGACACTGGCATCTTTCAGAGGGTGAATTTGTTAACGTAAATGAGTAAAGCAGTTGTGATAGAAAGAATGATGACATCTCAAGGGAAGTGAAGCCAGCAAGAACGTCACATTAAAACAACTCTCAGAAATATTTCATAGCATTGAAAGTACAAAGGGTAAAACATTGGAAACTGATCCAAGTTTTGAAAGGAATAAGATAATTCTCCAGAGCACAGAAAAGATGCTCACTTCATATGTTAAGTGACATGAAGAGAAGAAAGTGCTGCTCAAACCACTATGATAAGCTTTTTTATAAACCAATAAAATGTTTTGATTTTCAAGGTCTCTAATGTTCTAGATTACAGTGTACTACATGAATATTAGTTTCATTAATTTTTCATATATCCATACATTTATACCCAATAGTAAGACAATTGTTAGTGTTTGGCAACAAATTTTAAAGCCCACCGAACAATCAAAATTTTCCCATTGATTATTACAATTGCTTTACACAGTTACAGCTTTCATGGTCATTTAGATAGTCACACACTACTATGCAAGGAGAGGATTGCTTGTGTTAAACACTACAACTTTCCAGTAAGTCAAGAGTAAAGCATACAGTATTGGTAAAACACAAATGCATGTTATGTATAGAAAAGCATTTTTAAGCATTATAAGAAACGCAGAGAACATCAAAAGTGTATTCATTTTAACAATTTTGATAACTTTTTCAAACGTGACATAAACACAATTAAAACAACAAACTAAAAATACATGTGTATAATATATCTGGAATAAAAGTCTTAGTAGTTAAGGATAAGGAATTCAAACAAAAAAAAAAATTGACAAATGCCCAAAGAGATAATAAAATATCAGAGAAAAAAATAAGCTCTAGAAAAGAAGATTTGGTTACAAGGAACTAAAATGCACCTAAACTTGCACAAAGCAAAAGGAATGAAGTAAATAGCAAGAATTTCAGTCAGTCTTCATGGGGATTGAAGTCTGGAGACAGAAAGTCAAGAATCCAGGCTATGTCATTTTCCTTCCTAAAAATCCTCAAGCCACTCAAAATGACCACCTCCAGTAAAACCTCATCACCTTTTGACCTAAGGGGCCACTATGTTGATTTTATTTTCTTATATTCAGACATCTTTGTTCTCAGTTAAGATTCTGATCAACCACAGTTATTAAACTGGTCTCCGGGAAAGCTTAGTATCAGGAGATAATTATGCAATTTGTTGGCTATTTACATGGACCCTGAAAAGGACAGATATATTTACTGACACATTCAATTTGGTTAATTAACAAACAAGGAATTACAAAGACTAATGAACATTTGATGATACTTAAAATTGTATTCAAAGACTCAATCGATAAAACAGAGAGACAACAGATTTTAAATGTTTTACCTATTTACCCATTTATAATAAAATATGAGTAGTCAGGAAAAATGCAGACAAGAGGGAAAATGACACACCAATGAGGCACGGCTTGAGAGATTATAAACTTGGACAGTTGTTTCAGGGAGAAACACCTGGTTCCAAAGACCTAATTTCACTTTTGGAAATTTACCTTTAAGAAACAAGTATGGATTTGTGAAAAAGATTATATACAGGATGTTCATTTTTGTAGTATTTATAATAATAAGGAATGAAATGAACAATCTCAGTATTCAGTAAGAAAAAATTACTAAGTAGTAATGTTTCCATACAATGAAATGTCAATCACTCATTGCAATTCATAAAAGTTCCCAAATCCACTTTTGTAGACATCAGTGTTTATGTGCAATAGCATGGAGAAAAGTGTATGTTCTGTACACTCTGATTTAATGTTATGAGTATTTGGAAGAATCTGATAAAACTTGCATAAGACAAAAGAATAACTATAGATCAGTGCTTCTCAAACTATATGTGGTAAAAGGCCAGTGTTTTCTTTTTAATCCTAAATCACTGTAGACCAATACCAAATAATAATAATAATAATTAATAATAATAATAAAATAAATCAATAGAAAATGAAGTAAAATGACATGTAAATTGTAAGTGCTATTTTTATTAGATTATGTGATATTGTTATACAAGTTTCTTTTTTTTTAATTTCTTTTTAATGTTTTTATTTATTTCTAGGAGAGAGAGAGAGAGAGACAGACAGCGTGAACAGGGAGGGTCAGAGAGAGAGGGAGTCACAGACTCTGAAACAGGCTCTAGGCTCTGAGCTGGCAGTCAGCACAGAGCCCAACACAGGGCTCAAACCCACGAACCGCGAGATCATGACCTAAGGGAAAGTCGTACGCTTAACTGACTAAGCCACCCAGGTGCCCCTTTTATACAATTTTCTAAATGCTTTAAATTTCTGTACTTATCACAGATTGATAACTACCAATTTGCAGACCACCACAACTTGAATACCACAACTTGAGTAGCAATGCAATTGACCTTCTTTCTGCTATCTCCTAAAAAGGGCAGGATTAGTAACTGCAAGGCTTTTGATTTGCTAAATGAGGCACACTTTATTATTTAAATGAGTAAGTATCATAACTAACATATATGGAAGGCTTTTTATGCCAGGCACTATTTTCTGTACAAAAAAAATGACTCAAATGTCAAAATAACAATGTAAGACAAGTAAAATTACTCCATTCATTTTAAGGACACACACTGAAGTTAAGTAGTTTTAGCAGGGACACACAGCTAGTCAGTAACAGACCTGAGTTTTGACCTGAGGCAATGTGACTCCACGGCATATTTTCTAAGGCACTATCCTGACTACCCCCATCTACCTCGCCACCTTCGCTTCCCCCACATTCCCCTTTAGGGCCCCCCACCTCCCATACCACATAGCCTCTTTGCCAGAAGCTAAACTGCTTGGAACTGTGGAATAGAGGTTGAACACTAAATCTGAGCTTTGCAAAGGTGGAGGTCTTCTCTTCGTAGGAAAGAATTCACAGACAGACACACCTTAAGAGGAGAATTAACAGTTTAAAGTGAGATGTGTTCTTGGAACTCCTTTATCTATTTTAGGCAGCTGCTGATAAGTTTGTGTCCCCCAACCTCATAAAATATGGAGTATCATTGCATTTCTGAGAAAAATATAAAAGGGACTGAAGTCTGTTTCAATGTTGTAGTTGCCACTATTTGCAAAAATGGTGCCATGCCATAGACTTGAAAAAAACATAGGGGACATCAAAGAAACTATGGCTACAGACAGAATGGAAAATAAAAATAGGCATGAAGAATTAAAAAATGTGATAAATGAGATACATAATAAATTAGAGGCCTCCAATGCACGGATTGAAGAGGCAGAAAGGAGAATAAGTGATTTAGAAGACACCATTATAGGAAAACAAGAAGCTGACAAAAAAAGAGACAAACTGATCCAGGAACATGAAAGAAGAGTTCAAGAGCTCAGCAATATGGTCAAACGCAACAATATCCGTATCATAGGAATCCCAGAAGAGGA